>NC_139217.1:321804011-322276511 GCF_055691185.1 Crinia signifera | reverse complement strand
TGTAAAAATTGGCAAGCAAACATTTTTATTTATAATAATAACCTGTAATGGTTACCTTATATACAGTAGGAAATATAATCTTTTATAACACAACATTTTTTAGTTTCATTTATATAACAAATGTGAGCGACGTTGGCATTTTTAGCAGATATTTTGAACATCTCTCACAGATATGTTGGCACTCAAAGGGTTAAAACTCAATTTTAACTGTGTGGAAAGAATTATAAGAGAGCATCAAAAGAACTTACTGTAAATTGCTAAATCCCCTGATAAACCCATAATCAGAACATTAGAACTGCATAAAAGCCCATGTAATTAACACTTGCTTGTAATTCTATTTATCTTTTTGATGTTGAAAGACTATTGCAGGTGAGGTTTAGTCAAAGAAAGTGGTCATTGTGTCAGCCCGCTATTGGGACAAGCTTTTTCTTCAAAAACTGGAGAGACAGACATTCTTATCCATTTGGATGGGGCCGATTTCCGATGGCTGATGGACTGCGCATGCTCAAGTCCGCTGTGGGACCGGCTGCAGCGATTTACAATGTTGCCGGGCCTTTCGCACAGCGCAGTTAGGGGTAGGGGGCATAAGGCAGCGGGCCCTGGTGTCACCCATGAGAATGTCCAGCATTTTATGGGCGTCACCATGAAAATGCTGGCCATTCCCATGGGATTTCGGGCAGGAGGAGGTGTGCCGGGGTCGGATGGCTGATGCATGACTTATATTTGCCACAAACCACCACTCAAGTGGACAGACAGGCTTGTACCCTCAAAAAACCGAGTACCTTCGACCCCCCCTCCTTGAATCCTTCAGTCAACACCTTTCTTAGACTGCTCAAGCATGACACCTGCCCCTTCATCAAACAGCAGAAAGTCTCTTACTATAACTTGACTCTGGAAGAGAAAAAGGCGATTTCCACATTGAAAGATGATAAAGACCTGGTGATAAGAGCCGCTGATAAAGGCGGAGGGATTGTTCTACTGAATTATGATTATTACGTCAAAGAAGCTTTAAACCAATTGTCTCCCACGGATTGCTACCTGCCCCTCGACAGGGACCCGACCTGGAGATATAAAAAGGAGATTGATGGATTTATTCAGCTGGGTTTAGCCAACCGCTATATCAACAAGGAAACCGCAGATTTCCTCACGCAAGCTAATCCAAAGATTCAGATTCTTTATACACTGCCTAAAGTGCATAAATCGCTTTCTGCACCACCAGGTCGGCCCATCATATCGGCTAGAGGATCCCTTTGCCAACCACTTTCTCAACTTGTGGACTTCTTCCTACAGCCTGTGGTCCGACATACCACTAGCTTCATTGAAGATACAACAGATTTTTTGAGAAAACTTAGCACCCTGGGAGAGATACCTCCTGACACAATCATGGCCACGCTCGATGTCTCGAGCCTTTACATCAACATACCACACACAGATGGTATTGAAGCGAGCAAGAATTCTGCCACCAATAGCCATCACTATATGGGACCACCAGTGGAGTATCTGTCGCTACTTATGGAGGTAATTCTAAACAAGAATTATTTTCTTTTTCAAAATCGCTTTTATTTACAGCGCCAGGGGACCGCAATGGGCTCAAACATGGCCCCGGCCTATGCCAACCTGTTCATGGCGGCCTATGAGCAAACGCATATCTACGACAATCTGCTATACAGTGAATACATTCACTTCTATGTGCGATACATAGACGATTTATTTGTCATGTGGACGGGAGGAGAACAAAAACTTCTGGACTTTGTTGACCACCTTAATAATCTTTCTGGCACGATCAGATTCACCATGAGTCTGAGCCATCAAATTATCAACTTCTTGGATGTCACAGTCTTGCTTAAAAATAAGCTAATTACCACCAAAATCTACTCCAAGAAAACTGACAAAAACACACTCCTCCATGCGGATAGCCATCACCCCTTGGCGCTAAAAAGAGGACTTCCCTACTCGCAAATGGTGAGAGTTTGCAGAGTTAACTCTGATCCACTGCTTCTGCCACAAGCCCTGGCAGAAATGGGACAGAAATTTTTGGACCGTGGCTACAATAAGAGTGATGTTGATAATGCCCTCCAAAAAGCGTTGTCCCTGCAGAGGGAAAACCTCCTCAAACCTAAAAGTGACCCCACTACGGACACTGAGGATCGCCTCAATTTATGTAGCACGCATATGATAGCCTCCAGTTATATCAAGAGAAAGATACTCGAACACTGGCACATTATCTCTAGTGACCCGACCCTTCCTGCATCATTGCAATGTCCCCCTAGATTTGCATACCGCAGGGGTCAAAATCTGAAGGACATGTTGGTGGTGACAAACTTCGCACACAGCAAACCTCCAGCCTCCAATTGGCTCACCATCAAAAATGGCGTTTTCAAATGCCTTGGTTGCTCGAACTGCCCTTTCCTTGCTACTGGCAAGGAGTTCACAAACCCGCTTGACAATCGCAGTTACAAAATTCGCCATCGCTTGGACTGTAACAGCAAATATGTAGTTTACGCATTAAAATGTCCATGCAACTTGATTTATGTCGGTAAGACTAAACGCATGATCAAGGAACGTTTGAGCCAGCACAGGTCTTCCATCAAAAAAAGCCTGTCCCCGAACAACCAAGACATGGACTTTTGCTCTTTGGCCCTTATTCAGATTCGAGCGGTACGGCCCGCGTGCGGCCGTACCGCCGATGTTTTCCGTCTGCACATGCGCAGAGGTCAATCTGCGCATGTGCAGGCGAATTCGCCGCACATAAATTTACTACGCCGCAAAGGGGGCGTATAGGGGAGTGAGGGGCTTCATGCCCTCATTTCCCTATGTATACGCCCCGCGTTTCATGGGCGTTCCCATGCAAACGCGGGGCGTACGCATGCTAATGAGGGCATGACGCAACTCATGGGGGCGGAAAGCTGACGTCGCCGGATGTCAGCTTTCAGCCCCCATACAAGCTACCACACGGACGATTGTCCGTGTGGTCTCAGCTTGCGGGAGCTGCCGCGGCGTGCGGACCTGCCTTCGATGGTCGACGACCATCGAATGCAGGGGGCAGCTCCCACCATGGTGGAGGCGTAGCCTCCACCATTTTTATGCGGATCGCCAGCCGTCCGTGTACGGACGGCCGTGGCGATCCGTAGGGTGGGCGGGGATTCGTCTGGTGCGGTCGGAGCCGCATATGCGGCTCGACCGCACCAACCAGAATAAGGGCCTTTACCAGTGGCCAGACACTTTCTGGAACAAGGACACAGAATTGGTGAACTCAAATGTTCACTCATCGATCACATCCCCCCACTTACCAGGGGGGGAGACAGGGATAGACTATTGTTGCAAAGAGAACTGCGCTGGATACATAGACTTCAATCCTTATCACCTCTGGGATTAAATGAGGACTTTAAGATGGGCTGCTTCATTTAACTACTTGCCTGGTTACTTACGCACAGTACCTTAGTGCACTACATGAGTATGCAAGCTAGAGCCATACAGCTGTCCCAATTACGTACAATGCCCCGGTGCATTATTTACACAAGCATGACTTTTGACCAATCATGGGTGGTCCAATTACTCACGGTGCCTGAGTGCACCATCAGTGTGATCCCACTGTGTATAATGTATTGCCTTTTTATATGCTTGGATGCAGCACCGCCGTGTGCAGGTTATTGGTCGACACCGCCGAGTGTCACATGTTAACAGTATCCTAATAGCAGCCCTGTATGGAGATTCCCTATATCAGGTTCTTACAGCAGATTGGTTCACCCATTACATGAGTTGGTCATGCAACATTACCATATTTCCAGCAGAGGCTGGCCCACTCTTGTGTTTAAAGTTGAACCATTTTTGCATTGTACAAATATGACTTAATTTCATGCACTTGGCTTGAAGTGATTATGCCATCTACCTTATAGCTTCCTCATCCCAGCCCCCACCATCACCTTTCATTCTTTCCGCTTACACATATATCCCCACGATCCCCGCTACTGACACCGTCACTGTGTTTACACAGCTGAGTATGACAGCGCAACGGAGCAGCATCATTGGTCGCTCAGGGGAATCCCCATGACGCGCTATACACACAGATAGCCGCGCGCATACACTTAGCGTGGTGCTGAGTGACAGCGCATTACCTTCCCCATTAGGGGCGGACTTGGCGCCTTTTTCTACAGGTATATAATGATAACTTGTATGCTGCTGCTGTTGGTACCCCTGAGGAAGACTGGCTGGCTGCCAGTCGAAACGGCTGTTGGGTCAGCCGCTGAATACCACTTGCTGTGACATGTAACGTATTTCCTAATACACTTTTTTCATTCTAAATTGCAGTGTGTGCAGGCTAGTTTCTTTCCTAAACTACAGGGAAGTAAGTGTATCTGTTTATCCGTTCTGGGCCCCTGCACCACTCATCTGATGCCATACAAGCTGTGTGCTACCTTGTGACTCCTATTATATATATATATATATATATATATATATATATATATATAGCATTCTGCTAGCCTCTCTGAAGCATTCAGAAGTCCCAGTGGAGATTCATTTGCTCTTATTATTTGGATGAGGGATCATCATCCATTTTTAGGTAAAATCTGTAAAGTCCGATCTAAAGGAGGCTAGCAGGAATACATAAACCTGATACATCATAGGAATTTTTAACTCCGACTCATAGGAGGATGACAGGCACTCTCAGACCTGTTGCATTATAGGTAATCTTCTTAATAGAGGAGGCCGACAGGAATTTAAAGACCTGTTATTCTATAGGCCACAATAATTGACTTACTTCAAATATATCAACTGAATTTGATATATACTCCTACTATAGGTTTAAGGATTATCATGTTCTCATATTAGATTATTCTGGAAAACATCTATATAAAGGAGAAAGGAATCACAAGACAGTTATTCCCCTAATGAAGTCTATGTGAGACGAAACGCGTTGGGATTTTCTACAAGCACTTTTACCTGACTATCCTGTGAAGAAAATTAAACTAAGTATTGGAAAAACATCTCCTGGTTTACTTCACTGGATGTGGATATTGCAAGTTTGCTATTGAACTTTGTTGTAGGCGCCATACCACTATTGGGTAAATATATTGGGCTTTGTTCGTTCCCTACCCGTCAGGGAACTTAGTGGTGAGGCTTCCAAGCATATAATTGTGACACACTGTTTGCATTTTTTGTGAAATAGGCTTCAGCACAAGTTGGAATATTGGGGATAAGATATATATATAGGTATAGATATATCTATATCTATATATATATATATATATACGTATATATATATATATATACTGGATAGATAGATAGATAGATGGATAGATGGATAGCATAAGAGCCTAATTTGGAATTGGAATATGTAATTAGTATTGAGAAACATAGATGTGATCAGATGAACCTGTGTAATGCCCTGGAAATGCTCCTGAACGCATGGAAAGCACAGTTGTCTGTTATTGAACACCACAGTACTGTCTCAGCAACTGCTGCGGAAAGGCTGAATCAATTTATGTTAGCTTTCTACTGAATGACTCTGCAATATAAAGGCATAGAATGAGTTGACATACTATAGTATATCTTTCTTACATACTGTACAGTATCATTTACATTCTGGGGAAAAATAGGGTGTTATTTCAAGATTTGCTCTACTGGGAGTATTTGGTTGCACTAACTAAACAAATAATAACGATAAAAAGGTCTACCATGTATATTAACATACTGTAATAGCAAAATTTTAATTACATTTTTTAATCACAATTCAAAAAACTTTTGACAAAAAGCAATGTGCCACAGGTGTCAGGAGCACCAATAGGAATTGACTTAGACTAGGCCTGAGTTTAAAACTGCCTCACTCTGACTAAACAAGCTTCAGAATTGCGCTCAAGCAGATCCTCAAGTCCTGATGTACTCAGTTCAGAGCCTAATAATAGTACTTTTCGTTTTTGATTGTTAATATTCTAACACTCTGTCCATTATAACATAGACCTCTATTATTTTTCAGCATCCGTGAAATATACCAAGGAGACACAGATCCCCTAATTCTCTATAACATTAGTGCAGTCTCTGCAACATAATTGGTCTTTTTCTAGAAATCAATAATAGTTATAACACAATCTTCGCAATCTATAATTTGCTAAAAAGACTGGGTTATATATATATATTGGAAGAAAAGGGCACTCTTCCTTCAATATATACTTTGATGTTCAGTCATCTGTAGGAGCACCCCCCAATCAATTGGATACCTACTAGAGTGCGTACTTTACATAAAAATTATATATATATATATATATATATATATATATATATATATATACACACAACCCAATAGTGTTATTCAGCACCCATATATGATTTAACAATACAATGAGTTTAGTCTTTCCACTTTATATAAAATTATCATCCAACACTTCTTCTTAAATATAAAACATTTATTATAAAACATATAAAAAGCAAGTACTCTTGGAAAAGAAGTATTCTCTTGGGATCGTGATCATACCAAGAACCCGACGCGTTTCATCTCTCTATGAGACTTCATCAGGGGTTTGATAGTTAAAGTATGAATCTATAAAAGTAGAGTATGATTGTAAGTACATACAATAGGAAAGACATCGATAACAATTTATAATCATCTTTTACAGCTTGACGTAGATAACAATGGGTGAGACAGAGATGGCGAAAAGAAGGGATTCAGAACAGATGGATGAGAGAAGAAATGACTAGGAGTCTGTTATCATTGACTATCATTAAGTTGGAGGAATCTTCAAGGCTGTCAATGAAGATATAGGAATATAGATTTATCAAGAATGGAAATTTTAAATATATATATATATATATATATATATATATATATAATTTAATTAACTATTTATTTTCAAATGAATACCTAGTTACAGAAATGATAAAAATAGAAAGGTGTGCAGATTACATAGACAAACATATGTTGGACAGTAATAACCCAGTGTCCACACTAGGGCTGCTTGAGTAACTTTTAGCCTAAGATCAAATATCTGTGTAAAATTAGCCCTGTGTAGTAACCACACAAAATATGGTATGTTCATATTGCTCAATATTATACAGGTTGAGTATCCCGTATCCAAAATGCTCGGGACCAGGAGAATTCCGTATTTCGGAATATTTTAATATTTCAATTATGTATTTTGAAGTATCTTGCATGTATGCTGTATAAACACATAAAATACACACAAATATATTTTATTACCACATAAAATACACACAAATATATTTTATTTGTTCAAAAAACAAGGTTTCAAAACATGAAACAAAATTTGTGTACTATCTCAGATATTGAATTTGAATGCCAAGCAATCATTCTTGCACATATATAGTGCCAGTTACATATCATGTCCTCAGTAGTGCTGTTACAGATGTCCCCAGTGAGTTTTTAGCAAAAAAAATATTTTTTATTAACTTTCTGGAATGTATGGTTTTCGGAATAATTCGGATAATGAATACTCGGATACGGGATACTCAACCTGTATCAACTTTAAAATGATTATATACAAACAAATCTTCCAAGCTGCAAGTTTGTGACTTTGAAATCACACCAGACCAGGAGACAGACTTTAGGTAAATTACTATTATTTGGAACTGCCCAGATGTGGTAGAAATATAAAATTTAGTCAAAAATAGATGAAATATGGTAATCTCTGCTTATGTGTCAACAACACACCATTTAACCAGATGCTTTTGGTGCCAGCTGAGCATATTTAAGCACGCTATGGCCCTTATTCAGGTCTGATCGCAGTACAAATTTGTTTGGAAAATGGGCAAAACCATGTGCACTGCAGGTGGGGCAGATGTAACATGTGCAGATACCAAATTGAATATGCATACTACTAAAACTACACAAGCCCCCCCACTCAGTCTTCCTGAGTAATTACCCTTTGAGTGCTAAGTGAATTTGTCAAAATAGGTGTAAAAATTGGCAAGCAAACATTTTTACTTATCATAATAACCTGTAATGGTTACCTTATATGCAGTAGGAATTATAATCTTTTATAACACAAAATTTTTTAGTTTCATTTATATAACAAATGTGAGCGACGCTGGCATTTTTAGCAGATATTTTGAACATTTCTCACAGATAGGTTGGCACTCAAAGGGTTAAAACTCAATTTTAACTGTGTGGAAAGAATTATAAGAGAGCGTCAAAAGAACTTACTGTAAATTGCAGTATCCCCTGATAAACCTGTAATCGGCACATTACAAGAACATTAGAACTGCATAAAAGCCCATGTACTGTAATTAACACTTGCTTGTAATTCTATTTATCTTTTTGATGTTGAAAGACTATTGCAGGTGAGGTTTAGTCAAAGAAAGTGGTCATGGAATTGGGACATGCTTTTTCTTCAACAACTGGAGAGGCAGACATTCTTATCCATTTGGATGGGGCCGATTTCTGATGGTTGATGGACTGCGCATGCTCAAGTCCGCTGTGGGATCGGCTGCAGCGATTTACAATGTTGCCGGGCCTTTCGCACAGTGCAGTTAGGGGTAGGGGGCATAAGGCAGCGGGCCCTGGTGTCACCCATGAGAATGTCCAGCATTTCATGGGCGTCCCCATGAAAATGCTGGCCATTCCCATGGGATTTCGGGTGGGAGGAGGTGTGCCGGGGTCGGATGGCTGATGCATGACTTATATTTGCATGGCCTGTAGAAATCATTTGATGGTTGGTGACAGTGGCGTAACTAGCTTTTGGGCGCCCCCCCCGCCGTTAAAGGGAGGGCGCCCACCCACGCACCACGCCAGCAGGACATGCAAAGGGGTTTGGCAGGCGGCAGGGCAAGCCCTCTGGGACTCAGTAAGCTGTGAAATTTGCAGCTTACTGAGTCAACCATAATCAGGGCCTATATTTCAAATTCAAATAAAAGGCAGTATTGGGATTCATTGTGTTGAATATGTGTTTGCTTGGTGGTCTCTGGATTTTCTCCAATTTTTCCTCCAATAAATAAACATATCAAATTACCTGCTGGGTTCACATAGTTTAAACTTAAGCTGGGTACACACTGGGCGATTCCTGCAGCCGCCGATATAGTGCCACAGGAGAACGAAATAGTACATACACACTGACCGATATTCAAGATATTGGTCAGTTAGGTCACTTGCCCCCTGCTCCGTACATGCAGCCGCTGATGATATTGTCAGATTGAGCTGCATGTACAGACAAGGGGGTGTGGGGGGCATTAACGATGTGTGGGAGTATGTATCCTTAACGATATTGAGTGCACACACTGGACAATGGGGCAGATGTAGTAAGCCTAGAGATGAGATAAACTGGAGACTGAGGGGCAGTTAAGCTCGGTGAAGTGATAAAGTGTCTGGTTTTTATCACTGGCCAATCAGCTCCTAACTGTGAAGTTACAAGCTTGGTTTGAAAAATGACAGGTAGGAGATGATTGGCCGGTGATAAAAACCAGACACTTTATCACTTCACCAAGCTTAATAAATGTACCCCATAGTGGAGATAAGTGAAAGGAGATAAAGCACCAACCAATCAACTCCCAACTGTCAATTTCAAACACAGTTCATTGGTTAGTGCTTTATCTACTTTCACTTTATCTCCACTTAATCTTTTCTCCAGGCTTAATACATCTGCCCCAATGTTTGAGATATATCGTTGACGATATTGATATCTTGCATATATTAACTATACAGTATATTGCCCAGTGTGTAACCAGCTTTAGAAAGTATTTTATATTAAAATTGCATTATATATCATTGTGGTCATAGACCCAGGCCTCACTGAACTCAGCAGATCTGGAATTTCTCATTTTCCCCACTGTCACTCATCTCTACCAAGGACAATTGGTAGCTTTACTACATAGCAGACTATGGTTCTAGCGATGTAAAAATATACTGTATATAAGTGACAGTGCTCTGCTACTAGCCAGTGCCTCCCCCGCCAATGACCTCACCACACATCACTGATATGTAAGTACTGTAAGTATGTGCCCTCCATAGTAATTAAGTTGCTTTTTAAGGCTGCCATTTCTATAATGTTAATTAAAATAATCATATTGAAATGTACATTTAATAACACATTGTACAAGCTCTCCCTAGTAGAGTTGCACAATTGTGTTCTCTGCAGGTCATTGTCTTCCACATATTTTGTTTCCAAAGAAACCAGCAGAAAACTTTCAGAATTGCACATTGCAGAGCAAATACTTTAACGATAGCAATGTAGACAAAGGTTAAATTAAGCCTGAAATTGCTCTTTTTCATCCCCTGTGAAAGTATAACGCGTACTGCCAGAAGATGTCAAGCAGCGTACGGTCGGCATCAAGCTGCACTGCATGCTGAGCAACCTATTCCACTGGAAGAAAACTACAGTCTGGAAAACAAATGACATCAATTTATGTGAGAAGTAGCACTTACAGTGAGTTTATTCAATACCTTTTAGAACCACAGTCCGTCATTTTGACGAGCCAGCTTTACCTGATCAAAATACTGTAAATCCATACAGCATTAACCTATATGTTATCCTGTTGGGGCCAAAGCAGTAAAACATTGATTGTTCTCTGGTGTAAACGATTTCAACATATAAGATCAATATATTCAGTGACAGTTTGCTGATATTTTCCATCTGTTAGCGATGAGAAAAATCAGTGAATAATAATAATAATAATAGTTCTATGTAATTGCAGTCAAGAGTTAGAAAGATACATTTAAATCAAAGGCAGTCTCATAAAGAAATAACTGAAGATACAGTATATACGTAGGAATGGGAAGTGCTTTCCAGATAGCATTTGAAACATATATGATCTTGAGAAGCGAAGATGGCAATGTTTCATTTGGAGGCCAGCCACAGCCATATGTCTGCTTTGCCACGCACACACCCTATATACTGGTACAGCAACAGGAAAAGGGGTCTAACAATAACAAGTGGTGCAGCCACTCCCACCTTGCAGACCTGGGAATTATGCCATTTGTGGGTAGGGCCTAGTGACTGACAGCTCAGCCCAGCCCCTTCATGTTGCAAGGAACGTCACCTCTCCAGACATCTCCAGCAAATTTGTAAAAGGAGATATCTGGCGTGTTGGATTGGAAAATATATATTATCCAACCTAACATGCTGGGTTTAGCCTTTAATAAAATATTATATTTTTAAAAACCCATACTTGATAATGTCTTGATGGATGTAAGAAGTATTAACTGTGGCCTGACCAGCATTACAGCCTGGCAGTATAGAGTAGTAGAAACATGATAAGCCACAGTATATCTGTAAGCAGGGCCGTAACTAGGGGGGGGGGGGGGGCTAGGGGGTCACGCACACCAGGCGCTGGAGGCTGGGGGCGCTAGTGTGAGCAGCGGCAGCAGCGGGGAGCTAGCGCCGCAGACATAGATCTATGTCTGCGGCGCCGCGGCCACTTCAAAGATGGCCGCCGCCATGAAGAAGATACACACTAGAGGTGCGCTTGACCTCTAGTGTCTGTGATGAATGCAGTGCGCCCAGCGATACGCACTGGGGCTGGACCTGCCCTGCCTGTCTCCTCAATGGCACCATGGGGGAAACTACATCTCCCTCCCCCTGCAGCATCGCCGTGGAGGAACTGCAGATCTCTTCCTCCACATCCTCTTGCGTGCTGCTCAGCCAGAGCCTCTCGGTTGCACAGTCTGGATTCCTCCTGCAGCAGGCACCCCCTTCGCCCTGTCCCTGGATCCACTGGCTACCTGGACACCCTGCAGCTCTCCCCACAAATTGGTGAGTGCCCAGGGATTGAACCCCCTGTACCCCCTTCCCCCATGTGTGACACCTTGTCCCCTATTACCCCCTTCCTCTGTGTCTGTGACCCTATCTGCCCCAATTTCCCTGGTGTCTGACCCCCTCTTCCCCTTATGTGTGTGACACCTTTTACCCAAATAAAAATTTGTAATGGGCATTACGGTGTGTGGTATAAATTGTAATGGGCATTACGGCATGTGATATTATGTGTAGTGGGCATTACGGTTAGTGGCATTATGTGTAATGGGCATTACAGCATGTAATATTATGTGTAAGGGGCATTGCAGTGTGTAATATTATGCGTAATGGGCATTAGCGTGTGTGGCATATGTAATGAGCATTACGGTGTGTGTCATTATGTATAATGGGCATCACAGTGTTTGGTATAATGTGTAATGGACATTACACATTATACCCCCGCTGGCTGCACACAGGTATGTTGGCAGTGGGGGTCCAGGGACTGATGTGGCAGCTTTCACTCATTCGTCGCTCCGTCGCATGTCCCCAAGGGGGGGGGGCGACCAAATGACTGCCGCCCCGGGCACCGAAGCACCTAGTTTCGGCCCTGCTGTAAGAGCATGAAAAAGTTACAGTACTTCCTATTAGCCTTGAAGACAGCTGGTGCCTAAGAGGTACTTTTCATTGCATTCAGCCTCTTGATTAGGGGAATCCCATGCAGCCCTAATCTGAACCCACTCTCCATGCCTGTTCAGGATTTCCCACCCAGGCTCACTGTCGGATCTCATGAGATCTGGACCCTATATATACTGTATATGCGGCAAGCCGGCGCCATTTCTCACCCCAGCTTAGTAGAAGGGAGAGGAAGGCTGTGCTGTGGTTTGGTGCACCGGCTTGTGCATCAGACTTGAACGTCAGTGTCATGACTGGTGCCAGTAGTTTCAGCACTTCAGCACTAGTAGTAGGAATCATTTCCTGATCTTTTATTGTTTGTCCTCCATTTTGTATACTGAAATGTAAATGTGACAGAAAAATTTAAATTAAGGTGTGATTTCGTTTTCAATTCGATTTTGATTAGATTTGGCCTTTTTGACCTGTTCTAAAGTTTTTTCTACTAATTTTTCGATTTTCACTATTTTCCATTTGATTTTCTATTCGATGTGCATTTGATTTGCTATACGATTTCAATTAGATCTCACAATGTTCCTGATCCTTTAGGCAGGGGATTGAAATTTAATCTGGATGGAATCGAATGCAGCAATGAACACATTAGATTTGCACTATCTACATTAGATTTGCACTATGTACTTTTAGATTTCCACTAGATACAGTAGTCTTGCCTAGATATAGAATACAAGAAGGTCTCAACCAAACGGTGCGCAATAAAGTACCTCGTGCAGCTATATACAAATTCACACAGTAGAATAACACCTGTAACTACTGAAAATAGGACAATATGGAAAGGAAAGTTGTGAATTTGAAAAAACAGCGCTCAAGGGGCCTTATTTTGGTTCATTCTTTCTGACAAAATCCTTCTTAGATGGACAAAACCATGTGCACTGCAGGGGGGGCAGATGTAACATGTGCAGAGAGAATTAGATTTGGGTGAGTAATTTTGTTTCTGTGCAGGGAAAATACTGACTGCTTTATTTTTACACTGCAATATAGATCTCACTTTGAAGTAAAACCCCACCCAAATCTAATTCTCTCTGCACATGTTACATCTGCCCCACCTGCAGTGCACATGGTTTTGCCCATCTAAGAAGGATTTTGTCAGAAAGAATGAACCAAAATAAGGCCCAAGGTGACAATATGTAAATAATGAACAATACTTATGCTCATAAAGGTACTGGTTTAACTGGTTTCACAGAGTATAGTACCAAGTTGTAGAGTTCTCTGATTCTCCCCTAGTGATGAAACAGGGGAGACACAATACAACAAAACATAGTGCAGATCAATTGGATAAAAAGAATTTAATACAATAGTTGCACTTACAATAAAGTGACTTTGGTAAAAGCACAAGACAAGTGATCCTTGGGGCAATACAGCAGACAGATGTATTAGAGTCCTCAGGTCCTGGGTTCCCCGTTTCCGGAAACAGACAGCCACAGTCCTTCGGGTCCACGCCGCACAGCCCTTCACGATACACTGGTCCTAATAAAACTTGGTAGCACGCTAAACGCGTTTCGGATCAAAGTCCTTCATCAGCAGCGTGCTGAAATAGTGTCCAAGTACAGGTATATATACCTGCAAGCAGCTGTACACAATCGCCGCTAATCGGCGTGTGATTTCCGACTTCCGGGTGAACCAAAATGGCGATGCGTTCCAAATACCGGATACGCATTCCAAATGGCCGGATGTGCGTCACCGCCGGTGACATGAATAGACGGAGCCTCCTATATTCAGATCCCCTATTACCCGCTCTGTAGAAGTTAAGTTCCTAGTAACATAGGAAGATATTAGGCTCCACACCACGCCGCAAATACCGGAAGTATCTGCGTTTCACTCATTATCCAGGACGCTATTTGCGTTCCAAGGTAAGAAATACCAAAAATAAGAGGTATGTTCATACGGAAGTCGGATATCATTCACAGCGGAGAGATAGGGTTAAAACAAGATGTCTTCAATAAAATCTGTAGAGAAAATAGAAAACAATTAAAATATGCAATGATCTACATTTTTGCCTCCACCAAATAGAGGAAAAAATAAAAAGAGAGATAAAGGACAATACTAAGAGAGAAAGGGCTTCAATTCAAATTCAGTATTCAACCCCTTGGGGACTTGTGTCCCAAGACGATGTATCCAACGCATCTCCGTTCTGGAGAGGCGTTTTGCAAGGTCATTTGAGCGAATTTTGGGTAAGATTATTTGTATACCACAAAATTGTTTAATATGGCATTCATTTGCATTATGCTTAATTCTCAAATGCTCTGACACAGTGTGATTTACATATTTCTTACGAATATTGTAAATGTGCTCTGATGTCCTGGTTTTGAGCTGTCTAGATGTCTTGCCTATGTAGGCAAGACCGCAGCTACATTCCAGGGCATAGATCACATTACGAGAATGGCAAGTAATGAACTGTTTGATGGAAAGTGTTTGGCCATTCAGGGTCATCTTGCCTGCCAAGACTTTTTTCCATTCGATTTCCACTACAATAGGAGTGCGCATTGGGATCGAATCAGCATCGAATGCTAATAAAAGCATTCAATTTCGATTCGATGTCTATTCAAGCAAAATCCAATAGAAAAATAGAGCATATCTCACCGTGTGTAACCTTTATTAGACACCTTTCCCCCACTTTTACTGTATGTAACTCGTGCAGAGATAATTCACATTACAACTTCACATTATAACCGTTTATGGTTGGATTCATTGGGGTCAATGGACTGATACAGGTGAACTTTATTTTAGTGTTTAAGGCTATCAGGTCCCCCTAATCAACTAAAAGTTAGTGTCTTCAACACAAAACTTAATGAAAACATAATCCCTCCTATCGTACCACTTTCAGATGCTGACTGCATGTTGATGTGTTTCCCCCAGCTCTCCGCACATGTGCCACGCTATTTCTCTCATCGTGTCCACCGCACACTGCTCTGGGCCTAGTTTTTAAACTGCCATCTTTTCTGTCACTGCAGTGCCACTACTAGGTGTGCCAGGTGTTTGTGCCGCCCACTTGTATCGCTTTCCTGATCTTTTATTGTTTGTCCTCCATTTGCTTCAATACAAAGCACCCCATGGCTCATAAAACAGACTTAGCAGCACCCCTTGGCTTATACGCCAGACTTAGCAGCAACCCTGGGCTTATACAGCAGAGAAACTTCTTTTTTTTTATGGTGGGCCAAACAAACCAATTATTTCACCCACAGTAGTGGCATACCCTGTCACTGTAATGATTGGTTTGTTAAACTGTGCATGTCCTGTTAATGCAACATAAGGGTGGGTGGGAGGACCCAAGGATAATTCCATCTTGCACCTATTCTCTTTGCATTATGTGCTCTTTGGAGCATGTTTTTGCAATCCTGTCTGCCACTGCAGTGCCACTCCTAGATGGGCCACGTGTTTCTGCCACCCACTCGTGTCGCTTAGCATAGTCATCCAGCTACCTCAGTGCAACCTTTTGGCCTAACAACAACATTGTGAGGTGTTCAGGATAGACTGAAAATGAGTGGAAATTAATGTTACTGACAGTGGCGTAACTAGGTTTTGGGTGCCCCCCGCCATTAAAGGGAGGGCGCCCGGCGCCCGCCCTGCCACACCAACCCCCGCTGCCCATGCAAACTCCCCAACTCCCCGCAGTCTTACCTACGTTCAGTATGTGCTGGTCCCGGCTCCCTTCTTCTGCTATGAGGACCACCACAAAATGTCCGCCCCCATACAGCAGACAGTTTCATTGAACTGTCTGCTAAATGGGGGCGGACATTTTGTGGTGGTCCTCATAGCAGAAGAAGGGAGCCGGGACCAGCACGTACTGAAGACAGGTAAAGACTGTGGGGGATGGGGGTGGGGCGGCGGGGTGTAACTATAGCACTGCAGCCCCCGGTGCCCGCACATGCACAGCGCCCCCTCCCCCCGCGGTCGCGGGGGCTGCGGTGCTATAGTTACGCCACTGGTTACTGAGGTTAATAATAGCGTTGGAGCAAATAACAAAAAACAACTTCTACGATTTTAGCGGTTATTATGTTTTTATCAAATAAAATCCAGATCCAAAACTCAAAACACGAAACACGTAAAGGGTGGTGTTTTGGAGCAGATCCAAATCCAATACATTGCCGGAGATACAGACCCAAAACCCGGAACACAAAAAGTGCCCGGTGCACACCCCTAATCTTAAGTGGTTCCCGCAGAAAGAGTACACAAGTCTCTTGAAGGCAGCCAGTTATTCAGTTTACATGGAAAAGTGTGGCCGCCGCCTCGTATTATAATGTAAGTTATTGTATAGTGGTGGTAGGTGCCAAGATGAAGCATCTGCACACCTGACAACACCAAGCTCCACCTCATGGCTGACTTGCTAATTGTTTTATCGGTGGCCTACACAGAAAGCCGATGTTTTTGGCTGGCAACCAGCCATTTACTGAGAGTGTCAGGGAAAATGCAGGCCTGCCCAGGCATTTGAGAGGAAAGCGTGTGACATTAGCTCCAGTTCCGATTCGACTGATTCTATAACAGCCGCCAAGCCCTGGGCTACACATTGACTGCACACTGAAAAAAATAATTTGATGGTGAGCAAGTTGTCAATGGATACCTGATCACGGGGTTTCAAAATTAGTAGCCATGTGCAGTGGCAAACGCAGGATTTTTAGAGGGGTTTTCAAATGTAATCCAAAGTCTCCCACTCTGCAGCGCATTGGAGTAAGTAGTGAGTTATTCTTTTTACACTGAACACTATATGGAATACAGTAATAATACTTAATAGTACAGATGGTCTATAGCATGGGTAACTCCAGTCCTCGAGAGCTACCAACAGTGCGTGTTTTCCAGGTTTCCTCATAGAATCACAAATGAAGCAATTAGCTCCACCTGTGGATCTTTTAAAATGTGTCAGTGAGTAATGAGTGCACCTGTGCCCAAGCTAGGTGCTCTTGAAAATGTGAACTGTTGGCAGCTCGTGAGGACTGGAGTTGGCTACCCCTGGTTTATAGTATATAGGTTGTTTCAAACATTTAAATAAGATAAGTGGTCAGGAAAGGGTTAAACTTGCCATAATAAATAAATACACAGGCATAATAGAACCGATACTGCACATTCTAAACTCACATTCTCTAACCTCATGTTAAGGCTCTTGTCTCTTCCTCCTGGCAGCTGCTCTCTGGTCCATTGCAATGCTTGAGGGCTCAGATCCATACATACAGTAAACGTGGTAGAAGTTGGTACAGTAGGCATGTGCAGCAGCTCTGCTCTGTTCCTTACACTGCATGATGTGGAGGCAGCTCTATTGATCATCTATACTAATGCTATTGTTGTCATAATTTAAGGCCCTTGCCAAGAGGAAGGGGGGTTTCTGTGCAACCAAAAAACCCCACTGCGATTGCCTATGGACTGTGATCATAACTGAATTAGGCCCTTTTAGTTACCCATTTTACATGGGTCACAAATAACATAAGATATTATTTAGAATATGGATAATATGGGATATGAAGAAATACAACTGGTTTTAAACAGTAGCCCTCAGAGAGGGTATTTATAGTATAATAAAGCAAGTATGTGTAAAGGAAGTGTTACATACTCATCTTTTTTGTATATGCTGCTAAGAAATACACAGAAGCAAGAATAGAATATGTCCGTCTAATCTCTTACCATATTTAAGGCTTAACAATCAGTGTTTGTAGATCTGACAAACAACATTTTAAATGATTGGTTTCCTGAATGGTTGGGAGTAGGATGACCTGAAAATCTCTTCTTAATCTTTTGTCAGCTTACATCCACAAATGACAGTTATCATTATGCAACATGCCTAGACAGCTCTCAGCTGGGATCCCTGTCAGTAGATTCAGAGCTGCCATTTCAGTGGGAGATCCAAAGCTGTGTGTGCCCTTTGCCGAGCATTGCTAAGCATTCGGTAGATAATATAAGTTTAGAATTTGCAACATCCTATGAGTTAAATAAACAGGTATAATTTGCAACACTTGTAAGGTAATTAATCACAACAGTTTTGCTTGGTCAGTAGCAGTCTATTTATTACCATTATATTCTAAATCTATTTAAGAATATTACTAAAATTACTGAAAATTTTAGCAATATAATGCAAAAAAAAAACTAAATGCTTTGCACTCTGATTCAATGGGGTCGATCTTATTACCTGTGGATGATTCGCGAGTGCATATCATCACAACACTGAGCGCAATTTACAGTGGGCTGAATTCGCTTAAAAGAGCTCGCACCTCCATAGGGAGCCGTTTTCAGCGTTAAAACAACACCCGAATGGCAATTCGCACCCTTTGGCGATAATAAGATCGACCCAATGTATGTTTGGGGGCAGCAATGGGATCATTATTTACCAGGACATCCTATGTAACTTGTAGTTGATCTACTGCTGCTTCACCATCGAATGCAGCAGTGTATCAGATCAGCCACAAGTGCCATCATTTTACAAGACACCCACAATGGAACTTAACTCAGAAGTGGAAGCCAACCCTGATGCGACTGCTTCTTTATACACAGTGTTTCTGTGGTACTAATAAATTATGCCAAAACTACTGTAATTTGTACAGGGATTGCCACTTGCAAGTGGGAACGCTCATCGTTTTTATGAGGACACCCATAAAACACTGGACATTCCCCATCTCCAGCCTATGGCCCGCCACTTTCCCTGCCCTCCCCTTACAGAGCAAACGCCTTGGTGAGTGTTATACTCGCTGAAGGTGTTCGCACAGGGGGTCTGCACATGCACATACAGTATTTGCACATGCACAGACCCCCCACCGTTGACAATTGGGCCGAATTCGGACCCAAACAAACAGGTCTGAATTGGCCCCATAGTGCTGTTGTGCCAGTATTTCTTGTTTGGCAGCACTGTGGTTCCTTCCATTCCCACAGCAGAGAGGCAAGGATCACTCCCCTAGTCACTAACAATAAGCCAAATCTCAAATCTGCAAACATGGATTGGATTGGTTTTATGGTGAGACACTTACAGCATTATTTGTCATGGGGTTTTTGCACAAAACTGCTTTTGTAATTTAGATTTGCACAAAGTGAAAATAAATATCAGAATTACAGTTATAATCTTCATGGTATTTTTGTTAAATAGCTAACTACTTACAGACTATAACTAACTTTATACTTTATACACTGTACAAAAGAATCCCACATACATACTCAATATTTTTAACGACTTAACGTGCCCATACGCTTGTCTGATTAGTGCCGATTTTGTCTGATCCAGACAGTTTGAGCCAAGAACTCGGCCCAAATCGAATGTGTTTGACATTCCACCCAACCTGATGCACGGCCCTGTGTACATCGGGTCGGAATGGGAAGGCCAGACGGGCTGCACATTAAATCTATCGGATCGGACCCATCAGTGGCACATTGCGGGTGTGTCTGTCCGGGAACAGAGGGGCATGGTATGGAGTTTCTTCTTCTTTCCTTTCCTTCATTCTCTATCATCCTTCCTTACCTTCCTCCTTTTCCAATCTTTATCCACCTCCATTCTCCTTCATTACTCCTTCATCCTTGATGTGACCCTGTCTGCTTGCCTTTGTAATTAAACAAAATTGCCCTTAATGTGCTAAACTCGGCTGGTGTAAGTGCCAGAATCCTGAAAATCTGCACAAGTGTGCTTGCCAGCAACTTATTAGCGCTTTCACACAGCGGCGGCCGAATAACCTGGCAATTACCCAGCTTTTGAAGAGCGGTTTATTTGGCCGCTTGTTGTCAGACTCCTTTCACACAGGAGAGCATATCTCCAGGTCTAAAACTATTACACTGGTTTTTCACCTGTGTGAAAGGGTCAACCCAGATCTTAAACTCCGGGTCTCCGACCCTGGTCATTTGCAGGGTTGGAGACCCAGAGTTTAAGATTCGGACTGACCCTTTCACACAGAAAAGTGACTTGTGTATTTCATGAAATTCCCGGGTGGAACTGCTTCACCCGGGAATTTCATTTTCTGTGTGAAAGGGCTATTACTGACATAGGGCCTGATTCAGCTTTGTTAGCAAAGCAAAAATGCATGCGAATGGGAAAACCATGAAGCACTGTGTCACCAACCATGGCTGCAGGGGTTTTATACGAAATCCCAGCGGTCGGAATCCCGGCGTTCAAAATCCAGACGCCTAAATCCCGATAAGTGGGACGTGGGCTCACTGCGCCCGCCACGCAGCGGGCCGTTGCCTCGCTACGCTTGGCACACTAATTTATTCTCCCTCTATGGGTGTCCATGAGAAAGTGTCGGGATTTCGACGGTCGGGAGACCTGTGCAAATAATGTGTCCAGAATTAAAGGGATGAGATGGTAACCCTAGTCTACCTTAAGGATGACGACCAATTTGAGGTGTCGACCTAAGCCATGTCGACCTAATGCCTGTCGACCTTTGATGGGCCGACCCAATGACCCACACCCTTTTGGGTATCCAGCAATATATCAGCGTGGTACTGATGGAGAAACACCAAAGCACTCAAAGAAACTACTAAAGTATATGCATCAATTTAAATGATAAAATAGAATATAATAACACATTAAAAATACATATGTAAACACATAAAGAATATTTAAGGAATATATAAATAAATGTATAGTACTGTATATGTTAATGGTCCTATTTGGAGTAATGGTCATATAATAGTCACCACTGGTAGATTGATTTGACCTGCACTGATCAAAACTTGTGTCCAAAGAATTTTCAGAGGAAGTCCGTCTTTTGACAAATTTATGGATCTCCTGATGGATGCTTGGATGTTAGCCCATTGGCGATGGATGTAATTTAGCCAGCCCGGGGTACCTTTTTAGGGATAGCAATCCAATGTCCAGGATTCCGAATGGTCCAAAGCCTCAATAGATGTTTATAGGACAGGATCAGAAGAATAAGCAGGTAGTCAACGATTTTCCAGCTAGGACTAGTTTTTCCTCCAATATATGGTCCAGGATCACCAACGCGTTTCGCTGTGCTAACTCACAGCTTTATCAAGGTGTATTCTGTTTGAGGAAGTCCACATTTATATACCCTACTTCCTGTATAGGTAATTAGCATAAATCATTGATGCATACACTTAATTTACACAGAAACATATTGATGCTTGCTCGGAGATATTAATATATAATAAACCATTGGTGCAATGCAATCACAAGTAAATAAAACAGTAAAATAAATTAAAAACTTAGGGATATGACCTTTATAATTTTAATAATTTCCGGGTCATCAGTGTCAGTTGTGGTTTTCTCTATTTATATTTAAGTAACCGTATCCCCTAATATCCAATGTCTTAAGAGCACTAATTTATCCTGATTCAGAAACTCTTATATAACTCCAGGGAATTGAATCACCCTTGTCGATCATCAGTAATATGTAATCGGGCATTGTGAATAGTTTACTCTGAACCGGAAGTGACTGGGTTTTTCTCTATCAATCTCTAGTTACGTTCCACCAATATAGGAAGGCCTTCTAGGGCAATCAGTGCAGCCTATGAGTTTGCTTGTTCTGTATGGCCAAACTGCTCATACTGGTGGGAGCATGTAATGCAGTGCTAATGAATGACACATAGTGTGTACTGCACTTAGGAGATTTATCAGGCTTTCTAAAGAGCCTTACATGGATGACACATGGTTGGTCTCCCACCATGCCAAGAAGAGATTGGCATAGTTCGGGGCCACCCTGGTGCCCATGGTGGTCCCTCTTAATTGTATAAAGAGTGCATATTGAAAAATAGTTATTGATTAGGACTAGTTCCAAGCCTTCCAGTACAAATGTTACATAATCTTCCGATAATCGCTCTTTCTCCAGGAAAAACTTAATAGCCTGAGTCCTGCTCCGTGTTGTATAATAGTATACAGAGAGGTTACCTCAGCTGTAACCAATCAGTAGGTGGATTTCCATTCTAATCTCATCATCAGTTTAATAACTGAAATGGTGTCCTTTAAATATGAGGGAGTTTTTTGTACTAGTGGTTGCAATGTGAAGTCCAAATAATGGGACAAATTCGATAATACTGAGTCTGTGACTATACTTTGTGAGTACATAGGTCATGGGTAAAGCTGGATGTTTAATACTAATGTACTCCCTTAATTCCTTGGATATAATTTCCTTGGATAAATATAATCTCAAAAAGGTGTAGAATTTTATACCCATCTTACTATACGTCATTTCATCTGCCAGTTTTCTCATCACCTTGGCATTATAGCCATCCACATCAAATATGACTATGCTGGCACCTTTATCTGCTGGCTTTGTTGCTATGTTTTTATTATCCCTAAGATCATTAATGGCCTGCCTTTCATTCTGTTTAGGTTGTTATTTTTGATAGGTTTGAGGCGGATTTTCTCTGAATCATCTTTTACCAGTTTCTTGAATGACTCCACATAACAACCCTTCTTATGTACTGGGAAGAATGTAAACTTACATTTGAAACATTATACACACCATCAGGTTCAGATGGAACCTCGTTTTCATTAAGAGTTTTTTTCTCCTTAAAGAATCTCTTCAGAGTTAACATCTCACAAAGACCTTAAAATCTTTTATCCTACTGGAGGTCGCAAACTTTAGGCTCCTCTCTAGCACACTAGTTTCATGCTCGGTTAATACATGATTGCTCATATTTTATATTTTAGTTTTATGTACTATACTGCTTGGACTGCTGGTTTTACTTGGATCCTCCCTTACTATTTTGATACTACTGTATCAATTATTTTCTTTAGTTTCCTCCTCTTATAATTTAGGGTGGTATTGCCGGCTCTTTTACCTCTGGTTGTTTTTCCTAAATTTTACAGTCTAGGATGTGGCGCTTGGCACCTCTCCAAAAAAGAAGGAGAACATTCCCTATTTTTAAGTAACAATGCATCCAGTTTCATTCCATTCTGTATTGGTGGGGAGTGCGAGCCTATGGTTTTTATTCCTCAGGCTATCATTGGTCCTATTCAAATGATTAAAATTTATTTCTCTATATACAGTCTTATTGGTGTTATTAGTTATGTTTCTCTCTGCAAAAGTTTTCTCTTTTCTGGTTATAAGGTGCTCACTTCCAGTGTTCTAGTCCTTATCTCTCCAGTATGTTTTCTTTAATTTTTAGTTCCCTCTCATTTTTTTAAATCTTTGAGATTATTTGATCCACCATATCCTTATACCCTTTTTTATTGGAATACGGATTTACTAGTGATTTATATGTGTTAATCTCTATCTCAAGATCCTTTAGTTCTTTTGCTCTGTCCTGGATGAGTAAATCCTTCAGGGCCAAAGAACAAGAATCCAGAATATGGAACCACGCCTTTCTACATTCCTCCGTGGCACTAAAAAAATAAAGGGACTTTGTCCATCCTTAGTCCTCGTGGTATTAACTTTTCTGCCTGGTATTTCTCAAGACTGGCTATTTCCCACCAGTACAAGGATTTATCACACAAGTATTTATAGAGGAGTGGTGCTCCTTGGATAAATACTGGGCGGTAGATCCAAGAGCGCAGTGAGACCACAAAAATTTGTATTGGTACCCATCACACTGTATTTGGCTGCGGCTGGGGAAGGCAGGATGTAGTTAGCTGTCTAATCTCTGACTGCTAACTACTTCTTGATTAGACAAGGGGCTCAATCCAAATCACCATGACTGAGTCCCATGTGTACACCCCTTTAGACTTTCAAACACTTTAAACATGTTAGAAGGGATTACTAACGAATTCTGATTTTCTTACATCAATCTCATTCTCATTACTTACAGCATCTGCATCCAATACAGCAAACCAATTTGACTCAAGCCATATCTTATGCCGATGTTGTGCAGAATACAACATGACAGTATGATGTCTGACACCTTGCCAGGTCTATTTTTAAAAACATCTCCATACCATTACAAGGCACCTAAGGCAAGTTTTCATCCTGCCGCAAGCAGACATTGGACGTGTGCCTCCCACACATAGCTTAATAAAGCTTGAAAAGGATCTGATGTAAAATAAAAATACAGACAGGATATACCTGGAACTGTTTTACTTTGGGCTGTCAGTGATTCCAAATATTTTGCAACTTATATATCAGGTAGAAAATGCCCCAATGTTTATTCAGAAAGGTCTGTATCAGAGTGACAGAAAATGCATCCATGTCTAATATTTGCCTTGGTGGCTTATAGGATCTCACACTATTATCTAACTCAGTGATTCTCAAACTCGGTCCTCAGGACCCCACTGTTTTACAGGTCACTGACATGAGCACTGTGTATCATCAACTGTCACAGTTTAAAAATCCACAGCTGAACTGGAAAACATGAACTGTGTTGGGTCCTTAGGACTGAGTTTAAGAACGTGTTATCTAACTGCTCAAACTTCACCAAAAAAAAACACTAAAAGCATCTGTTGCAGATAATGATGGTTTTGCCTTTATCAACTCTAATTTATCACTTATCTTATTTTTTGGGCAGGGCCTAGCATTTTTTCTCAAATCTACACTTCTTTCTCACTGGAAAAATAGATCAATAACCTAAATATTTTTCTGTGATAACATATTTTTATGTCAATGTAAAAATTTTATGGGATTGGTGAAACGTGTTTCTTCATTGAATTACATAATCATTAAATTTAAGACATTCAATTGATCTAATGTTTGAGAAATTGGCCCTTTTTTAGATCTGATCGTAGTACAAATTTGTTCTCAAAATGGGCAAAACAATGTGCACTGCAGTTGGGGCAGATGTAAAATATGCAGAGAGAGTTAAATTTGGGTGTAGTGTGTTGAAACTGAAATATAAATTGCAGTGTAAAAATAACAGGGTTGCCGACTTTACCAGTCTCCTCTCTGGAAGAAGCCCGGAGAGGAGACTTCCAGCTGCAGTTCGGGGGGGGGGGGGCTTTAGGGTGATGTCTTTAAGCCCTGCCCCCATGATGTAAACTACCCCAATTCTCGGATCTCAGTGGAGGGGGCGGGGTTAAAATGACGCGATTGTGGACATTTTAGCCCCGCCCCCTCCTCTGAGACCAGCGCGCGGATTGCTGCATTAAAATGCAGACATAAGGGGGGGGGGGGAGACGCCGCAATCAGGGGTTGGCGTGGGGGTCCCCTAGAATCTGGGAGGGTTGCCCACCTTTCCGGGGGGCCCGGGAGGAGGATCCGATTTTCGGGATCCTCCAGGCCATTCCGGGAGGGTAAGCAACCCTGAAAAATAATGCAGCCAGTATTTACCCTGCGCAGAAACAAAATAACTCACACAATTCTAAAGGCACCCATACAGTAGGGCGACTTGTCCTAAGGACAAGTCAGCCCCGATTTTCCCCCGAGCTTCCCCGGCAGCTCCCTGGGGGAGCTTGATAAGATTTGGCACTTGATGTGAGCAGCAGGAGAGCAGGGTCCGGGGGGCTGCAGGAGAGGGTCCGTGGCAGAGGTGCGCGACGGGGAGTCAGCAGCGGCGGGAGCATAGAAGAAAAAAATCATATTCAAAATCTGGGCGGCCGCTGATTGGCTGAGCTCTCAGCCAATCAGCGGCCGCCCAGTCTTTTGAATAGGATTTTTTCTATTCTCCTGCTCGCCGCAGGGTCCGGTGTAGCGGCGAGCGGCGGGAGAAAATCCTATTTAAAACATTGAGCTGCGCGGATACTGCTGGGCTGCGCTGCTAGAAGGGCAGCGTGCAGGGGACAGTGACGGAGAGCCGGACAGGGGGAGGCGGGAGCTGTCAGTGCTGAGAAAAAAAAAGCCCATACAATGAATGGGCAGCCTGTGATTGGCTGAGCACTCTCTCAGCCAATTGCTGACTGGCTAAGAGAGCGCTCAGCCAATCACAGGCTGCCCATACATTGTATGGGCTTTATTTTCCAGCACTGAAAGCTCCCGGCTCCCCCTGCCCTGCTCTCCGTTACTGCCGCCTCTGTCCCCCACAGCGTCCGCTGCCTCTGCCCTACTAGCAGCATCCCCCGACATCCGCCCCGCAGCGTCCCAGCCACCCTGCTCCCTCCACCTTCCCGGAGCTTAGCTCCCTGCTCCGGCGTCCCATGCCCGGCTGCACATAAGATTTAGCAAATCTTATGTGCAGCCGGTCCGACCTCCCAACTCCGATCCAATGCGCACGGGACCACGCATCGGGTCAGAACGGGTGTCTGGTCATGCGATTTGGCCCGATTTCCCTGCCCGATCCATCTGAATCGGGTGAAATCGGGACCAAATAGTGTATGGGGGCCTTAACTCTCTCTATACATGTCATGTCTGCCCCATCTGCTTTGCACATGGTTTTGTCCATTTTGAGAACAAATTTGTACTGAGCTCAGATCTGAATAAGGCCATTGACCACAAATAACAAATTGTGCTGAAACTACAAGCTCGATATTTGTTAGCTGATTTCCATACTACACCCACTTGCATGCAATATACAAGGAAAAAATCATTGCAGGCGTTATGATATGTACATAAACATCCAGCTTGTTATTAAATTCATCAAAATAACAGGCAAAAACATCAGCATGTAATGTTAATGTTTCTTTCATAGTCTTGCTTTAAAACCTGAGATTCATTTGGGCTTGGTGAATTGTTCTTACCCACATACACCTCAGTGATTCTAGAACACTTGAACATGACAGAATCAGCACGTCGTTGAAGCCCATGAGGCTCTAGTGTTGCTCATTTATATTTTAGTCGCAAAGACATTTTTAAACTAAGTCAGAAGGGACATTAGTAACTGCATCACACATTTGTAATTACAAACAAGCAATTCATTTCATCAAGCCAGAATCCACTGCCTAAAATGTCAAAAGAAATGATAATCAAACTGACAGAGCCATTATGCCAGATAATTTGGATAAATGTTGCAGTGAAGAAAAAAAAATAATGAAGTAAAAAAAAAAAAAAAGAACACTTTCCCTGCTCTATTAAAAAAAGATGTTTCTTCATTTTCCAATTTAAAATAAAAACTTTCTTATTGTAAACTCTTCAAGCATAATAACAATAATGAAGAGAAATAAATCAAACTGCAACTGAAAACAACAAAAGTGAAGGTACAGTAACTAAAAAGTTATCTTCAGCAAGGAATCAGACAAGATCTGCAAATTGGGGTATATCTACTAAACTGCAGGTTTCTAGAATTGGAGATGTTGCACACACATAGCAATCAATCAGATTATACTTATAATTAATTTAGCACTTTCTAGAACACAGGTTCTTAAAGTCGACAGTCATTAGGTTGACACCGTTGGGTTGACAGGCAACAATGTCGACATGGGTGAAGGTCGACATGTGTCTAGGTTAACATGGTACAAGGTTGACATGGTTTTAGGTCGATAAATGCATTAGGTCGACATGGATTAGGTCGACAAGTCGCGAGGTCGACATGGGTATTTTCTTTTTTTTACATTTGAATTTATTTTCTTTTGCAAAATTACATACAAACAACAATACAGAACATCGCACTGCAAAGCCCTCAGGCTATTACACATCAAGCCACAGCTCTCCTGCTCCACCTTATCATATATTATTTCCTGGGCTTACAGTGCACATTAACAACACATAACATTACTTTACATTTCATACCATATATTTGGACACTTCTATCTTTTGGACACCAAGGCACCATCAGCAACACCGTACAGTTTATAATGGCTATAGCGTAGAACACCGAACAACTATCTTATCCTGTCTCCTTTACATACTTTCTCTTCTTGGGATTTAGGTTTTAGGTTGTTACTCCCTTTACCCTGTTATTCCACCAAGGCCTCTTGCTCAGCCTGTGGTTAATAATACGGTCCTGATTTTAGATACTTTTTGTGGAGGGGTTGTAGCGCTCACCTCCAAGGGACTCTATTGAGACTATGAAGCTGCTGGTCTCCCAAGAGGAGGCCCACCCTCTAGAAAATAGATTTGCAAAAGGGATGAGGGGACCTGCGCTAATATAGTCTCTAATAAGTGATGTGCTACTGTATTGTACCTTATGACAAATAAGATGAGACAGGTGTGTGCTTCAAACAATGAGTATGGTTTAGTCAATCACTAATAGATGCATACATACGAAATTGCTTAGTGGGGCTTGTGCAGGGTGGGAACGGTTTATCCAGGTAACCAGGCTCAGTCCTGGTTGTGGGTGGGCAAAGTCACGTGGCAAACAGGGGTGGGGGTATGCCAAATGCCGGATAGTCTCTCGGTGTATATGGCAGAGATACACTGCTGGGGTCACGGAGCAGTGTGTTAATCCAATGTCTGTGAGTGGCTGGCGGGGTGGGCAGGTGTGGGTAGGCACAGGCTGGTGGTGCGGGGGGCTGGCGTCCCGTCCCCTCCGCAGTACACCTCTCACCTGTGCTTCCCGCTGGTTCTTCTTCTGGTCCTCCGTCTGTCCCTCGGCGTCTTAAAAGAATCCAAACCGCAGCTTGATCATGCAAGCGCTGCACAGATCAGCCGGGCTCCACAGGGATGTATAAAGGCCGCGACTTCCGGGTGCTGGTCTCGCGAGAACTGACTTTAGATACAACCGCTTTGCTCCTTCATAGGGGTAAACCCAACATTCTTACCAATTTTAGATACATACATTTCCTCACATTTGGATGCAGGCAGTTGAGAGCGATTTGTAATCCACTTTGGGTGAGGGCTTGTTAGCTCCAGGCTAACAAGTCCTCACTCAAAGTGGATTACAAATCGCTCTCAACTGCCTGCATCCAAATGGAAGCCTAAGTATTTTTACAAAAATTACTACATGCAATTATGCTTGAATGAATGGGCATCTGCAGCTCTACCTATAATATTGAGCACTCTGAAGGCTGCATATAATCAAGCTCTTTGTGTGACTGACTAGCACGCTTGCTATTTCAATTAACATCTGTGTGCCTATGGTGAGACTCTGGGAGTAACTACCATTGAGTATATTACTTAAAGTTGACTAATAGCTACCAAGCCTCAGGTCTATCACGCATTAGCCCAATTGGTTATCTACAAGAATAGGCTTAACAGCCATTGGATTCTAGTCATGCATGCTGCAGTTCAGGGATTTAGTTTTTAACTTATTTTTATGGTAAAAAATTAATTGTTGTGCACATTTAAGTGTCCTACCGGCCGGTGGTATTGTAAACTGTAAATTTTTCTTTGTGTATTTTAAATAAATTTAAACTTTCTGATACTAATATTATGGTCTATTAGCGCTGTTTACCTTTGTGTATAAGTTTTTTCCTAGGTATTCATCAGCATATATCCAGACTTGTGCCATCTGTGCCACACTTTTGTGTATGTATTAATATTATTTTTATTCAAGTACACACATTTTTCCTGTACAACCATGAGATTAACCAAATTAATCCATGCTGCAAATTCAGGCCCCTCCTTTGCCATCCATGTTCTTGCTATAAACGTTTTAGCTAACGCACACATATTGTTTACATACATTTGATCATATTTGTTTAAATTACTATCTTCACAAATCCCCAATGTGCAACTTTTTGGCCCTAGTGCTGCTCCAGGTATTCCTGTTGTGTTTAATATTTGAATCACCTTTGTCCAATATCGTTTAAGGTATGTGCATTCCCATAATAGGTGCCATAGCGTGCCTGTCCCATTTTGACATTTGGGACATATTGCTGACAGGTTACCCCCCAATCTTGCCAATCTTGATGATGTTAAGTAGCATCTATGTAGGATAAACAATTGTATCTGCTGTATTTTTATTGAATTGGTTGCTAATGGTACATTGCGTATTCCATTCTATTTCTGTTAATGTCCCCACGTCTACTGACCATTTAGTTTTAAGATCTTGCAACCCATCTTCATATATTACTTCTACCAGTTGGTTATGTAATCTCGATACCCCGTTCTTTTTACCTCCCTCTACCAAAGCTTTTTTAATCGGGGATACTGAAAATTTAGGAGTAACATTTTTAAATTGGGCTTCCAGGGCACTCCTTATTTGTAAAAATCTAAAAAAGAATGAGCGTGGTACTTCATATTCTTCCATCAACTGCGCAAATGATTTCAAAAGCTCTGCGTTATATAATTGGCTAATGGTGCTAATCCCATAGGGTCCCCATATTCCATCTGGTTGTAACATCTCAAGTTGTTTAAAACGTGTCTAATCCGATATAGGATGCTCTATTTCTATATCCTCATATTTAATTAGTTTGCCAACCTCTCGCCATATTTTTACAGCCTGTACCACAAGGGGTGTGTCTTTCCTGTTGATTATTCCATTTAACAAATGCTGTAATGGGCTGTTACTTACATTTCCTTGTGCTACCAAAACCCTGACCAGGCCACTCCCTAAATCTTCCATCACCCATTCCCGTATATGTGTTAATTGACCAACTAAATAATACAATCTGAAATTGGGTAGGGATAATCCACCTTTTTCCTCATAGGGGTATCTAGTTTTATTTTTACCCTTTTTTTATCCCATAAAAAGGATGAGATTAGACTGTTTAACTTATTGAAGATGGCCAGGGACAGGTATACTGGTGACTGCTGTAGCACATATAAGAATTTTGGTAGCACAATCATTTTTATCAAATTCACCCGGCCTGTCATTGAGAGAGGCAGTTTACCCCAGGACTTAAATGTAATAATAACATAGTCTATCAGCGGTTGTATATTTAATGGGTATTTTCACTGTTTTTTTGAGCCGACATGTGCAGACTCGAGAGATTTCATGCCCTACCATCCACTAGGGCGTGGTGGGAGAATAAAATAGTGTGCCGAGTGCAGCGGCTGCTGCTGCCTGAGTGTGTGTGAGTGTGTGTGTGCAGCCTGCAGTTTTAAGCAGCAAGGCTGTTACAAATGTTAAGTGAGCCCCTAAATAAAAATAAAAAAAAAAACATTGTTATAGCGTTTCACCCTCACATTTGTTTTTTTCAGGTAGTCACTTAATATTTGTTACAGACTAACTGCTGGAGCCTGACTAAATTTTTTTTTTGTAACAATAGGGGGACTGCCTATTTTGTCAGTCCCAGGCCGCCCCTGTTAACAAGGGCCTCCCACTCCATCGCTCACCCTGCCAGCATCGGCAAGTGTGTAACTACCATTACACATGGCCATGCTTGGAAGTGGACTGCAGCTCCATATAATAAATGCTATTTAATTTGTGCAGGGGCTAATGACAGGATAGGATGATACATGTGTATGTGATATAAATGGATAGGAAAAATCAGCAATCAAAAATCATTTCTGCCAATGCCTTCAAAAGTATACACAACAAGCAAAAAGTAGAATTGAGCTAAACAAAGGTCATATAAATGCTTGAAACCAATTAATAAATTAATGGTTATGGATTTTTTGCACATGTGATTAAATAAATAAAAAAACTAAGACTTAAAATCACATGTAATAAAAAACTAAACTAAGGATACAGTAGAATTGTTAAGTACAGTATAAAATACTGTAATGTCTGTTGAATATGACAGGTTAAATTGTGTCTTGTGACTGACTTCCTATACTGTGCATGTGTCAGTGCACCCAGGACAGACCCAGTACCCAAATAATATAATTTGCACGAAGTTGCTCTATGGGTAGAAGGAGCAATGAGAGGGAGGGGAGCAAGTACTGATTACCCAGGCCTGAATCTGTCAAGAGGATTTGGCCCTTTAAGGCTTCAGGTCCATGTCTGTCGCAACAGCCCTTTGCAGTATCACTATCCCAAGATCCATCCTAATATCTAAGTTATATGCAAATCTGATTTATTTCCAATGTTTTATACCAGTCTTTGGAGTTTAATAAGGTTAATAGGATGCCACGATAAAGATGGGTATATAAATAATGCAGTTCATTATTGATAAATTACTAAACACTTTTTCATAGAGATTGATGTCATACATTCAAACAAATTGTAATATTATCTAAAGTAGATCTTAAGTGAACAAATAAAACACAGCTTTTAAGCTTATTCCACGTATTTAATAATAAAAATTATATAACATCCAATATTTCATGTTTAAAGGCAATTGCATCCTTCAATTTAAGATTTGTTTATTTATAAATAGGAGGCAATTATAATTAGTCCTTTAACTGGTTGTCAACAAGAATATGCTGGAGTATTCTGTGATTATTTGCACATTTTATTTGTAACAATGATATACGTAAAAGCATACAATAACAGAGTTAATGAAAAGGAATTTACAGCCCCTGAGTGGCCACTTGGTCAACCCTGGCTAAAGCATTTTCCGTGGGAATTATTTTTAAATGAGAAGTCCTAACTATCTACAATGTAGTAGCAATCCATACAATTTCAGTGGAAAGAGATAATATTTTAGCCTGCAGAAATTCTAAGTAGAAAAACGCACAATAACTTTTTAGGAAGAATTAAATTGCAGTAGTAACTCTGCATTTATACTGCAGCATGTTTTAAACAAATGTATGTGTCTTAGAAAATTAATTTCTAATTGTATACATTAGCATATAATAATAAAAATGTGAAATAAATCTCTTACATATATTTCCTCTGTCCGGTATGCATTCAGACACTGTTGGACCGATTTGGATGAAACCAGCGTGAGGTGGATGGATTGAGTCAAGACTAGGTGTAAGGCCACTTAGACCTCCAATCATGACTCTGTGAGGGTCCCGGGGGCATGAAAAGGGGTACAGCCACTACAAAAAGTGGGTCATTGAACCAAGATATGGCAAAGTTGCACAACATAGAGGGGGTAGAGGACATGGGGTATAAGAAAAAAATTTGGCCACTACGACCCCCAATCTTGACCCCTTGAGGGTCCTGGGGGCCCAAAAAGGTGTCCAGGCACTACACAAAGTGGGTCAGGGGAGCAAGATATAGCAAAGTTGAGGTTTAAAAAACAAAAAAGGAGGTTAGATCTGGGAGCCAACCACAGAGAGGTGTAATGGGCTTGGGGAACATGTTCAGGGCCTTCCGCTGGATGGATTTGGATGAGAACTTCAAAGAGGGATGGCAAATGGCCTATTGGATTGGCCAGGAACTCTGTCCGATGTCAAGTTGGTGTTCGCCATGCAGACCTTTGAACCGGGGAGTGTGTTCTGGGCCTTCCATTAAATTTAGATGGAAATGTCACTGACAAATGTTCTGGGATGCCTAACTAAGTGTTTGGTTTACTGGTGTGACTTCTACCCAAAAAATGTACATAATGCAAATAATTCCAAGAAATACAAAATACCAAAAAAATAACAAAGTTCCAAAAATACCCCCAAAATGTACATAATGCTACATATATAAATAAAAAAGGCAAAGGCATTGCCCTCTCAAAAATATTTAAAAAAGGATTACTGCTCAGAGAAAGTCTGGGGATTATGACTAAAACCCCAAAACACAAATGACACTAGGCAGACACCTCCTGGGTCTGTTGGAAGAACTGTCAAGCTTAAAACAAGGTAAGTAACAAGACATTGGTTCCCCCGGCACACTGAATAGTTTTAGCAACCAATCTTGAACACTACATGATAATAGAATTCAGAGATATTGGTTACATATACCTGCGCAGGTACCCCCAATATACAGAGAAGCCTTGACGCGGCTTGGGGGCATGTCATACACCTGCGCAGGTATATGTAACCAATATCTCTGAATTCTATTATCATAGTAGTGTTCAAGATTGGTTGCTAAAACTATTCAGTGTGCCGGGGGAACCAATGTCTTGTTATTTACTAAGTATTAACCCCTCCCTTGCATGCACCTGAAAAGTTTTACTGAACTAATTTGAGCATCTACCACTATCTGTATGTATGTTGTGAGAGGCAGAGAGGAGCCTGTATTAGGCGGAGATGCAGGTCCTGATATGCCACATGGAGTAGTCTGGGGTTGCTCCAAGGTAGGTAGCTCGTAGTTCAGATATACCAAGTAAGGAGCCATTATCATGTGGCTCCTTGCTGACTAATTGTAGACCCAATTTAGGGTAACAGTGGTGTGGGGTGCGATGCCCCTGGACTGGTTGGGCTGGGTGGCTTTAGTGTGGCATGCCCTTACATTCTATTAACACTTTTCCCTCACTAACACTATCTGTCATGATTGGATGCCATCTTGTCATGAGCGACCGCCATTTTTACGCCAGAAGGAGCGTAATTGTACCACGCCATTCTGCCCTAATTGTAAATGTAATGGAGAAAGTGACCTGCCTTTGCCCTGGATGGTTGGGAGGACTGGGGGGTGAAGCAGGAAGGCAGATGGGATCTCTTTCCCTTGAAGTCCATGCTCTGTTTACAATACTGTTTCTGATATGGTGTGCAATCTACTCATCCTGTATTTTTATGTGGGTAAAAAGGTTATTTTAACAACCCCTGCCCATCTGTTTGAAACCTCAACAGGAAAGAAGAGGTTATCTCCTTCCCCCCTGCATCTATAAATCTTGTATTGAAGTCCAGGGTCTCTGGCAAATGTCTTCCCAGACCAGAGAGATGTCAGGAAAGCAATTCCCTTATAACTCTAGAAGGACACCTTATTTGAGATAAGAATTAGGAGGCCCAGGGGGGTGATTGAATGGCTACATTGCTCATCTTCAAAAGGGAAGTCAATTAGCCAGCCCCTGGTTATATCCTAGGGAAACCCCTGGACAGGGAAATTCCTGAGGTGGGGGCTGTGATTGTGTGTGTTTTTGCCAATCTTAAAAGTGTGTGTCTCACAAGACATTTTGTTCATTTTCCGTGGGATGATACGGGTCCGATACCTGTCTCTGAAATGATCCAGTATCCGGAGAGATTTCCACTCCAAACCCCGCTTCATGCTGTGTGTCCTTGAAGTGGTTTGTTTCTTTATTCCCATTTTGTTTTATTCTGAAACTGTTTTTACGTTTGACTTACCTATTAATCATATATCTTGTATCTTATGTTTCTGTAATATACTGTAAGCCTTGTAGTGTTTTCACTTAATTAAAAATCATAATTAGTTCTGGTATCTGCTGTTTTCCAGCCCAAGCCTCTGACGAATTCGCCAGGGCGCTACCCTGTAACTCATAATTTGGTGTGTCGGCAGAATCAAAGCTGTCGCGGACTAAGTCCAAAAAGCTTACTTTGATTGGTGGCAAGCGGAAACGTGGTGAAATACGCACACGCTTGGGATACTCAGTGAAAGTGTCACGTGGCCGGGATACTCAGATTGTCGTATCTGGGAAATCGCCGACTAGGGTCGTGACAAACTGGTGGCCAGCGGTGGGGATATTTCAAAAAGCAATTTTTGTTTTTTATTTGGATAACTTAAGTGAATACATTTCACCAGATACCAAAACTCAAGGCTTATGTAGTAGTGTAAGTCACTGTAAAAGCATTTTCTGTTCCCCATCCCTGTTTTATTATTTTGGAGAAGTAACTGCAGCAGAATGGCAGCTACTTATAAAGAGGCACAGATTAAGTGGAGATTGACCTGTGACTCTATGGAGGAAGATACAGAGCATCACGATGGCGGACTTGTGCGTGAGAGTTCACCAGCCAGGGCTACTGAGGTAGCAAGAGGTGGACTTCGTACTGAACTTTTACTTTCTGCGGAAATTAATAGTGTGAAGTTGGATCGTGATGTGGTCTCTGGTATCAACCGAGTGGAGCCTGCCAAGGGGCAGACCAGGGAACAGATGATCCAAGTCCTCAGAGATGCGGACCAGCAGGTAGCTGGGGGGAATCAAGCGGATTCCAGGTCTGAGGTTGGGAATCATTCTGGTTCCAGAACAGAGGAAGAGGAGAAGCAGACAATGAAGATTGCAGGCCCCACACACCGTGGATTGGATGCCTCCAATTACTGCTCTGCCTTGGATCTGTATATGCAAGAGGCTCTGAAGTATGTGAAAGAGCCAGATAATGCCGTGGTGCTGAATCTGATAATGCAGTTTAATAAAAGGGAGTCCACTGCTGCAAAGGAAGCAGCAGATTGCAAGCTTCAGCTGGAACTAGCTAAGCTCAGCTGGCAGCCTGTGACAGTGGATGCAAATTTCAATGGACTGCGTCACAACGATTTCCCTGTCTTTGAAACCCACAGGGAGAGCAAAGTAAATGCCGGCTTGGTTGTGGATAACCAGCTGGACCTGGACTTTACTCAGGGGACTGGCATTTCTGCTAGTACCAGGGAGACTGGAGGGTGCATGGCAGTCACAGAGGCTGCGGAGTACCAATCCCCTATGGTACCGGAGGAGTCCAGTGGGTATATTGACCCAGAGGAGGATGATGATGTGTTTACCCTAATGAGCACAGAGGAACTAACGGAAGAATGCCAGCTGCAAGGTATCTCCTGCCACAACCATACTCGTGGGGAGATGATCACGCAGCTCACCCAGGCAAGGGACGATGAGTGCAATGCCTTCAGCCAGTATCGTGCAGCATTTCATGTCTGGGGTCCATCCGCGTCTCCTGAGGTGCTGCTGAGAGAGCTGGGAGAATGTTACCAATTCGCGCAGCAGGAGGTCGCTGCTTGGAGAAAGCTGGATACCCCATTTTGGAGAGATCAGTACCGCCGGGTAGATGCGGAGTGGCATCGCCTAGAACAGCTGCTGTTACCAGCTCTGGAAGCAAAGTCCCAGTTTAAACTGCTGGGAGAAGCAGAAGCTGAGGATGTCAGCAGCTTGCTCTCACCAGGAATGCCCTACCAGGACAAGGTAACTCTGCCTACTACAGTCGTCATGGAACCTGCTCAGGAGACCTCACATCACAAGGCCCAGTTTAAACTGCTGGAAGATGTGAGCAGCATGTTCCCATCCGTTGCTCCAGATTTGTTGCCAGAAGAGGCTGCCTGCATAGTGAAAGTATGCAGGGAACAGACAATGTCGGAAATAGGAATGGGACTTTCTGACTGTATGCACACAAATGTGTGTGGGACTACTGATGTGGGACTTTTATTCACTCCACACATATCTGTGAATGTTTTCCCCACTGTCGCTAACCCTTCTGAACCATATGATGCATCTCAGGTAGTATGTAACCATGCTGAACATTGCAATGTTGTGATTTCTTGTGAAACTCCTGGGATGATCTGTGATAGTGCCGTACCTTCTGTAGAGGTAGGGGAGGGCGAGTTAGAGACAGGTATAGTGGGTAATCCTTGCCAGTTTGTGGGGTTAAACGAATGCCCTAATCTAGTTGGGAATGAGACACCCTCACTCACCAATGGTAGGAGTGCTGCTGGTGATGTCATTCAGGTTGCTGTGCTAGAAGTTAACCCTGTTCTTCCAGTGATGTCTGGTTGTGATATGGGGCCAGGGGACGCTAACTGCACAAATGGGACCGATCTGAGTTGGTTGCAGGCAGCGCATGTACCTGCCAATCAGTTAATGGTGACAACATGCTCAGATAACCCCATTCCTGCTCAGAGACAATGGGATCCAGATATAGTGGTTTTGCCATGGTTCAATTGTAAGCCAGCAGGATGGGTCCCATGTGTTGTGGAAGATGCACAGGCTAATTTTCAGGTAGTGCAAGATGCCTCCCCAGGTTATGACATTGATGTTACTGTTGATAATGTGATGTCTTGCTCTAATGTGGGAAATGTGGTACCAGGTATAATAAGTGACCTGGTGGGTCCTGTGTGCACTGCAGACCTGTCAGATAGGGAGAGAGTGTCCCTTACTGCAGCTTCCCCCATAGACCCCCCTTCTTCTTGTCAGGACACAGTCACACAGCAGGAGGTCCCTGCACACCCTGAGGGCTCAATAGAAAGTGGATCTTTCAAAACTGAATTGATAACGAGTCTCAAGGCTGCTGCAACAGCAGCTCAGGAGTCAGGTGGCTCCCAGGGTACTCCAAGGCTGTACTGGGAGAATGGTTGTTTGCATAGAGAGTATGGAGTCCACAACACTCCACCAGGGCAAGTTACGGAACGTCAGCTGGTCATACCCCAAAGGTATAGGGAGGGTCTGCTTAAGGTAGCTCATGAAATCCCCCTTATTTCCTTCCCTGTGGTATCAGAACCCTTTGAGCAGGTGGCTGTAGACATTGTAGGGCCCCTTGCAGTGCCCAGTAGCTCCAGAACAGAGTACATTTCACTAGGGGTAGATTACGCCATCCGTTACCCAGAAGCGGTGGCCGATGCCCTTGTCCCCATCGACAAAGTGGCCGATGCCCTTGTCCCCATATTCTCCCTGGTGTGGTTCCCCAAGGAGATATTGACGAACACAGGAACCCAGAAGGGGTCCCCTCCAATCACGGAGAGATTCTGTGACCAAACCACAGCCATGGAGGCTGCAAGCCTGCAAATGCCAGGTGAGCCGCCTCCCACTGCGGCTGCCCCGTACCTGGGAAGTGTGAAAGATACACATGGGTATAGTGAGAGGGTTGCTTCAGTAATAGAGCCAGTGGCAAGTCGTGAAGCTGCTGTGTGTAACCAGAAGGGTCTGAGGGCCCACGGAGCACAGGTAAACTCAGCTCCATTAACCTCTGAAAGGCTGGAATTGGATGTTTCCAACACAGGGGACAATGACCTGTTGGTTTCCCCCCCTGCAGAAACCTGCCCCCCTTCACAATTCACACACACAAAGGCTTTGAGGGAGTGTATCTTCCCCCAAGTGAAAGGGAGGGGGGATCAGTCAGCTCAGGCAAGAGAGCAGGACAAGAGATTCTTGGAAGGTGACAGGATTACCTGTCCCATGGTATGTAGTGCTGAGGTAAACACAGAAAAGGCCCTAGCCCATATGATTTGTATCATATTTATTGTTGTTAACCTCATGTCATGTCAAGGTGCTTTACAACACCTGATAGCATTGTCCCACAGTCCTCTTAAGGCTGCCCCAGCCAAGCAGAGGCTCTGGAATGCCTACACCTCAGGGGAATGTCTGTGTGGGGTGTGGCAGAAGAGGTTGGTTCTGACCCCAGGATGGCAAACGGAAATGCCGGCTGCAGGTGAGAATCTATGCCCAGGAGTCCAACGCACAGCTGGGGTGGGCTGTGTCCTTGCCAGCAAGGATGGCACAAGGGGACACAGCTTCCACTGTATCAGTGTGCCCACAGATGGCTTGGGCAGGGACACCTGTTTGCCCGCAGCTTACTGTCTCCTGGAAGAGGAGCAAGAATCCGGTAGTTCGGAGACCCCGCCCATAGCGCTGGTCCTAACCTGGAAACTGCAGCAGTCTGTCGGGCAGGGCACTGACAAGTGTCAGGGCTCAGCATGGGATACTGTGGCTGGTTTGGCCACTGCTCCCATGCTGATCTTTAAAGGGGGAGGTGTCATGATTGGATGCCATCTTGTCATGAGCGACCGCCATTTTTACGCCAGAAGGAGCGTAATTGTACCACGCCATTCTGCCCTAATTGTAAATGTAATGGAGAAAGTGACCTGCCTTTGCCCTGGATGGTTGGGAGGACTGGGGGGTGAAGCAGGAAGGCAGATGGGATCTCTTTCCCTTGAAGTCCATGCTCTGTTTACAATACTGTTTCTGATATGGTGTGCAATCTACTCATCCTGTATTTTTATGTGGGTAAAAAGGTTATTTTAACAACCCCTGCCCATCTGTTTGAAACCTCAACAGGAAAGAAGAGGTTATCTCCTTCCCCCCTGCATCTATAAATCTTGTATTGAAGTCCAGGGTCTCTGGCAAATGTCTTCCCAGACCAGAGAGATGTCAGGAAAGCAATTCCCTTATAACTCTAGAAGGACACCTTATTTGAGATAAGAATTAGGAGGCCCAGGGGGGTGATTGAATGGCTACATTGCTCATCTTCAAAAGGGAAGTCAATTAGCCAGCCCCTGGTTATATCCTAGGGAAACCCCTGGACAGGGAAATTCCTGAGGTGGGGGCTGTGATTGTGTGTGTTTTTGCCAATCTTAAAAGTGTGTGTCTCACAAGACATTTTGTTCATTTTCCGTGGGATGATACGGGTCCGATACCTGTCTCTGAAATGATCCAGTATCCGGAGAGATTTCCACTCCAAACCCCGCTTCATGCTGTGTGTCCTTGAAGTGGTTTGTTTCTTTATTCCCATTTTGTTTTATTCTGAAACTGTTTTTACGTTTGACTTACCTATTAATCATATATCTTGTATCTTATGTTTCTGTAATATACTGTAAGCCTTGTAGTGTTTTCACTTAATTAAAAATCATAATTAGTTCTGGTATCTGCTGTTTTCCAGCCCAAGCCTCTGACGAATTCGCCAGGGCGCTACCCTGTAACTCATAATTTGGTGTGTCGGCAGAATCAAAGCTGTCGCGGACTAAGTCCAAAAAGCTTACTTTGATTGGTGGCAAGCGGAAACGTGGTGAAATACGCACACGCTTGGGATACTCAGTGAAAGTGTCACGTGGCCGGGATACTCAGATTGTCGTATCTGGGAAATCGCCGACTAGGGTCGTGACACTATCTATCTCTTATTTTAATTACATTTGATTTATCTCTCTCCTTATGTATAGCCTCGGCTTCCTATCACTAATTATTAACACTTAGTATCTCACTGGCATGCCGCACTGGGCCTCCTAGCTTATGATAGTTTTTGAGGTGCCACACCCTGCACCTAGATATAGCGCTAGGGACCCCCAATATACAGAGAAGCCTTGACGTGGCTTGGGGGCATGTAATACACCTGCACAGGTATATGTAACCAATATCTCTGAATTCTATTATCATGTAGTGTTCAAGATTGGTTGCTAAAACTATTCAGTGTGCCGGGGGAACCAATGTCTTGTTACTTACTAAGTATTAACCCCTCCCTTGCATGCACCTGAAAGGTTTTACTGAACTAATTTGAGCATCTACCACTATCTGTATGTATGTTGTGAGAGGCAGAGAGGAGCCTGTATTAGGCGGAGATGCAGGTCCTGATATGCCACATGGAGTAGTCTGGGGTTGCTCCAAGGTAGGTAGCGCTTAGTTCAGATATACCAAGTAAGGAGCCATTATCATGTGGCTCCTTGCTGACTAATTGTAGACCCAATTTAGGGTAACAGTGGTGTGGGGTGCGATGCCCCTGGACTGGTTGGGCTGGGTGGCTTTAGTGCGGCATGCCCTTACATTCTATTAACACTTTTCCCTCACTAACACTATCTATCTCTTATTTTAATTACATTTGATTTATCTCTCTCCTTATGTATAGCTTCGGCTTCCTATCACTAATTATTAACACTTAGTATCTCACTGGCATGCCGCACTGGGCCTCCTAGCTTATGATAGTTTTTGGGGTGCCACACCCTGCACCTAGATATAGCGCTAGGGACCCCCAATATACAGAGAAGCCTTGACGCGGCTTGGGGGCATGTCATACACCTGCGCAGGTATATGTAACCAATATCTCTGAATTCTATTATCATGTAGTGTTCAAGATTGGTTGCTAAAACTATTCAGTGTGCCGGGGGATCCAATGTTTTGTTACCTACTAAGTATAACCCCTCCCTTGCATGCACCTGAAAAGTTTTACTGAACTAATTTGAGCATCTACCACTATCTGTATGTAAGCTTAAAACAAGAGAAAGATGAAGTTCAAGTAATGCTAATTGCACAACCAAACTTAACCCGGACGAGCAGGCTGACAAGCAGAAGTTGCAACCAGGGGCAAGCTGACTGAGGCACAGCACAAGGCAGGCACACAGGACACTGAATATAGGATACGGGAACACTCTGAAGCAGGAGACCTTGCAGACAGAACTATAAGTGGCATCTGTTCCCAGCAGACACTGGGAACAGTTTCGCCTTATATGCGAAACTGCCACCCTGGGGCATGTGACATCAACCGCAACCCCGCAGTGTTCCCCGGCTGCTGTGTGTGGAGGAAGTTCGGGACATTGCCTAACAACGAACCCGACACTTCCGCCCTGTCTGCTGGCTGAAGCTAGAAGAAGATGGCAGCTGCCCGCACTGACCCTGAACCTCCAGCGCAATTACTGATTGACGGAGGCAGGGGATGAGCGGTGGTGGCTGGAGGAGTGCCTGACAATACCCCCCACCCTTGTGGAGGGGTCAACCAACCCCCCAAGACCTGGTTTCTCTGGGAATTCCTTTAAAAATCTTCTCTTCAAAGAAGAGGCATGAATTTATTGGGTACCCATGATCTCTCATTCGGTCCGTACCCTTTCCAATGTACAAGAAAAAAATAATTGCTAACGGACCACCTTAGAGTCCAAAAGAGTCTGTCAACCACCAACTCCTTTTGACCCTGAAGAATGACTGGAGCTAGTCTCTGGACTTTAGGCTGAAGGGCAGGTTTAAGTAGAGAACAATGAAACGTATTATAAATCCTGAGTGTGTTAGGAAAAAGTCTGAATGCTACAGGATTGACTTTCCTAATGATCTTGTATGGTCCAATGAAACCAACTTCTGTGAAAACTGGCAAAGTTTAATATTTCTAGTGGATAAACACACCCACTCTCCAGTCTTAAAGGTACATGGTCTCCTGTGATGGTCAGAAAAGCGCCTTGCGGCCATGGTCGCAGAAAGAAGAGCCCTACAGGCCCTGGCACAGACCCTTCTCTTACTGGTCACCCACCTAGAATTACCTGTTTTGGCAGAAACAGGATCAAAAGAATTGGCCCTCGGATGGAAACTGAAATTGACATACGGGTAGCTGCATGCCAAGCATTTTTATAGGCAAACTCAGCCAGTAATAAATTCTCCACTCAATCACACGGAGACTTGGAGACAAAACATTGCAGATATTGTTCCAGGGTCTGATTAACTCATTCTATCTTTCCATTAGATTGGGGATGGTACTTTGGGTGCGATGGACAGTTAGTATCCAGATCAACAGAGCTGAATTGAATAAACTGGAGCTTGTAGGACTACAGGGTGGATGTAGTCGGACTTCCTGAGGCATATCGAGAAACCCTAGACCCAAAGGTAGTTATTGTATTCTGAACATCCACCCTGTAGTCCTACAAGCTCCAGTTTATTCAATTCAACTCTGTTGATCTGGATACTAACTGTCCATCGCACCCAAAGTTGACCATTGAATTGAATTGTTGTATCCCCTGGAGATATACTCTTTGTATATTCCCCTATTTCACAATCGAGATATCGTGGGATTAGTTGAAATAACCGATCTCAGTACAACATGTCTCAGATTCATTACCTATTGTCTGAACCCCTGACGACGTATTTTTAACCCCTTCCCGACATTTGACGTACATTTACGTCATGGTCGGGAAGCACTTCCCGACACATGGCGTAAATGTACGTCATGGATTTAAACTGTCACCGCGTCTATAGACGCGGTGACAGTTTCAACATGTCTGCTGTCCCTGACAGCAGACATGTCCGTGCATGCCCAGGGGGGGCTGCGATGCCGCCCCCCCGTCGGCGATCGCTGTGATTGGCTGTTCAGTGTGAACAGCCATTCACAGCGTTTTCCTGTGTCACCGGCGAATAACGTTCGCCGGTGACACGGGATCAGAGGTGATTGGTGCTGTAAAGTACAGCACCAATCACCGCGGGGTGTAAGGGTGACACTGGTGTCACCCCACCTCACCCCGCCCGCCCCCAAAGGCCGTGATTGGTCCGTCGGACCGACGGACCAATCACAGCCAAGGAGGGGGATTTAAACTAACGGTGACTGCACTGCAGACGCCATTCCGGTCTGGAATAGCGTGCAGTGCGGTCACCGTACCCCCCTGCCGCCATACTGACCAGAACCTTGCTCCATACTTGCTCCATACTTGCTCCATACTTACCTGATCGCTGCTTCATCACTGCTTCCTGGATCCTGTTGCTACTTGTGCCTTCCTGTGAAATTGTGCTGCTGCAGTGTACTAGCTAGATAGAGAGATAGATAGAGAGATAGAGAGAGATAGAGAGATAGAGAGAGATAGAGAGAGATAGAGAGAGATAGAGAGAGATAGAGAGAGAGATAGTGTCAGAGAGTGCTATATTTTGTGCTGCTGCAGTGTGATATAGTTATAGATAGAGAGAGAGAGATAGAGAGAGAGAGATAGATAGAGAGGCCTAGTGACAGAGTGCTATATTTTGTGCTGCTGCAGTGTGATAGTTATAGAGAGATAGAGAGAGATAGAGAGAGAGAGATAGAGAGAGATAGTGACAGATTGTGCTATATATTTTTTATATAACTGACTGCTGCCCCCTCCTTTTGTGCTGATCAGTATAAATTAACTGATCAGCAACTTTTTGGGGGCGCAGGTTTTTTTTTATATATAGATATACCTGTCAGTGCTGCTGCTGCAGTGTCATAGAGTGATAGATAGTGAGAGATAGAGAGATAGAGAGAGATAGTGACAGAGAGTGATAGAGAGTGCTAAATTTTGTGTCTGCTGCCCCCGCCTTTTGTGCTGATCACTATATCTGAGGTGATCAGCAACTTTTTTGGGGGTACAGAGGTTTTTTTTTTTTTTATATATACCTGTCAGTTGCACCAAAGGTTGTGCACCTGCTGCACCTCACTGGTAATCAGTGTCGCATCACTGATCACCTTTTTTTTTTGTGTGTGTGCTGTGGGGTCTTTTTTTAATTTTTTTTTTACACACACTGTGATTTTGTGGGTGTCCTGTGGCCGCTGTGCGCTGATCAGTGACGTACATCACTGATCATCTTTTTCGGCACAGGGTTGATCTATTTTTTTTTTTTTTTTTGATCAAATTCCTGTTGCCTTTGAGCGCTGTTCAGTGACAGACGTTACTGACCAACATCTGTGCTCAATTTTTGGCGCAGGACCTTTTTTTTTTTTTTTAACCCCTTAAATTTTTTATTTTTAACCCCTTCATTTTTTTTTTTTTTATTGGTATAAAGTATTTTTTTTTTTCCTGCACTACATACACACTACACACTACATAACCCCCGGATTGAAATAAAGTTTGTACCCCCCCCCTACACTATACACGTGTTGAAACATTTCACTACCAGTAACACAAAAATAAAAATGGCATCCCAAATGTCCTCCCAAATGTCCTCCCAGTCATCCAGGAGAATGTATTCAGTGGAGGAGGCATATGCCATGCTTGCTTCTGACTCTGACACAGCCAGTGATGCAAGCGGGGAATTTGAAGGATTTGCCTTAAGCTCCTCTTCCTCCTCTGGTGATGAGGGACCCCCTCAAAGACGCCCCCGTAGAGCAGCTGAGACCCCCCCCCCAATAATTGATCTCGTATGGACCCCACCACCAGACAATTTTGAGCCCCAGGTTCCTGAGTTTTTGGCCATGCCAGGAATCCAATTTGATTCCACAGGTCTCAGAGAAATTGACTTTTTCAAATTATTTTTCTCTGATGATTTTATAAATTTAATGGTGGACCAAACTAATTTATATGCCCAGCAGTTTATTGCTCAAAACCCCACGTCATCATTTGCTAGGTGGACCCCTGTAGATGCAGTAGAGATGATGACGTTTTGGGGTCTGGTGTTTCATATGGGCATAGTAAAAAAGCCAGAAATTAGGCAATATTGGAGTACAGATGTTCTGTACAGTACTCCATTTTACCGTATGGCCATGACCCGGACTCGATTTGAGACAATTCTTAAATTTATACATTACACCGATAATGCACAGTGCCCACCCAGAGATGATCCCACCTTTGACCGGCTATTCAAAGTCAGGCCGGTCATTGATCATTTCAGTGCCAAATTTGAAGAGGTGTACATCCCTGAAAAATTTATTTGTATCGACGAGTCCCTTATACATTTTAAAGGAAGGGTTAAATTCCGCCAGTACCTTCCCAGTAAGAGGGCAAGGTATGGCATAAAAATGTATAAACTGTGTGAAAGCACCTCAGGGTACACCCACAGGTTTAGGGTTTATGAAGGGAAGGATTCAAGAATTGAACCGCCAGAATGCCCCCCCTCCCTCGTAGGTGTTAGTGGGAAAATTGTCTGGGATTTAGTGCACCCCTTCCTGGATAAAGGTTATCACCTCTATGTGGATAACTTTTACACCAGCATCCCCCTGTTTAAGGCCCTTGGTTCAAGAGGTACAGCAGCTTGCGGTACTGTGCGCAAGAACCAAAGAGGCCTCCCAAAAACGCACATTGCCCAAGTAATGAGAAGGGGTGAAAGCAGGGGAATATGCAACGAAAATATGTTGTTGGTCAAATATAAGGACAAGAGGGATGTCCTTATACTGACGACAATTCACGGAGACAGTACCACCTCCATCCCTGTACGAGGTACCAGTACCCACACCTCCAAACCTAATTGTATCCTGGATTACAATAGGTACATGGGCGGAGTGGATCTTTCAGATCAGGTACTGAAGCCGTACAGTGCCCTGCGGAAAACAAAAATCTGGTACAAGAAGGTGGCCGTGTATATCATCCAGATGGCACTGTATAACGCTTACGTGCTATTCCGTTCTACCGGCCAGAGGGGGACATTTATGCACTTTCAAGAGGAAGTCATAAAGGGCCTAATATTTGGGAACCAGCAGGCAGAGGGCCCCAGTACTTCTAGTACTGGTCCCCGTATTGTACCAGGGCAGCATTTTCCTGATGAAATCCCCTCCACTGGAAAAAAGGGCAGGACACAAAAAAGGTGCAAAGTTTGCTATAAAAAGGGAATAAGAAAGCAAACTATTTTCCAGTGTGACACTTGCCCCGACAAACCCGGCCTATGTATAAAGGAGTGTTTTAAAATATACCACACATCTATGGAATATTAGGTTCATAATTTCACCGTGCTTCGGGGGTCTTGCTAATGCCACATAGCACCCACCATTCATTCCACCAGAATCTGAGCCGCAAAATCCAAAAATCACTCCTTCCCTTCTGAGTCCTGCCATGCACCCAACTGGTATTTTTTGGTCACATGTGAGGCATTGCCGTACTTGGGAGAAATTGGGGCACAGATTTTGGGGTGCTTTTTCTCCTTCATTCCTTGTGAAAATGAAAAATTTTGAGCCAGAACTGCATTTTTGTGTAAAAAAATGTAATTTTTCATGTTCACTGCCCACTTGTATCAAAATTGGTGAAACCCCTGGGGGTTTGAAATGTACACTATACCCCTAGATGAATTCCCTGAGGGGTGTAGTTTGCAAAATGGGGTGACTTGTGGGGGGGTTCCACTGTATTGGTGCAACATAGCACCCACCATTCATTCCACCAAAATCTGTGCTGCAAAATCCAAAAATCACTCCTTCCCTTCTGAGTCCTGCCATGCACCCAACTGGTACTTTTTGGTCACATGTGAGGCATTGCCGTACTTGGGAGAAATTGGGGCACATATTTTGGGGTGCTTTGTCTCCTTCATACCTTGTGAAAATTAAAAATTTTGAGCCAGAACTGCATTTTTGTGTAAAAAAATGTAATTTTTCATGTTCACTGCCCACTTGTATCAAAATTGGTGAAACCCCTGGGGGTTTGAAATGTACACTATACCCCTAGATGAATTCCCTGAGGGGTGTAGTTTGCAAAATGGGGTCACTTGTGGGGGGGTTCCACTGTATTGGTGCTTTGGGGGTCTTGCTAATGCGACATAGCACCCACCATCATTCCACCAGAATTTGTGCTGCAAAATCCAAATATCACTCCTTCCCTTCTGAGTCCTGCCACTTTTTGGTCACACATGAGGCATTGCCGTACTCGGGAGAAATTGGGGCACAGATTTTGGGGTGCTTTGTCTCCTTCATACCTTCTGAAAATGAAAAATTTTGAGCCAGAACTGCATTTTTGTGTAAAAAAATGTAATTTTTCATTTTCACTGCCCACTTGTATCAAAATTGGTGAAACCCCTGGGGGTTTGAAATGTACACTATACCCCTAGATGAATTCCCTGAGGGGTGTACTTTGCAAAATGGGGTGACTTGTGGGGGGGTTCCACTGTATTGGTGCAACATAGCACCCACCATTCATTCCACCAAAATCTGTGCTGCAAAATCCAAAAATCACTCCTTCCCTTCTGAGTCCTGCCATGCACCCAACTGGTACTTTTTGGTCACATGTGAGGCATTGCCGTACTTGGGAGAAATTGGGGCACATATTTTGGGGTGCTTTGTCTCCTTCATACCTTGTGAAAATTAAAAATTTTGAGCCAGAACTGCATTTTTGTGTAAAAAAATGTAATTTTTCATGTTCACTGCCCACTTGTATCAAAATTGGTGAAACCCCTGGGGGTTTGAAATGTACACTATACCCCTAGATGAATTCCCTGAGGGGTGTAGTTTGCAAAATGGGGTCACTTGTGGGGGGGTTCCACTGTCTTGGTGCTTGGGGGGTCTTGCTAATGCGACATAGCACCCACCAAAATTCCACCAGAATCTGAGCTGTAAAATCCAAAAATCACTCCTTCCCTTCTGAGTCCTGCCATGCACCCAACTGGTATTTTTTGGTCACATGTGAGGCATTGCCGTACTCGGGAGAAATTGGGGCACAGATTTTGGGGTGCTTTTTCTCCTTCATTCCTTGTGAAAATGAAAAATGTTGAGCCAGAACTGCATTTTTGTGTAAAAAAATGTAATTTTTCATGTTCACTGCCCACTTGTATCAAAATTGGTGAAACCCCTGGGGGTTTGAAATGTACACTATACCCCTAGATGAATTCCCTGAGGGGTGTAGTTTGCAAAATGGGGTCACTTGTGGGGGGGTTCCACTGTATTGGTGCTTGGGGGGTCTTGCTAATGCGACATAGCACCCACCAAAATACCACCAGAATCTGAGCTGCAAAATCCAAAAATCACTCCTTCCCTTCTGAGTCCTGCCATGCACCCAACTGGTATTTTTTGGTCACATGTGAGGCATTGCCGTACTCGGGAGAAATTGGGGCACAGATTTTGGGGTGCTTTTTCTCCTTCATTCCTTGTGAAAATGAAAAATATTGAGCCAGAACTGCATTTTTGTGTAAAAAAATGTAATTTTTCATGTTCACTGCCCACTTGTATCAAAATTGGTGAAACCCCTGGGGGTTTGAAATGTACACTATACCCCTAGATGAATTCCCTGAGGGGTGTAGTTTGCAAAATGGGGTCACTTGTGGGGGGGTTCCACTGTATTGGTGCAACATAGCACCCACCATTCATTCCACCAAAATCTGTGCTGCAAAATCCAAAAATCACTCCTTCCCTTCTGAGTCCTGCCATGCACCCAACTGGTACTTTTTGGTCACATGTGAGGCATTGCCGTACTCGGGAGAAATTGGGGCACAGATTTTGGGGTGCTTTTTCTCCTTCATACCTTCTGAAAATGAAAAATTTTGAGCCAGAACTGCATTTTTGTGTAAAAAAATGTAATTTTTCATTTTCACTGCCCACTTGTATCAAAATTGGTGAAACCCCTGGGGGTTTGAAATGTACACTATACCCCTAGATGAATTCCCTGAGGGGTGTAGTTTGCAAAATGGGGTCACTTGTGGGGGGGTTCCACTGTCTTGGTGCTTGGGGGGTCTTGCTAATGCGACATAGCACCCACCAAAATTCCACCAGAATCTGAGCTGCAAAATCCAAAAATCACTCCTTCCCTTCTGAGTCCTGCCATGCACCCAACTGGTATTTTTTGGTCACATGTGAGGCATTGCCGTACTCGGGAGAAATTGGGGCACAGATTTTGGGGTGCTTTTTCTCCTTCATTCCTTGTGAAAATGAAAAATTTTGAGCCAGAACTGCATTTTTGTGTAAAAAAATGTAATTTTTCATGTTCACTGCCCACTTGTATCAAAATTGGTGAAACCCCTGGGGGTTTGAAATGTACACTATACCCCTAGATGAATTCCCTGAGGGGTGTAGTTTGCAAAATGGGGTCACTTGTGGGGGGGTTCCACTGTATTGGTGCTTGGGGGGTCTTGCTAATGCGACATAGCACCCACCAAAATTCCACCAGAATCTGAGCTGCAAAATCCAAAAATCACTCCTTCCCTTCTGAGTCCTGTCATGCACCCAACTGGTATTTTTTGGTCACATGTGAGGCATTGCCGTACTCGGGAGAAATTGGGGCACAGATTTTGGGGTGCTTTTTCTCCTTCATTCCTTGTGAAAATGAAAAATATTGAGCCAGAACTGCATTTTTGTGTAAAAAAATGTAATTTTTCATGTTCACTGCCCACTTGTATCAAAATTGGTGAAACCCCTGGGGGTTTGAAATGTACACTATACCCCTAGATGAATTCCCTGAGGGGTGTAGTTTGCAAAATGGGGTGACTTGTGGGGGGGTTCCACTGTATTGGTGCAACATAGCACCCACCATTCATTCCACCAAAATCTGTGCTGCAAAATCCAAAAATCACTCCTTCCCTTCTGAGTCCTGCCATGCACCCAACTGGTACTTTTTGGTCACATGTGAGGCATTGCCGTACTCGGGAGAAATTGGGGCACAGATTTTGGGGTGCTTTTTCTCCTTCATACCTTCTGAAAATAAAAATTTTTGAGCCAGAACTGCATTTTTGTGTAAAAAAATGTAATTTTTCATTTTCACTGCCCACTTGTATCAAAATTGGTGAAACCCCTGGGGGTTTAAAATGTACACTATACCCCTAGATGAATTCCCTGAGGGGTGTAGTTTGCAAAATGGGGTCACTTGTGGGGGGGTTCCACTGTATTGGTGCTTGGGGGGTCTTGCTAATGCGACATAGCACCCACCAAAATTCCACCAGAATCTGAGCTGCAAAATCCAAAAATCACTCCTTCCCTTCTGAGTCCTGCCATGCACCCAACTGGTATTTTTTGGTCACATGTGAGGCATTGCCGTACTCGGTAGAAATTGGGGCACAGATTTTGGGGGGCTTTGTCTCCTTCATTCCTTGTGAAAATGAAAAATTTTGAGCCAGAACTGCATTTTTGTGTAAAAAATTTAATTTTTCATTTTCACTGCCCAGTTGGACCACAATTGGTGAAACCCCTGGGGGTTTGAAATGTACACTATACCCCTAGATGAATTCCCTGAGGGGTGTAGTTTGCAAAATGGGGTCACTTGTGGGGGGGTTCCTAAATTTTAGCATCTTATGGTGCCTAGAAACCTACATGGTGCCTAAAAAATAATCTCATAAAAAGGAGGCTCCAAAATCAAGTAGGTGCTCCTTCTATTATGAAGCCTGTGGTTTGGTCAACGTGCACACTAGGGCCACATATAGGATATTTATGAAAACAAAAGATTTGGGGGAATCAATTTTTAGTCACATTTCTCTAGTAAAATGTACTGTGTTCCTTAGAAAAATGTATTAAAATTGCAAATCTGCAAAAAAAAATGAAATTTTGAAATTTCACCTACACTTTGTTTTAATTCCTGTGAAACACCTAAAGGGTTAACAAACTTCCAAAATGCTGTTTTGAATACTGTGAGGGGTGCAGTTTTTGAAATGTCATCATTTATGGGGGTGTCTCACATACAAGTCCCTCAAAGTCACATCAGAACTGAACTGGTCCCTAAAAAAATCAGTGTTTGAAATTTTCTTGAAAATTTGAGAATTTGCTATTCATATTGTAAGCCTCCTAGTGTCCAAAAAAATTAAAAGGAAGTTGAAATAATGATGGAAACATAAAGTAGACATATGGTCTATGTTAGTTATTAACTATTTTGAGTGGTAAGATTATTTGTCTCACAAGCAGAAAATTTAACATTTTGCAAATCGCTAAATTTTCCATTTTTTCACGACATTTTGGTATTTTTCACAAAAAAACACAGACTGTATCGACCCAAATTTACCACTAATTTGAAGTACAATGTGTCACGAAAAAACAATCTCAAAATCACTGGGATAAGTAAAAGCAAAAAAAAGTTATCCCCACTTAAGTGAGACATGTCAGATTTGAAAAAAATGGCTCTGTCAGGAACGCAAAAACTAGCTCTGTCAGGAAGGGGTTAAAGATGAAAAGCGTTGGGTCATTAGAATGTTCATCTGGATTTGATGGATCAGACGTGGATCATGAATTAAAAAAAAAATGTAATATACAAATTTTATTGTATTTGATTGTACTTACTGTTGATCAAAACCAATTAGGTGGTGGCCTATACTAGCGCTCTCTATAATATATACAGTATATATATATATAACAGCACGGTCCGGCGGCACTCAGGATAAATGACTCACAACACCAGCCTGTGTACAGTCAACGTTTCAATAAGCTTTACTTATTTTTGTCAGGACGAAAATAAGTAAAGCTTATTGAAACGTTGACTGTACACAGGCTGGTGTTGTGAGTCATTTATCCTGAGTGCCGGCGGACCGTGCTGTTATGTGGGAGCTACATGCTTCCTAAATTACGGAGGGCAACAGGGACTGTTATTACGTTTAGAGAGTGCCGGAACCCACTGCTGCTTTTTATATATATATATATATATATATTTATATATATATATATATATATATATATACAAAGAATATACCCAGCGCAAAAAGTCCTCAGTGTTAAGTGTCAATAATTCCACATCAAATCCCAGTGTGTGCAGTCTTTTTCTTTAGGATCGTGCCATAGATGGGGAATCTTGCAAAAAGAGTAGAAAAGACGCACCAATGAGCACAATTTTACTGATCAAATAAAGCTCACGTACACAGGGGTTAAAAGTATAATGCTTACCAGTCAGATCATAACACCATCACAGCCCGGATACTCCTGTGGGGGATCACCGCTGCTCAGTTTCAGCCGCAGAGACCTCAGACCAAGACACCTCACCACTCACACAGGACCAGAGGGGAACGCCGGCTGGAACACAGGTGGAAGAAGGACGTCTCCAACGTCGGGCCATAGAAGTAACACCCTTGGGTGTTACTTCTATGGTCCGACGTTGGAGACGTCCTTCTTCCACCTGTGTTCCAGGTTGGACTTCTGGGGCTGTTGGACTTCTGGGGCTGTTGGACTTCTGGGGCTGTGACCCATTCATCACTTGTCTTGACAAAGGGCCCGCAGTGGCTCGAAACGTCGACATCTACTCTGAAAATTTGGTGATATATTAATAAATTTTATCTGCATTGAAATTTGGAAGACTGGTGAGTGCTCTTTACACTGAACTATATATATATATATATATATATATATATATATATTTATATATATATATATATAAATATATATATATATATATATATGTATATATACTGTTTGTATCTGCTAAATTTGGCCTAAAACATCCTGAGGTTCTCCCACAAGTTCTAAAAGTAGAGAGAAACAGATCAAAAAAGTAGACAAAAAAATATGTGCTCTTTTTTTAAATTGTTATTATATTATATTATTATAAAATAATCCACTATCACTTATCTGTAATTGTCAAAAGTATGTGAACCTTTGCTTCAAGTATCTGGTGTGACCACCTGTGCAGCATTAACTGCATCTAAACACTTCCAGTAATTGTCAATAAGTCCAGAACATCGGATTTGAGGAATTTCACTATTCCGTAGAAATTAGATTTAACTCTGCTATGTTGATGGGTGTCCCACCCCCAACTGCTTGCTACCACAACATTTTGATTGGATTAAGTTCCATCCTTTGTCTCTTACACTCCTCACACTCTCCTGCTCTCCTAAGGGGCATTGTAGTGGTGATGGGAGGGGAAGCCCTTTAAAGATTTTGCTATGGGGCACACAAAGTTATGCCCCGGCACTTATCTCAGCATACTTTAAGTTGCAAGCCAGCCACCACTAGGGGCAAAGGGAGGGTGGCTTTAGTGGAGCGCAAGTTCCAGGAGTCAGAATCTGTAAAATGTGGTTCCTCTCCACTCTGCAAGAGTGGCAGCCTCTCCTCCCTCTTGTTGCCCAGCCAGAGGGGCAGCATCATCTCCTTTCCCCCCTCCCCACCCAGACAAGCAGCTGGCTTTTCTTCTTTCGCCTGCCCGGTCATAGCGACAGCCTCTTTTCTCTCCCCCCACCAACAAGTCAGAGCACCAGCGGTCTCTCCTCCGCCTGTCAGTGTGGCAGTCACTTCCCCCTGCCAAAAGGTCAGAACAGCAGCTACTCCTCTTCCTCCACCACCAAACCAGAGCAGCAGCAGCATCTCTTCCCCCACCCCCAGAGCAAGTGGACAGCGGCTGGCACTTCCAAGCAGGCTGACTCCATGGAAGCACATTTTAAATGTGGTGCCAGCCGACAACTAATCAGAGCTTATGGATCGTCAGTCATGATTGCTGATTGGCTTCCAGACCATGAGGTCTGATCCCAAGCCATTAAAGAGAATGCTTAGCGACAGGCAGCAGAAGCACGCTGTCTGCTCTTGTTGCTTCAGACAGACTGATGGCTCAGGGCTCTGTGGTGGCCGTAATGGTGGGCAGTGCGTTTTACTTGGGGCATAATAGATGAGGCACTACTGTGTGTGAGGCACTACTGAGAGCATTATTTGAGAGGCACTAATGGGGGCATTATGGGTGAGACACTGTGGGGGCATGATGAGCCAGGTACTACTGGAAGCATTATGTACGATGCACAACTGGGGGGCATTATAAGCGAGTGGCACTACTGGGGGCATTATAAAAGAGTGGCACTACTAGGGGTATTATGAGTGCATGGCACCACTGGGGCATTATGAGTGAGTGGCACTACTGTGGGCATTATGGGGGACATTTACCAAAATGGATTCGTAGAAAAAAGGTGTATTCGTAGGGAGAAATACACCTTTTTTTTTACGAATTTGTATTTTCGGGATTTACAATCCCAAAAATACAACAATTCGTATTCCTAAAGATGGAACATTCGTATTTGTATTTACAAATACGAATGTCTACACCATCGATAGGATACGACAGAAATCACCATTCAAAAGAATGGTGGTTTCTGATTTACTAAGCAGCCGTACTGATAATACGGCTGCTTAGTGGTGTAAAACAGGCATGCAAATACGACAGGAAAATAGAACACCATTTTCCTGTTCTATTTGCTTTTAGCCTGCACGGATCAGTCAGATCCGTGCAGGCTTCAGTGTAAAAAAATAGAAAAATTAAATAAATAAAAAAAAAAAACGGCGTGGGGTCCCCCCCACAGCCGAAACCAGCACCAGGCTGACGGAGCCTGGAGCCGGTAATTAAAAATCAGGGAACCCGACAAATAGGGGTTCCCTGATTTTTAACAACCAGCCCCAGGCTCCTGTTCTGGGGCTGGTTCCCAAAATACGGGGGACAAAATGACTAGGGGTCCCCCGTATTTTAAGAACCAGCCCCAGGCAAAACCAGCCAGCAGGGTAATGCCACAGCCGGGGGGAGACTTTTTATGCAAGTCCCCCCGGCCAAAGCATTAACCCTACCGACCAGTCAGCCTGGCCAGGGGCCCTGGGGGAGTAGGGACCCCCCCAATAAAGGGGTCCCCCCCCTCCAGGACTTACCTGACCAGGCTGAAGCCTGGTGCTGTCCTCGATGCCCCTGGGCGGTGGGCATCGAGCTGATAGTGGTGTAAAAAATAGAACAAACTATTGTTTTTTACTGTGGCACTACAAGTGCCAGCAAGCCTCCCCAGCAAGCTGGGACTTGGAGAACCACAAGTCCCAGCCTGCTGGGCATTAAAGGGCCCGCTGGGTCTTGTAGTGCCACAGTAAAAAAAATAGTTAAATAAAACACACTGACACCCATTTTAAATAAAAGTTTAATACACACATTACACACATACTGATACTTACCTATCTTGATCCCGTTGGTAGGTCGCTGGCTCCAGTGTCGGCGGCTCCGTGTCGGCGGCTCCGGTGTCGGCGGCTCCGTGTCGGCGGCTCCGGGGTCGGTGTCCTGTCCGAGGATAATCCATGTTGGACCTGTGGAAGAAAATCCTACTCACCCAGGTCCTCCATGGATGGTCTTCTTTCTTCATCTGTCGACATCCAGGTCTTCTGGCAGCTGCTGACGACTTCCAGCAGCTGCCGGCATCTCCCGCGACGCTCCCCGGCTTTCAGAGCCGGAGAGATCCTTCCTCTTCGGCGTCTGGGCTCATAATGAATTCTGGCCAATCAGGAGCCGCCTAGCCGCCTAGCGGCCAATCAGGAAAGGTCAGCAGCTGCCAGAAGACCTGGATGTCGACAGATGAAGAAAGAAGACCATCCATGGAGGACCTGGGTGAGTAGGATTTCCTTCCACAGGTCCAACATGGATTATCCTCGGACAGGACGCCGACCCCGGAGCCGCCGACACGGAGCTGCCGACACCGGAGCCGCCGACACGGAGCCGCCGACACTGGAGCCAGCGACCTACCAACGGGATCAAGATAGGTAAGTATCAGTATGTGTGTAATGTGTGTATTAAACTTTTATTTAAAATGGGTGTCAGTGTGTTTTATTTAACTATTTTTTTTACTGTGGCACTACAAGACCCAGCGGGCCCTTTAATGCCCAGCAGGCTGGGACTTGTGGTTCTCCAAGTCCCAGCTTGCTGGGGAGGCTTGCTGGCACTTGTAGTGCCACAGTAAAAAACAATAGTTTGTTCTTTTTTTTACACCACTATCAGCTCGTTGCCCACCGCCCAGGGGCATCGAGGACAGCACCAGGCTTCAGCCTGGTCAGGTAAGTCCTGGAGGGGGGGGACCCCTTTATTGGGGGGGTCCCCACTCCCCCAGGGCCCCTGGCCAGGCTGACTGGTCGGTAGGGTTAATGCTTTGGCCGGGGGGACTTGCATAAAAAGTCTCCCCCCGGCTGTGGCATTACCCTGCTGGCTGGTTTTGCCTGGGGCTGGTTCTTAAAATACGGGGGACCCCTAGTCATTTTGTCCCCCGTATTTTGGGAACCAGCCCCAGAGCAGGAGCCTGGGGCTGGTTGTTAAAAATCAGGGAACCCCTATTTGTCGGGTTCCCTGATTTTTAATTACCGGCTCCAGGCTCCGTCAGCCTGGTGCTGGTTTCGGCTGTGGGGGGGACCCCACGCCGTTTTTTTTTAATTTATTTAATTTTTTTTTACACCTTGCAGTCTGCACGGATCTGACTGATCCGTGCAGACTGCCTACAAATAATTCGTATTAGCAGCCGTATATACGGCTGCTAATACGAATTCCTACGACATCGGAGGGTTACAAAGCAGTCCTATATGACTGCTTTGTAAATCCCCCTCCGGAACACGACTTTGCATACGACTCAAACAGTCGTATGCAGTCGTAGGGGAAATACTAATACGAAAAACTCGTTTTTTCATATTAATAAATTCCCCCCTATATGTGTAAGGGGCAATACTGAGGGCATTCTGTGGAAGTGGCACTAAAATACAATGGGGGAGGGCACCAAAGGGGGGGGGGGAGAAGTGACATGAGTTTGCTCCATGTGCCATGGCTCCATGCTACACCTCTGGTCACCACCATCCATATAGAGGTGCAGGTAGGATTCACTATCTACTTTTATGGCAATGAAAAATATTTGAAAAAAATTTAAGTAAAACTAGAAGATCATTTCCATAATCTAACCGGGTGTCTGCCTCTGACTAGGCTCCCGTTTCTAACCATTGACATACTCAAGGGTGTCACCCAAAAACATCCAAGCAAAAAATAAAGCAATAAATAACAGCAAAACAACTATTTATGTATGCATTCATTTGAAATAGATAGCTCTAAAGCTGGGGTAGCCAACTCCAGTCCGCGGGAGCTACCAACAGTTAATGTTTTCCAGATCTTCTCACAGAATAACACGTGAAGTAATTAGCTCCACCTGTGGATCTTTTAATATGTGTTAGTGATTAATGAGTGCACCTTTGCAGCAGCTAGGTTGTCTGGAAAATGTGAACTGTTGGTAGCTCTCGAGGACTGGAGTTGGCTACCACTGCTCTAAAGCATACTGGCATACTTCTAAAATCATACTTTTCTGGGAGAAGCAGGGAGAGGTGACACTGCTTACCAGTGCCGAGGGTACACATCACTGGGCCCCATCCATAAAATGCCAGGATTCTCTGGTTTGCAGGGAGGGGTTGGGGCTGCATTTTGCCAATTTATATAATTTAGCCCTGCACACTCCATACTGCACCACAATCCCCTTTATGATCTCCTCATTGTGCCTACTTTACTAGGAAGCAGGTGTGTTGTGGGAGATCTGGACACTTCCAAAAAACATAGTTGCTGATGGGGCGAGACAAGGACGAGATGGGGGGATTGCACAGTAGGAGGTGGGGCTACAATGACGCAAATTGCATTCATTTCCTCCCAGGTCCCCCCCACCACCACCACCGAGGAGGGTGTTCCCACATTCCTTGGAGGTTTGCCCCCTTTCCGGGACCCTCTCACCCATTCTGGGAGGGTAGGCAACCCTGCCAAAAAATCAGGAGTCTCCTGGCACTTGTGGGAGAGTAGGCAAGTAAATCCTATAGTGAGGTAAAAAGCAGACTAAAAATATACAGGGCAGAAAAGTGAAATCCAAGTCTGAATCTGTACTGCATTATTCATTTTACAATGAGTCAGGATGAAGGATGTCTATAAAAAACAGAGGAACTAATTAGCCAAGGCATGGCTGTAGGAAGCATGTGATAACAATTTCTACAGTACAGTACATCAGTCTTCTCTTAACCCATTTTGCTGGCAGAAGTTTGTGAAATGTTTGTATTGCAGGTGACTAAGCCAATTTTCCCTGTTATGATTTACATCCCTTTAGGGTGCATTCCTGTGAACACATTTATTTTTAGGTTTAGAGTTGGGTGCAAATGAGTTTGCATGTCACCTAATATCTGTGTCAATAGGCATGTGCATAATGTGCCAGTGTTATCAGCTGCTCATATCTAATACTTGTGGCCCGTTTGAGAGGTGGGAGATGTGCATTCATACATATTCTCAGGACAGTAGGGCCATGGGGATGTTAGTTAACCTCCCACTCCCAGCACGCGATGCTGCACACATATTTAGTATGTAATAAATGGTGTGGATTATTTGTGCCAATAATGCCTGTGCATCTTTTTAGTCAGTATTGTTGAGATGTTAATAACAACAATATAAAAATTATATTTTCGAAATCACATCAGGCATTTAAAACAGTTTGAAATGATAACATATTGGCAGCCCGATAACAAGGAGCTGCAACATCCTGTGCTGCACCCAGCCACTGATTGTCATCAGTGGGGTATTCAGGTGGTATGGCCAGCAGCTCTCTGAGCTGCTGGCCATACCCCCTGTCCCCCCAAAAATAGGACGGTCCTGAAAAAATTGGGATAGTTGGGAGGTATGGCCACCATAACTCAAAAGCCTGACCCTTCCCGCCCCCACCATTACTTTGCAGCCTGACTGTATTCACCCCACCATCAGTCTGCAGCCTAACCCTATCCCCCACCATCACTCTGCAGCCTAACCCTATTATCCTCACCTCTATCACTTAATTGACTCAGCATTTCCACTGCATCTCTATCTCCCTATTATTGTCTCTCCTGTCACCCTCTGCTTCTCTAAGACATCACCCTCTTCTCATCATACGTATTCAGCATTCCCTTTGAAACCACACCCTTGTTGTGCCCATTTTACCAGGAATGTGTGTAAGTAACCGGTTTAATGGTGCCCCCTCACCCCTGTCATTTTGTTCTGGATCCACCCATGTCATTTATGTAATATCATCATAACTGAGCACCCTAGTGGGAGAAGGACAGACCTTTCCATAGCAGCAGGGGAAGATTGGTCCACCGCTAGGCCAGTCGCATAGGCCCCTTGGACAGCACACAGATAGGTCCACCGTCCACCAAGAATGGGGGGTGCAAACACAAGACGCTCACGCGTCCCGTCTCTGCCACGCACCGTCTACCAGCTCTGCCAGCTTTTCCGTTATGGTGAGCTGGCGAAATGGCAGAGATCGGCTCCATCTGAATGATATTTTTCACTGTTGCAGTTGTTTGGCATAATGGCAATATCTCAGCTCTGAAAAGTAATAGAAAGCTGGCTTAAAATCCATTATATTCAGCATTTTTCAAACCATTTTTTTTATACGTAATCGTTGGGTTTTCCAAGGTTTTTAGCTTCATGTAACGTCGTTCCTCACACTGCTCCTGAAGAAGGTGTGAGCTAAACACACCTAAATGCATTGAGCCTTATTCCAGATTGCTCTGGACCAGTAACTGCATCACTGTGCTCATGAACCTCTGCCGTCTCCATCAACTAGCCCATGTGAGGAACACTTTACTGTAATGTATAGTGCACTGGGGCCACACCAACAATTTCTTGAACATTTTTCTGCCTGGCTCCCTCATATCTTATCCTCTGACACCATAATAATGGGTGATTTCATAATCCCTATTGATGGTCTACATCAGTGGTGGCCAAACCTGTCTTCAGAATCTACCAACAGTACATGTTTTTCAAGCAACTTGTGGATCTATAGTAGGAATTAATGCATCATGTTTGAAATGTGACAGTTAGTAATGACTACAGCTGTGTACCAGAGGGGATATGGAAAACGTGGACCGTTGGTAGATCTTGGGGACTGGTTTGGCGACCCCTGATCTACATTCTCCTTCCAAACTAATCTGTCTAACCGCCTCTGTCTGCCTTTCCCAGTGGACTGACTCATCTGCTCCTCAGGATGGACACTGCATTGATCTGTCATTCACTCCTCTCCCCCTATGTGATCACCACCGCCTCACCAGCACATTCTCCTCTATTACTTCACACTCACTATTACTCACTATAGGTTAACAGTCAGTAGGCTGACATCATATGGTCAACATGTACAAGGTCAACATAGACAAACGGTTGACACGGGGAAAAGCGTGACATGGCAATGGTTGACACATATTTTTTTTTCTTGCCGTCCACGTGGACTTCAATTGGAAATGGTTAAGTGTGCAGCGATATCAGAGCAAGGCACCTGGTCCAAAGCAGCAAGGGTACGTGGTACACTAATTAGTGGTCCAGGTGCTCAGGTGTCCACATTGACACCAACTTAAAAATTCCCAAGCAACTTTATAATACATTTAGATCATTACTTCCCACACCCAGTGCGCCAGGTACAATCAGTGCACAAGATCTTGTTTCCTATTTCAAGGACTTGGTTAATAACTGAAATAAAATACATTAGTATGATATTCCTAATCTAGCATCCTGCTCATTTCCTTCCATAAACCATCTGGCACCTTCTCTTTATTCAGTAAAGCTCTGTCTACTATGCTCATCCTAGTAAACAAAGATTGTGCGTCACAGTCATCCTAACTAAACTGAGGTGGCTGGCCAGCACTCTACCCGCTGCATAAATCAACCACTACATATGACCGTTGCTTAGAACCAGGGAGTAGGAGGGATATTGTGGCAATGTCAGGTACTTACAGATGACAGGTGCCTAGCGGTTGGCTGGCCAGCACTCTACCCGCTGCATAAATCAACCACTACATATCACTGTTGTTTAGAACCAGAGTGTAGGAGGGATTTTGTGACAATAAAAGGTACTTATTCATAAGTGAAAGGTGCCTGACTATTGCTTATCCAGCGCTCTACATGCTGCATACATAAACCCCTACACAGCAGGACTGGATTAAGGGCTTTATGGGTTTGGAGCTGAAAAAGCTTTAAGGGCCTATTATGATAAGTGGAGGAGGTGAGGACAATACCATGTAGGGATGTAGACCCCATACTCTATAAGCCCCAATATCTCCCTAATTATATAAAAGAACAAAATGGCATCATTTTGCATTGAAAATAGAAATGCAATTTTAATACTTATTATTTATTGCCAATCATATGCCCAGCTGGTGATCATCGGCCTTCTTATGTGGAGGCCGAGAGCTGCAGCTCCATTTGCCCATTGTTAATCTGGCCCTGCTATAGGTCATGGTGGCTGTGGGGCAGGCTAAGAAGGGCTTTGGGAAGAGAGAAGTCAAAGATTAGAATTGCTGTTGGGTAGGAAAAGGCAGGTGATCATGTCACAGTGGCTGTGGGTTGTAGGAAAGCAGGCAAGCAATCCACAGGTGGCTATGGGGTTGGAGAATGAAGTATTTATTATGGCTGTGGACATGAAAGAAGTGGAGCAGTTGGAACTGGAAAACACTCTTGGCAGAACCACCGGCAAACAAAGTGGGGTTCTGGGCAATCTTAGCAAGTGGCTCAATTATGACAATAACAATGGTATATAATATGATTATATTAGTGCTGCCACCATATCTTGCAGTTTAGGGGACAGAGCAGAGCTGCTGCACATGTCCAGTGGTAGCAGTTTCTGGATCCTGAGTCCTCAATCAGTGCACTGGGCTATAAAGTACCTGCCAGGAAGAAGCCTTACCATGAAGTGGGAGAATGCGTACTTAGAAAGTGCAGTACTGGTTCTATACGATTTGTGTATTTATTTATTATGGTACAGATGGAGTGCCTCTCATTTGGCTGGGTCTTGGTGAGTCTATCGCCAATTGACAGGACCCGCCATCAGGTGGAATGGGGGGCACGCACACAATACGCTTGTGTGCCTCATTCCATCAGAGCCCACTGCCACCCTCCACTGTTTGATACAGCCTGTACTATAGTCCATCTATAGTGTTAAATATTAATTCTGTACTGTATTCCATAGAGTTTCCTGTGTATACAAAGGCCGATGTTCAGGGTCATTACTTGGTTCTTCTACCGCTCCCCCAGACTCCTACATTTGCTATAATGTTTTTCAGAATGGGAGATTGTGCACTGCAGGTGGAACCCCCCCCCCCCCCTTCTAGCAATCATTTATTTGTCACTGCACTGTGCCCTCAATAGGGTGGTGCTCCTGTTTGGCTTCTCCTCTTGAATCTACCTTGAGATGGTCCTGTCTTTAACTGTTCATAAAGGTCAATGTATCTCTCACTGAATGAACTGGCTGCATTATAGCAGTCTGCACCCTGCCTGGTCACTAGTCTGAGGTTATCATGCTATCTTGAGTTATCAGCATTCTCCCTAAATTATCCTCAGATGGTGTATTTACCTCAGATGCACCTCACTGGGAGTCTCTGGTCAATGATTGGCTTGTACCTCTAAGCCACTGCACTTTATGATCCAGCACTGACGTCCATCTAAGCCAGTCCTCTAATCCACCTCTTCATTGGCTGTCCATTTTTCTTTAAAGCATACATCAGCAGCTGAAATTCTTTGCCAACTTGTCAAGGTGTCATAATATCATGTCACGGAAACAGGTTTGGGTCTGTGGTGCTCGTGCTGCACTGCCTGTGTTGGATGTGCTTGGCAAGCCAGATAGCTGCTTATGTTAAAAATCTGCCTTTCTGTTACAAAACCCAAACACATTTTTTTTTTGACATTGTGATTTTGCAGCTGCTGTTGTGCCCTTTAGATGCAGAAATCTGAGCACACTACAAACCTCAGTGGTTGATCATGTTTCCACTAGCCCCCATCTTACAACTGATGTTAGGACAGTATGGGCCAGATGTATTAATCTTCAAAAAGTGATAGAATGGAGAGTGATAAATAACCAGCCAATCGGCTCCTACCTGTCATGTTTCAGGCTGGGTTTGAAAAATGGCAGATTGGATCTGATTGGCCGGTTGTTCATCACTCTTCATTTTATCCCTTTTTGAAGATTAATACATCTGGCCCTATGACTGATATAAGGCACAGTCTAATGGCTGAAACGGTAAGCAGTAGTCTACCTGTTCTGGTGGGAAATTACAATGAAATAGAGAACATTACTTTTTAGTGGTCTTCTTATTTAGCTTTTTGAACCACCCTTGTCTGTGTATATATATATATATATATATATATATATATATATATATGTATATTTGTGTGTGTTTGTGTGTGTGTGTGTGTGTGTCAGGGCCGTAAATAGGGTAGGGCAGATGGTGCCTTGAACATACAGTAGTATAGTTTCACTGTCCCTATTTTAAATATGTGGAGTGGGCACCAATTCTCTTTCTGGCCCAGGGCACCAAAATGTCTATTTAAAGCTCTGATGTGTGTTCGGTGTGACAAATGTCCCGATGAAACTGACTCGAATAGCATTAAAACTTGGTAACACAATCAAGTCTGTTCCAAAATCTTCCTCTTTTCATGCACTGTTAACTTAATGTTCACTCACTAAAATTTTAAGCAAAGTCTATTGCTTTTTCATGCCAGATTGCGTTTTATGATTCATGAGTTATGAAAAGAGCGGGTAACATTAGGTCAGAGCTTACATTTACATAAGCAAACAAAAAGCTGAGCATTCTTGATCTAAACACTGAAATCCAATTTTTATTTACTCTATGCCCTGCACAATATTCTCTTTTCCTGACCTGAAAATATTTGTAATCATTTTATGAAAAGATAGAAAGAAATAAAAAGAGAGTTATCAAAACATTGCCATAGATATATCATTTGTTGTCATGGTAAGCCAAAATAAATAAATCCAGTCTTTAAATACAACAAATCTTTACACAAACCTATGTGATGATTGCAAATTTAGCACATACCGGTAATGTCCCATGACAATGCTTAACTGCATGTTTCCTTTTTCATAACCATTATATCATTTATTGTCATTTAAAATAATTATAATGATTATAGCGAAGTGAAGGTCTATTATCCCCGGTTCCCGTGGGCTGTGGCCTACCGGCCAGAGAAATCCCCTGCCTAGATATGGAGCCTGCACCCGGACACAGTATGTGGCCAGGGCGGAGACTCGTAGACCCAGCCAGACACCTGTCCAGACTCCTTGACCCTCCTGGGGCCCACTGCAGGACAATTTACAAGGCAGCGCTGCACATAGGTAGGGAGGGGACAGCAGAGTGCCCCTGATCCCTACATGTGTATGTCAGTTATTGTGTGCATTTACAGTGTGTGTGTGTCAATGTGCCCCATGTCCCCCTCGGTCACTGTCCCTGTGTCAACCACACGTCGCCCACTGTCACTGTCCCCAAAAGCAACTGCCTCACCTGACACTAGCCTCACCACATGTCACTGAAGTTCTACTGTGTGACTGGGTGACAGCTTTCATACTTAATTTCTCCTGCAAGTATTGTTTAACAGTCAACTATTGTTTGAAACTACCAGCAGTCTTCTTGGTCCCCTTCTGGGATAATAAGCCACCACCAGCAGTAGCAGCAGGCCTAGTGCTCAAGGATTATTTTGTGTTCATCGACTCAACTCTGGAGTGGATGAACACTGGACCAGTAAGCTAGCTCAGCAGCACTAGCATATACAGATACTTTAACTCAGCTCGTCATCTTGGAGTCAACATAGACCATCAGAGCACAAACTTCTTTCTCAAGTGGCCCAATGGGAAAAGATGCCTGAACCACCATGGAATGTACCATATTGAGTCCAAAACCCAGCAGTATCTGACCCCAGGATGCTTTTTTAGCTTTTTTTCCTTTGAATCCTGGAAGTTCAGAAAGTATACTCAACTCTAATCTTGATTGGATAATGCTGTTATCTTGACAGCACTGAGTACATCAGAACCCCTGTAATCTCTTTCCCACTGCAGATTTACTTGTACCTCTTTCATATCGCAAATGCTTGGTCGCCCCCTTGGATTTGGACCCAGTTTCAGTCCGGGAGCAACCTGGCATTTGCAATAAATCATGCCCTGTCAGCACCCAGCATATTGCCGTTAGGCAGGGGATGGAGCAGAACAGCTGGGGATTAGAAGGAGGCAGCATATATGCCTCCTCCATAGCAGTGAACGGGATCCGGGTCGATCGACCTAGATTTCCCGTTCAGACTTCCAAGCAACCCGATTCTGACCAGCGTAAAACACTGCTTTTATCCTGGGTCGGATTACCGGGTTGCTGGACTTGGGGTATTGGAAGTGGCTCTTTCACACGAATGCTGGGTCCACCCGTGAAAGGGATATTATTTGTTATGACTTCATTATTGCAATCTCTATAACCCAAATCAAAGATCGGCATGGTGCTGATATGGAGAAAAATATGTTAGATGTTACCATTAGACCCCTCTTTTATATAGTGATTACTAAGGGTTTGTCAATGAAAGCCCCAATCTGACATCAGCAGCAGTTTTATGATTTGGGGGACAAAGCAGATTAGTTTTTACTGCCCAAACTATGAACTAAACATTCAAGTAACAGGATTTCAATGCCAGATAATATATAACTCCAAAAATAGTGAAAAGAGCATCTAAGATTTTTTTTCCAAGACTCAATAACCCTCCCTCTGTAATACCCAAATCAATTAGAATCAGAGTCAAGATTGGACAAGTTTTTTAGTCTAGTTCTCACCTTAAATTCACTAACACCTAATTAAAACATAAATAAAATAAAATTATATTAATGAGGGCCTTTAGTTTAATAATTAAATTGTATTTTTATTTACACTTTCTAAAACCACAGCTTAGATGATGATTGTCTCACAGGGACTGAAGTCTTAAGGGGCCCACACACTGGAATGATTTTTTTGCCTATTGGCTGATTTCCAACCAATCAGCCAAAAAATCAGCCGATTTTTACCGATAATCAGCCCCAAATCGGCTGATATTGATCAGATGCGGGCTCTTGGGGGTCTTTTGCTAAATCTTCTGATCTTATATGCTGCATGAAAGATCAGAAGATTTAGCAAAAGATCCATAGGAATGCACACAGGATCTTAAGAGAAATCTTTGGTAAAGATGTGCGATTGCCTAAAATCTTTGTCCAGGACAGACAAAAGATTTCAAGTCTGATGTGCACATCTTAAGATCGCAGATCTTTATAGTGTGTGGGCACCAGAATATCTGTGATAGTGGGGCAGGATAAAAGATACATTATCCTGTAAAAAGGCCCTGAACCAGTGGCGGAACTACCAGGGGTGCAGGGGATGCAGCTGCTATGGGGCCCGGTGGCTGGGGGGGCCCGATGGACAGCAGGCACTCCCCTGCACCATGCTTAAAATCTTTATTATTTTTTTAAGAGTGCCGTAGCAGCTTTTAAGAAGGCTGAGCTGCACGGCGCACGCAGGAGAGTAAAGAGCCGGGGGAGAAACGGACACACCATCAACGCTGTCTGCTAGGAGGGAGGAGCGTTATCGGCAGTGAGGGAAGACTCCTGCCAGTGAGTGTCCACTGTCGAGTCGACGTGCACGGACGCGGTGTTGGTTGGCTGTGTCCATGGAGGCACAGCCCCCCGCCGGCTGCCGCCAATACACCCGCCGGCAGCCGCCAATACCTATGGCCTCCCCTCCAGCTGCCGCCGATACCCCTCTTCCCCCCCCCCGCTGGCAGCTGCCGCCGATACCCCTGCTCCCCCCGCTGGCAGCTGCCGATACCCCCGGCCTCCCCTGCCGGTAGCCCCCAATACCTCCGCCCGCCGCCGATACCCCCGGCACCCATCTGTCGGCCACCGCTGATACCAACCCCCCCCCCCCCCCCACCGGCACAGATGCAGGAACATTGAGTCAAGCAGGTCGGGAAATAGGCTTGAAGCCAAACTTGTAGACATAGCGCAACTGCATGTTGAATTTGCCGCTATCCACTGCTCGCTCCTGATTGGCTTCTGGTCTGTGAGCTGTGATTAGCTTCAGGATAGCGGCAAATTCAAAATGCCGCAGCACTGTCTCTACAAGTTTGGCTTCCAGCCCAGTCCCCGACCGATCTGCTTGACTCAGAGTCCTAGGAGCGACAGTATCAGCAATCTCCTGCATCTCAGGAGCTTTGTATATGGATCCACTGCCATGCCTGTCTTTGGGCCTGACACACCAGTCCCATTTTGTCCACCTCCCCTACAGCAACACGCCTGCCTGCCACCCACACCCCCCCTACTCCTATTGTCGCATGATTAAATGGACCCCCCCATGCTCCAACATGTACTGCCCAGCAGTAAGGCGATAGTCCAGAGGCCTCTTGTAATCCCGCACCTGTGAAGCAGAGAGGAGCCGCGGTGCCTGAGGAGCAGCTTGGGACAAGAAGGAAGAAGGAGGGTAAGTTTGTAATTGCTTTTTAAGGCAGAAGGGGGCCATAGGGTGTGTCAAATAATGTGTAATGGCATTGCGGTGTGTCACATAATGTGTAATGGGCTTTGCGGTGTGTCAAATAATGTGTAATGGGCTTTGCGGTGTGTCGCATAATGTGTAATGGGCATTGCGCTGTGTCGCATAATGTGTAATGGGCATTGCGCTGTGTCGCATAATGTGTAATGGGCATTGCGGTGTGTCACATAATGTGTAATGGCATTGCGGTGTGTCGCATAATGTGTAATGGCATTGCGGTGTGTCTCATAATGTGTAATGGCTTTGCGGTGTGTCGCATAATGTGTAATGGCTTTGCGGTGTGTCGCATAATGTGTAATGGGCTTTGCGGTGTGTCGCATAATGTGTAATGGGCTTTGCGGTGTGTCGCATAATGTGTAATGGGCTTTGCGGTGTGTCGCATAATGTGTAATGGGCTTTGCGGTGTGTCGCATAATGTGTAATGGGCTTTGCGGTGTGTCGCATAATGTGTAATGGGCTTTGCGGTGTGTCGCATAATGTGTAATGGGCTTTGCGGTGTGTCGCATAATGTGTAATGGGCTTTGCGGTGTGTCGCATAATGTGTAATGGGCTTTGCGGTGTGTCGCATAATGTGTAATGGGCATTGCGAGGCCACACACTTTTTTTTTTTTTTAGAATGTGTCCATTCTTTATTTTTAAAATATCTATTGGAGTGGCACATTTTTTACTGTTCCCAATACTGGTGCGCACTGGTAGAGACCTGAGTTAGGGGGGGGCCATTATAAATTTTTGCTATGGGGCCCACAAAGTTCTAGTTACGCCTCTGCCCTGAACTTGTCCCTACAGAGAAGCCACATCAAATCCCCTAGGATTGCATGCGTTATTTCTGCATGCTATGTATCGCATGCATTCCCCGTTCTCTGCTGCTGAAAGGGGGTTCAACCTAAAGATCTTACGTGCAGCACATATGATCTCCAGGTCTGATCTGATGCTCACGGGACCGGTGAGTGGATCGGATGTCACACACATGCTATTTGGGCCGATTTCACCGTATTTCTCTGCCTGATCTGGCAGTATCAAGTGAAATCAGGCCTTTCCAGATGTTATTTCCAGAGGCAATGGAGTCGACTGCCTCAAGACCTCAAGCCCTAAATGGGCACCTGCATGTACAGCAGCACCTCTGTAATACACAGCGGGATTCATGTGTGGCTGCTGCTCTTCTAATGGATCTCTGAGGCATACCAGCTGCTGCTGCATAGTTAACTGGCTCTAGCCCATGAGCCCTGCTAACACCTACAATAGGGGACAGGATGGCTCCCGCCTAGTATCGCTCAGCCATAGTCTCATTAACACATGGTGGTGTGAACCTGAAGGGTATAATACAGAAGCTTGACTATTCCTACACTGACTGTACCTAACTTTTACTGCTATTATGTAAATACTGTACTAGTAAGCCCGCTCGAAGCAAAAGCTTCAAAAGTTTGTGTTTGTGCATGTGTGAGAAAGAGATGTAGTTTCACTCTCTGCCAGTAGATGGCAGTGTTTCGGAGGCTCACAGAGACTAGACATATATAACTGTATGTAGATCATGTGCAGATTTATATGCATATCTTGTGGCAAGGCAAACTACCTCAAGGGAAAGTTCATACTCTGCACAAACAGAAACGTAATGCCCTGAGAAGAATGGAGTATTATTTTATTAAACTAAATGAATAAATAAAATAAAAAACCTTTATAGAAAATAAATGTGTGCATGTGTTTGAGTGTGTGGTTTAATAAATTATTAGATTAGTCACTATATATACTATGGAAATTACCAAATTTATGTATTGATTGGTAATGCTAACATCTTGCAAGATAAAATATATCCAAATCAATTGTGGTTAGGATCTTATCATACTAGATGTGATGTATAATCCATAAAACTGACAACAAACAGCCTAATAAAACATCCACAGTGCCTATAGGTAGTTGCTCATGTTTTCCGGTTAGTGAGCAATAGAATGCACTCAACAGCCTTTTGATGTTAAAAGCTCATTCAGTGGTTAGTAGGCAATCTGTATAACATACAGTATGCTGTATTACAATCAACTTGCGTTTGAAGTCAAAAGCCTGTTATTGCTGTATAAGCAGGCCGTATGCATGTCCAGTTTGCTGCTAGCTTTAGTGTAGCCCCCAGACAAACTCTGATCAGTGAAGTGTGGCATAACAAGAACCAGGAGCACTGTAATGTGACATAATATGAACTTGGGACACTGACATAATGTGAATTAAGGCTCTACTATGGATCTTAAAATAAAGTAGTGCACATTTATGGGGGCATAAAGTTAAAAACAGCTAATAGGTGTCAATCTAGAAGGTTTGGGATTGGGGCCCCCTTAAAATATTGCAATGTAGACCACAAAATTCTGGATATGCCCCTGCCAGCAAACAAACATTTTTGGGCATAGAAAGAAAAGTGAAACTTAAATTGCAGAGGAGAGAAAGAGATCCAGAGGATTCATGCACATGATTCTGATGCAGCAAGGTGGCCGGCCGGAGGGCTGGCAACTAATTCAGGTTCCCTGGCATTCCTGATCCCCATCAGTCAACCTTAATGTCCCCACTGTGCCATCACCATTAGCGTGACCATCTTACCCCCATCAGATGGCAGTATTAACTACTGCCCCATCTGCGCTAACAGGGCTGCCATCAGAAATTATGGGGTCCGGGCATATATTTTGGCCATACTCCACTAGCCTCGTGGACAACGCCATCAATTTGGTATGGAATACGTGCAACATATTTTTTAAAGGTACGCTGTACAACTTACTGTACTAGCACCACTGGTTACAGCCTTGCTGAGCCTGCACTGTCACACAGAATCAGCAGGCCATATTTTAAATTTACACATGTAAAGCCTTCTTAAAAACCAGCCCCAAGCCCCTTCATGCCAATCCCTCACTGCTGTTATAAAAGTACCTTCCACCCTTGGCCTTCTTGTCAGCATTGCAGCCTCACACTGCTCACTACACCTCAGGCTGGCTGGTCCTCTGCTATATTCACTGGCACTGTGTGACGTTATTTTGTTGCGTCATGCCATAAGGCATGGGGAAGGGGTGTTGCTACATATCAGTACCAATTCACATTATACCTCAAGTAGAGCCCCTTAGACACACTGCTCCAGAATTATGCACACTGTAATGACTATTACACATTCTCACACACAACAATGCCCATTACATTATGCCATACACCGTAATGCCCATTACATACTGTCACACACCGCAATGCCCATTGCATTTTATACAGCACACACCGTATTGTCCATTACATATTATACAGCACACCGTAATGCCAATTACATATTATGGCGCACACCATAATGCCCATTACATATTACAGTGCACGCCGTAATGCACATTGCATATTATACAGCACACCGTAATGCACATGACATATTATACAGCACACCGTAATGCCTATTACATATTATACAGCACACCGTAATGTTAATTACATATTAAGCCACTAACTGTAATGCCCTTTACATATTATGCCACACACCGTAATGACTATTACATAATATTCCACATAATTGTGGTTTACCTACATGCTTGTTGCCAGGAGTTAAATGCTTGTTGCCCTGAGTTTTGCTCAATGTCAGTGGTTACATACTTGTTGCCAGGGGTTACATATCATTGCCTGAGGGTTTCATGCTCCTTTCTAATGGGAGAGAGGAAGGGTTACATGATACTTGCCATGGGTTTCATGCTTGCTGTTCGTTGCCATGGGGGAAAAATGCAAATTGCACTAGGTGCGCTGTGCTCCTGGCAGAGCTAGAGGTGCATGAGGAGCATCTCTAGTGTCTATATATATTTATGTAGAATGTGGCTCCGGTGGCCGGTGTGAAGATCTTTCTGATAGGTCGGCCCTCTCCTCTCTTCAGAGCGTCAGGGCCCGGGACAGATGTCCCAAAATCACCCACCTGATGGAGGCCCTGTGCGCCAATACTCTCAGACAGCCTCAGCTAGGTTCACCCCAGCCATTTATAAAAATGAAGCAGGAAAGAGGGAGAGACACCAGTAAACTGTCACTGAAGTTACCAGTTACTGCGAACCACACCATTGGGTACTGAACCTCTTTAGGAATAAGTGTGTCGCAGGGGAACCCCTGTTTAAAGCAAGGACCCCTTGCATGAAAACTGTAGTGGCACTGGCAAGCAACTGATAAGAAGGGTAAAAGCCCATCAAGGATTTATCTGGTGTATAACTGCAAACCTTAAGCAATATAATAGAAACCACATCATCCATTGCTGCTCTGTTTGTCCATCAACTGGGTCACAAGGTGTAAGCTGACATTGGGACTGATTCAGGATTACTCGTCAATCTAATTCGTCCCCTGCCCCGGTGGGGATTTGTGCGCATGTGCAAACCCTGACAGTGAACGTTTCGGCAAGTTATACGTGTTCTTTTTACACATCCCCTCAAATGTTACTAAGGGGATTCTGCAGTGAAAAACCTCTGCTTAGCAAACGCTAATGAATTATCCAGCTCATCCTTTGTTGCCTTACATTAGGAGATAGTTTAGTGTATTGCACAATATGTTCTACAGCACCCCCTATCTGAAGCCTCTAGTATATGTGGATTGTTTACACTCTTCAGCACACCCTATTTGCAGCCTCTGGTATATGGGGATTGCTTACACTCAACAGCACCCCCTATTTGCAGCCCCTGGTATACATTCAAAGTGAATGTACAAGCTCTATTTGAATACAATACTGTGCACAGTACAAACTAACTCTGCAACGTCATCTATTGGACGATAACATATTATACGGGATAGTTGCATGAACTATCAGCACAGGAGACTAAACTTGTCCTTCACAATACAGCGCCACCTTGTGGACAGTTTATTAAATTCAGGATTTAAAGAAAAGATGGTTTATTCTTGTGTGGTGTATCTTTATTTAGGGATCGTCTATGGAATTATAATATTGTTTACCAATATTATTACTAGAGATGTGCACCAGCCACTTGGGTTTTGGGTTCTGATAACCTCCAGGTTTTGGGTTCTACTGGGTTTTGCCAAAACACCCCCTTTTGGATTCTGATTTTTTTTTCAGTCTATTTCCAGTCTATTCTGAACACCTGACACCTCACAATATTGTTTTTAGGGCAAAAGTTTGCACCAAGGTAGCTGGATAACTATGCTAAGCCACACAAGTGGGTGGTACAAACATGTGGATCATCTAGGAGTGGCACTGCAGTGGCAGACAGGATGGCAGTTTTAAAAACTAGTCCCCACAAAGCACATAATGGTCAAAAAACGGGTGGCCAGTTATTCCCAATCAATATATTGTCATTGTTATTTTGTGTGTGGTTTATATGTGTCTGGGTCTCACTTGGGGTGCTCATCCTTCTGCTGCAGGCTGTTGTAAAGAATAAGTCTCTAGAGTCGTCTCAACCCGTCATCAAGGTCATGGGCGGATTCAGGAGAGGGGGGGCACCCAGGCACGTGCACGTTTTCCCCATAGGATAACATGGGACCCGCTAAATTCAACCCCCACCCGGTTCCGACGGCTGCCAGTTCTCCCGCTGGCATCACTGAAGTTCATATTCGAATCCAAATTGCCGGGCCTTCAATTTGATACCAGGCTGGTCCATATGGGTGAATTGGTTCTGGAGATATTGCGGGTAAACCGATTGTTTAATTTCTGAAATGTAATTTCATGGCTGTTCATGTTCTTTGAAGGCAGATTACTCTGGAACCAAACGGAACAGTTTCACAGGTTTCATTCAAAGGCCACTCAAGAGATCATTCAAAGGCCACTCAAAAGTTCTTCAATATAACACTGGTCTCATGTAAATGGGTCCATTGGTTCTGAAGATATAGTCGCTTAAAAAATATAGCTGGTTAAAGGGGCGGGGGAGAGGGGGGTGGTTTTCACCAGAAAATGCAGGGACTAAGCTGGTGTGAAAGGGGCCAACTCGGGAATGATCCTGGGACAATATTCCTAGGTAAATCCCTGCATTTTCTGGTGTGAAAGGGGTCATATTTCAAATATCCGGGACCTGCAGTGCTCTGAATACAGCTGGGCAGCCTCCCGAACTCTGCCCGGCGGTGGCTGTCCCCCAGTAACCATGAGCATGTATTCCCCCTTGGCAATGAGCATGTAATCACACATGGCAACGAGCATGGAACCCCTGGCAATGAGCATGGAACCCTTGGCAATGAGCATGTAGGTAAGCATCACTTATGTAGCATAATTTTTAATAGGCATTATGGTGTTTGGCATAATATGTAATGGACATTATGATGTGTGGCTAACAAGTAATGGGCATTATGGTGTACATTTTTAATGTGCGTCTTTGGCGCGCAATGTCCCTGTTTTTGAAGCATATTGTGAGTTTTGTCTTAATCTGTGTGGCATTATGTGAATTTCCGCACTATCCGTGTAGCATTATGTTAATTTTGGCACAAACTGTGTGGCATTATGTGAACTTTGCCGAGAGACTGCATCTGGACTTCACTGATGATTGTTTCACTGGAAGAGGCTTTCTCAAGGTGTGCGTCGCAGTCCAGATGCAGTCTCTCGGCATCCTCCACAGCGGGATTCCGGTGAAAGCCTCAGGCTCCATCCGTGGCCGGACGACCAGGTACTCTTCTGCTTCTCCTCCCCGCTCTCTCCCCCCAGCTGCTGTTTTCCTCTCCTTTAAGGACGGGCACCAACCTGGATCTATCCTACATACGCCACTGTCCCTGTCCTCCTTCACAGCCGGGCTGCTGGCCGTGTGCCGCTCATCCCCCACCACTAATACATTGTTGTATGTGGAGGACAGCAGCGCACATTTGACCACAAAAAGGGCTGTATCTGCACTATTTAAGATTTGCTATTTGGAAACACTCATTCACCCGGATCTGTAAAACCTACCCTACACTGGAGATTCCTCTATTCAGGGGGATCAGCCAGACCAGAGGGGCAGCAGTTTTTCATACAGTACCTTTCCTCCTAATAATTCCCCTGCAAATAGAGCATGCTCACCCACAATACCAATAAGAGCCCACCAAATTATTTTGATGGCAGCTGACAAATCGTGGGACTTGCATGATAATTGAGAAGGGTGACCTCTCTAAGATGGAATGCTAATCCCCTACTTTTTGTTACAGGTATATATAGTCGGGGGTTGCAGTTAAAATCCCGGCGGTTGGGATCCCGGCGTTCAGAATCCCGACCGCCGAAATCCCAACACTTTCTCCCTCCGTGGGTGTCCACGACACCCCTGGAGGGAGAATAAATTAGCGTGCCGAGCGTAGCGAGCACAGCGAGCCCACAGGGGGGGGGGGGGCGATCCACGTCCCCCCCTTGTCGGGATTCCGGCGGTCGGGATTCCGGCGTCGGGATTTTGAATGCCGGGATCCCGACCGCCGGGATTTCATACTGAATCCATAGTCGGGCAGTAGCAGCTCTATAAGGGATAAACAGGAGTTTTTTTTTCCTTTCATATCCCCCCAAATCCTGAATAAAATGTGTTTTCCCACAATACCTCAGAAGCCCACTGATTGACAGTGGTAGCAGGCAAGTCTTATTAAGGGTATTTGACTAAAGAAACAGGCAAGGGGACTTCCCTGTAATACATCAAATAACCCATTCTTGCCATAGGTATATAAAGTAGGATAGAAAACACACATCCAGGACCAACATGGATATTTCAACCTATACTTTATCTACAGATGGGGCATGGCTCATCTTTGCAGGGGATGGCGATGGCGACGCCAGCCGCCATCCCCCGCCAGCCGCCATCTGTTAAGCGAGAAGGGGACGCGCCCGCACGAAATGCTGGGGGTTCCCCTGCTCTAGTCCCCACACCCTTCTCTCCCCTCCTCGAGCAAACAGTCTGCCGGGTATTAAACTCGCCGATTCGCTTCTGGGGTTTACACATGCGCAAACCCCGATCATCAGGGGGCGAGGAAGAATTCGGACCCTAATGAACAGGTCTGATTCAGACCCTAAATCAGCAGGTACTAATCCCAGGTAAGGCAGCCAGCACATATCTTAGATACAACTTTACATGTATGTTGATATGTGCTGCCCAGCTCCGCCTGCAGTATTTAGCAGTCTTTTTGTTTTGTAACATATACCACCTGCACATTCATAAAAGTTTTATTAGAGAAGTGTGGCTCGGTCCTCTAGTAATCTGAATGTACTGGAATTTTGTGGATCCAAACCAAAACACGAGTCCCAATCTTTCTGTGGATTGAAATTTCGAATAAAATCTAAATTTCAGGTTTTGGATTGCAAAAAAATAAATGATTATAGCTGTTTTTATTGATTTTTATCAATTACTTTTTAACCAAACAAAAAACTGGATCCAAACCAAAACCCTTGAGGGTGGTTTTGCCAAAACTAAAACATGATGATCCCGACTGCATCCTAGGGGGTCTGCACACATTTCTAATGTATATACAGTAGATATCAGTACTGTTCCTTGGTTGCCATCAGATGCTGCATTGAGGTTTAATAAATTTACACCCTGATGTTTTGCAATATGACAAACTATAAAAACAATCGCATTAAATGCCAATAAATGACACAAGTTGCAATTTGTAGGGAAGCATACAGATACCGTAGTTGTTTAAAATGGTGGAAGCTGAAATGATACAGTATTACATTTTGAAAAGCATGTACCACTGCCACCCAGTGGCAATTAGGGAAAATTGCATAGAAGCTTAAACAAATGGTGTTAAATATAGATACAGTATATTAAATAGCAATTCAGATGAAATCACAAAAAGGTATGGTTGGTAACAATAATATAAATCAGTAAAATAAAATATTTTCTATTATCTATTGCCCCCCCTCTCCCCCCCGAATGGCTGCCCTGGGTGTGGCATTAACCAAGCAGGCAGAGTTTAGCACTGAGAAGATAACCAATGACAGTACCGCTGCATACTAACTATCCGGAAGTTCCGGCGGCAATATCGGTGGACGATATTGCCGCGATAAGGTAATACATCCCCTATTTTCATGTTCTAACTGTACTCTGATAAATAAAGAGTTCTCCACAAATTTATATGTATACAGATAATGGGATATTATTCCTATTAATAACAAACTTATGATACAAAGGGACACTATCCGGACCGATCATGTGACCGTGACCCGGAAGTGATTTGATCTTGTCTACTTTCATATCTTGTTTTTCTGTGTTTTTATAAATAAAAATCATAAACTAATTATATAATCCTATTGCTTATTATATGTTTGTCTCCTAACCGTCTATTGTTGTTTATTTTTATCAGTATTAATGCTGATTGTGACTTTGATTGATTGCTCAGCCTCCAATTCAGTGCTCATTAGCAGGGATATATATATATACCATCAATCCCCATACTGACAATCAGTTTTGATAAAGCTCCAGCCAGTAGTGAAATGCGTCAGAAGTTTCCCCACTCCTGGACTCACTTCCTGACTCAAGGACTGCTACCTACCACTTGGACAATTTTCTGTCACTGCTCCATTGTGGGGATTTATCTTGGAATTCCCAAGTGACCCCCCAACCTTCAAACCATATCTGGATGATCCAGGGCAAATAATCCACAGGTGGACTTCTAACATTGATTACCACCAACAAGGATAATTACATCTCCACCTTGCCATCCCATTGTGTTTTCCTCCAGCGGCTACAGGGGCACCGCACGACCAGTGAGGACCCTTGGGCATCGGGATTCCATCTCCAAAACTTACCTCACAGACACCTATAGCCGCTAAACATCAGGACACAGCAGCACCAGAGAGGACCTGTGACTCCCCCCCCCCTATTTTCCTTGGTCTGTGGACAGTGACCAACCACCTACCTTGTGGTAATATGCACCCACCTCAAGTTTACTTATTGAGTCAGTGATACAGCACTTTCTTATCCAGGAGTGAGCAATTCAATCAGCTTTTTTATTTCATTTTATATTGTACTGTATTAATTGTGTGTATTTTACATAAATATGTTCATTAACATTCAATTCATTGTGTGTTATTCATTGTAGTTTGAAGCGCTGTTCCCTTTTCCTTTTTTCCAGAGTTTAGCACTGAGACCCTGATTTTATCATGTTAAGGGATTGGCCGATGCTCCCTAAACAGCTGGGAAGCCTCCGCCTCCCCACTCTACCCTGATAGATGCCGATTACTCACAGTGGTGATCAATGGTTACCACAACTGCCCCCCACATGCAGGGCACTTCGACCCTGGGTGGGACATACATATATACACATACACCTGCCCCAGCCTCTCCTTTTACTCCCTTTGTAGGCCCCAACTTACCAAGTTGCAGCTCTTGTTTGGCTGCCAGTCTGTGACCTCCAATAGGCTCACAGTTGGTTGTATATTCATAATACCATCATAGCTCTTTAACTCCATGGCTGCCTGCCAGTGCACAGCTGGACTGTACTGATCCATGCTGCTATTATCTGTGCCCGTCTCTTGGTCTGGGTCTAGGACTGAAGTCCCAACTATTTCCCTTGATGAAGAGCCTTTTAGCAGTATGGCACCACTTTATAAGAAGTTCCAGAAACAGGTAGAAATCCATGAAATATTTTCAGAAATGAATGAATTGAGCACCTGCACACTTATCTTCCGTCAATTTTTAATTTTAGGTGAGTAAAGGCACTTTATTTCCCCAGAACCTTTTTTTTAAATAAAGTGTTTTAAATATATTTCTCTGGTAAGTTTCTTATCTTTTTTTTTTATTATTTCCCTATTCCCTATTATTACCAATTGTGCTTTACAATTCTGATATTCTTGGCTTATTGGCTGTTCAGCATGAATAAATACACTGCCATTAGTGGCTACATATATATAATATATATATATATTAGTGCCTTCAATATTCAAAATGCTTGGGAGCAGAAGTATTTGGGATATTGGATTTAGTTTGGAATATTTGTTTACCAACATTATTTTATATGGTATTTGCAATCATTTTGAGCATGAAATAAAGTTTGTGAAGACTGAGTTATCGCTGAAAGTGATGCAATGGTAAGAATATAGATAATGGAACCTCGACAGGCAGAATCTTGATGGATCCTGATGGTCAGTACTGGTTTCAGGGGTTCAGGGGTGTATCCAGAACTTTGTCCCAGTGGAAATACTAAACAGACACCTATTATCCTTTTGGTACATAACAGTGTCTTATCCCTTTTCTGAACCACAATAGTGCATTAGTAAATGGTATCACCAATTGTCCTCCCCTATTTCAATTTTTTAACTAAAGTAGTGCCCTAGTTCATATTATTTCAAATTGTAGGGATGCTAGTAAACATTATGCAACACATTACCCCCAATTAAGAGTATGACAATTAACAGTATGACATGATTGGGATTTCATATTATGTTACATTAGAGTACCCCAGTTCACATTATGTCATTGTGCCACATTACATTGCCTCAGGTCATATATGTAGTATTCTAATGTCCTCCAGATCATTTTATGTCACATTAGAATAAGCAGATCCAGGGGAATACCTATATAAATTGAAGGCCTCAAGGCAAAAGCCTTGGACAACATAGGAACGCCTCCTGGGTGAAACTCAACTGGGACCAGAAGAGAGTCAATAAAGTACAGTAAATAATAATAGTCCTTGGTGGCAGATCAGCAGGGACTCCAAGAGCTGAAGAGCAGTTGGTTAACTGGAAATGACAGGTTGGCAAAGTCACTGGAAGTCGATCAGTGGAGATGTCTGTGACTGGATAGCTGGTTGCAACCTAGTCAGGGCTCATGGTAATGGACTAAATGTCCGGATCCGACAGAGAGTTATCTGATAGTGCCAGGTGAGTGGTTGAGGAGCCGGGCAACCAGGAAGCCGAGCAGGATCTGACTAGTGGGTATTTCTAGGAAGTCGAACAGCTGCAGATTAGCAGCCAAGAAGCCGGGCAGGATCCAGTGAGTGGCTGGAAAGCCAAGCAGGGTCCGATGAGCAGCTGGGATGCTGGGCAGGATCACTTCAACAGATGCGACCAGAAAGCTAAACAGAACCAGGTCAGCGGATGCGGCTTAGGTCTCGGGCAGCAGCAGATGATGGATAACAGCTGGAAACTAACATATAAACCAGGAACTAGGTAAACAGGAGCATCAGGGGGGTTATTCTAGTTCATTCTTTCTGACAAAATCCTTCTTAGATGGACAAAACCATGTGCACTGCAGGGGGGCAGATGTAACATGTATAGAGAGAGTTAGGTTTGTGTGAGTTATTTTGTTTCTGCGCAGGGTAAATACTGGCTGCATTATTTTTACACTGCAATTTAGATTTCAGTTTCAACACACCCCACCCAAATTTAATTCTCTTTGCACAGGTTACATCTGCTCCACCTGCAGTGCACATGGTTTTGCCCATTTTAAGAACAAATTTGTACTGAGCTCAGATCAGAATAAGGCCCCAGGTAACAGGTGTCTGGATTTGGACTGCTGCATGCGGTTTGACAGAAATTATAGAACACACTTGGCTCACCCAGAAAATGATATGACACTCATGGCTCACCTCAGAAATTATATGACACACGTGGCTCACCCCAGAAATTATATAACACACTTGGCTCACCCAGAAAATGGTATGACACTCATGGCTCACCTCAGAAATGATATGACACACGTGGCTTACCCCAGAAATTATATGACACACTTGGCTCACCCCAGGAATTATACAGCACACTTGGCTAACCCTTGGACTGATACTGGACCCCTGCAGGCCCGCCGCTAGAAATGTTGGGGCCTGGGACTGACCTTCAGTCCGGGCCACCAGTGGCACAGCGCCACCCCTGCCGCACCCATGTGCACCCCACCACCATTACCTACCAGCATCCAGCAGCAGCAGCGACAGGGGCATCTCCGTCTCCCTCCTCCGCGGTCCGGAGCGCACACTTCACAGTGCAGCCTGCAGAGCGCCGAGCCCCTCTGTGTCCTAATTGTATGTAAGCACTGCTCTGTCACTGTTGCCACATGTCAGCTAAGAGCAATCATGGCTCTTACCAACTATTACCAACAGCTTAATTACTATTTAACCTCTGAGAGGCGTATGTAACGGTATCTTCGATGGATTATATGATACCTTAATTTATTTGCCTCCACCCCAAACTTTACAGATATATCTGTTTATATCTGTTAGAATGTAATCATAATATTTAATACAACAAAGAGGTGAGTTTGGGGAAAACTCCTTTGGTTAATATAGATGTTATAACAAATTTACTTTTTGTTTATACTACAAGCAGGTAAGTATATTCTTTTTGTTTAGTCGTATTTTAAATAAATACGATGAAAGTTCTACACATCAAATCAAATTTTATTTAACAGGAACATGAACTCCTCCAGCTGATGATTTATACAGCGCCGTCTATGACAGAAGAGTGTTATCTTACCATAAATGCTGTAAACCAACTGGGTTAAAGCAATAATAGGAAGTTTTACAACTTATACTCAAAAGTGTATTATTGCACAATAATCTATATATTTGTACTATCAAGTTTATATATCACACTTAACAATCTATATTTTTCTTATAGGTGATCACTCTATAACACTAGTCTTAACAGAATGCAAATGAACCCACTAGAATCCCAAATTCCTTGGTAAATGGTAGGTATTTATATAGTACTTCCTATCCACCTTTTAATTGACCCTTTAGTTATGACGAGCTTGTTAGTTTAAGCTTTAGCAAAATCCAATATTTCTACAGAGATGCTTGCAACTTGACAAACTGCAGTTTATCCTCTACTACACTGAATTCAATGAGCGTCCCCAGGTCAGGTCAGGGACCGGGTTTAGCTCTCCGGTGACTTTTCTGTAGAGTAATCTGTACAATAAGTTAATATGGTACACACTGACAGTGTACTACTGTAGTTTTACTGTTCCAACATATGTAAATGGATAGTCAGGTTAATCTTCTGAATCTCTATTATATCCACTGGTATATCGTCTTCTTTTCTGTATACCTCTTGTGCAGCGATAGACACTCCTCTTTATAGCTTGCTCATTGTATGTCAAAGTAGCTGTTAATCATCCCTTTCACTTCCAAGTAACACTTAAGTTTATGTTACAGCCACACCATCTAGCTTCCCCAGGCTATTACAGCCGGGTTTAGCTATAATAAGGTGTTTTTATTTATACTGAATCAGCATTACAATATTGGCTACAATAGTAGTCTCACTGAAGAATATTTTCTCTCAACCTATTAGGGAGAGATAAAGCTGTACTGACAGCTTGTCTGTTGCTAAGGTGACTGGACAACGTGTTAGCTCCTCTCACTGTTATGATGGGTATACCAGTAAACAGACTTATTCACTAAAGATATAGTCTTTACTTTTGCTGAGCAATAGTGACTCTTTTACTGTCCTCTTGAAAGTGGCTAGCCGAAAGAAATATATATATGTCACTTATAATACATCATCCGATCTTTGAGAAACAGCGCAATCCTAATACCACTTGGCTTGATAGTGTTATGTTCCTCTCAGCACTAATATGGTGGAGCGCTGCGCTGTCGTGAGATGAGGTTAGCCTGTATATAAGCTCAGACTGTAGTGGAGCAGACCCCAGCTATTTTGGGAGGTGTCAGACACTCACCACTCACTTGGTCTGTCCTCCAGCCCTTCAGACTTCCTCTTGCGATCCGCCTCCCCTCCATATGCTCCCTAACGCTGCAGCTGAATTTCTCCCATACCAACTGTCACTCTCAATCTCATGCCCTCTAACTTTATTGACATCGTACAATATTTATTAAACAATCTCTGCTCTAAAGTCTCTCCCCCAATTTGTAGCAAAGTTGGTACAGTCCATACACCAATCCATTATCGCGATTAGATGAGATATTCCATATCCTCAGTGGAAAAGGGGTTATAATCCAGGTGTGTTGAAATTCTACAGTGGTATTAAAGTATTTACTGCAGAAGTTCATGGGATATTTTATTCCCTCTGTGAGGGATAGTCACAACATCCTATAATTTATATTATATATAAATCCCTTAGTATACAAAAAATCATTGAATACAACAATAGTAAAACTATTACATGCTCAACGGTGTTCCTTAAATAACTATCTAATAAACAGGTACTACATTTCTCCCCCTGGAGATCAAGTGGGCATTTTTATTCATAACTTGCCACTTGGTCTCCATATAAATACACTGTTAATACCTTTCATACATATTGAAACATTGTAACTATTGAATATAATTACCATTTACAGACAGTTCTCCAAAATATGGCCAGGAATATATTATACCAGGGTACACTTCTCTATTCACTATAGTAGGACATCCTATCTGATCATAAGTCAATATTTTAGGCGGTCTCCGAGTTCGGGCCGTTAGGGGTTCATTACTTTCTTCTGTTACAGAAATATTATTGTCCCAACTTTCTTCCCAAGGACTATCATCTCTCTCAATTTGGTCTGACTCTATGTATTCTGAGTCTTCCCCTGTTTGAATATTTGAAACCTGTTCAGTCAGATGATTCTCGTCCCCTTTATTATAATGGGAGGGAGTAGTTATATTCTCTGTATAGAAATATCCCCTTTCATCTATTTGGTCATCTGATCTATCGATAGAGTTGAATTCATCATAGTCAGTGACCTGTTCTTTGATACAATGTTCCATTGAAACGCTGTCATCCTCTTTATCTACCCCATCTGAGAAATCTATATCTTGATCCACTGGCAATAAGTGTTGTCGATGATACTTCAAAATAGGACCATCTTGTTCTTCCGGTTTTAGTTGATATACCGGTATACCAGGCAGTTTCCGCAATATTCGGTGGGGAACCTCTCTCCATCTGTTATCTAATTTTCGGTTACGTGGGTTGCCTAACTTTTTGATTAGTACTCTATCTCCAGGGAACAGTACTTGTTCTTTTATCTTTTTATCATATATGTCTTTATTCTTGTCATTTTGTGTTTTCGCTGACTCTCTTGCAAGGTTATATGCTAGATTTAACTCTTTCCGTAAGTTCGACACATATTTAGAATGTGATGTTGCCTTAATTGACTTAGGAGAAAGACCGAGACTGATGTCAATTGGCAATCTTGCTTCTCTACCAAACATTAACAAGTAAGGTGAGAATCCGGTGGCATCATTTCTGGTACAATTGTAAGCATGTACTAAGTGGCATACATATTTCTTCCATTGTACTTTCTGTTTGGTCTCCAAAGTGCCCAACATATTTAGCAGTGTCCTGTTAAAGCGTTCGGGTTGCGGATCACCCTGGGGATGGTACGGTGTCGTTCTGGACTTTTTTATACCACACAGCAGACATAACTCTTTGATAAGTTGACTTTCAAAATCAGGTCCTCTGTCTGAGTGCATGCGAGCTGGGAGACCATAATGCACGAAGAACCTCTCCCAGAGAGTCTTGGCGACTGTAATAGCCTTTTGATCAGTAGTAACAAATGCTTGAGCATAACGTGTAAAGTGATCTGTTACAATTAGTATATTTGAATCCTTCCCATCTGGTCCTTGCAATGAAAAAAAGTCTATACAAACAAGATCCATTGGCCCTGCACTCTGTAAGTGACCCAATCCAGCAGCTTGTTGTGGCAATGTCTTTCTCAAAATGCAATTTTTGCAATGATAACAGTACCTCTCAATATCTCTATTCATCCTGGGCCAATACACTCTCTCAGCTATCAATTGTTGAGTCTTTCTATACCCTAGGTGTCCATGAAGGTCGTGCAGAGCTCGCATTATCATTGGTATAAACTCGGTTGGGATCACTAATTGTTCTTTAAATTTGTCACTGTATTTGGTAATCCGATATAGAATTCCTTTTTTCACAGCCAGTTGTTTCTTTTGTCGACACAGTATCTTAAATTTTAGAGTCTCCGGAAATGATTTATTATTGTCCTGTAGATTATTATGTTCCAACAATCTTATTATTTCTCTGATCTTGGGGTCCTTCCTCTGTGCTTTATATATATCGTCTTTGGACAACCTAGGTAACTCTCTCATTTCTTCCTGTGTTATCCAACAGTACATTAAGGGTAGAGCTCTCCCAGAGGCTCCCAAAGCACTGACCCTTTCTGACATCTTCTCATTTATACAGTAAATTTGCTGACAGAGCCCTTGAACAGCTGAAGCAGGTAATTCTACCCAGTCATCATTCTCACTGATGGTACTATCGCAGAGATGGGGCACTCTAGATAAAGCATCGGCATCGATGTTGGTTATACCGGGCTTATACTTCAGGCTGAAATTATAGTTGGATAATGCAGCAAGCCACCTATGTCCGGTAGCATCTAACTTGGCAGAGGATTGAATATAGGTAAGCGGATTGTTATCAGTTATCACGACAAACTTAGCCCCATACAGATAATCATGGAATTTTTCCATCACAGTCCATTTGAGGGCTAGAAATTCAAGCTTGTGGACCGCATAGTTCTTTTTACTGGCGGAAAGACTTCTACTAACATATGCAATAGGTCTAAGTCTCTGATCTTGCCATTGGTAAAGTACTCCTCCTATACCATCCCTTGAAGCGTCAATATGTACCTCATAAGGCAAGTTTGAGTCAGCATATGCTAACACTGGGGAGTGGGTTAGATGAAGTTTTAATTGTTGAAAGGCCTCATCACATTTCTCAGTCCATCTTTCGCCAAAAGGTTTGTGTGGATGATGATATTTGCCAGCCGGATATCTCTTTTGTCCTACAGGGGGATACCCTTTGGTCAGATCTGTCAGTGGTTTGGCTATTTTTGCATACTGCTGTATAAACCGACGATAATACCCGCTAAACCCTAGGAAGGAACGTAGTTCTTTGAGTGTCAGTGGTTTAGGCCACTCTTTCACTGTCGCAACTTTATCAGGGTCAGTGGATACACCATGGCGACTAACCACATGGCCTAAGTACTTGACAGTGGTTTGACATAACCGACACTTGTCAATAGACAATTTCAATCCTCTTTGATGTAACCTCTCAAGTACTTTGATTAATCGCTGGTTATGTTCTTCGAGAGTCTTACCGAAGACTATGACATCATCCAAATACACTAGGACTTCCCGGTAGCACATGTCCCCTATCACATTTTCCATAGTGCGTTGGAAAATAGCAGGTGCCCCTTTGATCCCTTGCGGCATCTTAAGGAATTCAAAAAAACCAATCGGGCAGATGAACGCCGTTTTGGCACAATCATTCGGATGCATAGGTATTTGATAATACCCAGATCGTAAATCCAAGACTGAAAACCATTTACTCCCTTGAAGACAATCTAATGCTTCTTCAACTTTGGGTACTGTGTATTGATCCTCAATGGTTCTGTTGTTAAGGGTCCTATAGTCTATACACAGCCTTATATCTCCATTTTTCTTCCTGGCAACTACAATAGGGGATGCATATTGACTCTGGGACTCGGCAATAACGTGAGTTTCCAATAATCGTTTCAAATGCAGACGGACATCATCGAAGTCAGCGGGAGCCAGTCTTCTGGATCTTTCTCGAAAAGGAGTATCATCCGTTAGTCGGATCCGGTGTTCCACTCCTTTCACTGTCCCTATGTCCCATTCACTCAGGGAAAACACTGACTCAATGCCTTTAATCCTATGAATGAGAAGGTCCATATCATCCTCGGAGATGTCACTTCCCTTGAAGCATTCCCTAATTCTGCCCATAAACGTATTGTCTCTATCTTCAATCCCTTGTCCAGGTTCATGATTAAGGATAGTATTAAAAGAGTTAGCTCCCTTTCCCATACTAGTGGGCTGTAAATTGTCCTGTGTTAGACACCACTGTGTCAATGTCTTAAACATGTTGGAGTTTGTTCCTACGATCACTGATACGACCTTTTGACCCGAAGGCGAATCAGGACATACTAGAGCCAGGAATGGTAATGGGGTTTGATAATGAGAATCATCGTCCATAAATTGTATATGAGTTGTCACATATCCTAAATAGGGGTATTTCTGATTACTTAAGCCCCAGATCACTAAACCTTCCATTGAATTCAAAGGTACATCGTTAAGATACTGTTTGTACCAACTCTCAAAGATTATGGATACTTGTGACCCACTGTCCAATAGGACGCTACAATAGTGTCCATTAATCAAAGCAGGGACCATGGGGGCTTCTCCCACGAGACCATTTTGTAGCTGGTTGTACCAAAGATTGTTCCCCATTGATGTTACCTCTATAGATTGGGACTCGGTGCGGGGTTCATCGATGTCCCTGGCAAGTTTTCCGTCTGATTTGTAGATCTTGAATCGCTGCTACTACTCATCCGTCTTTGGTAACCCCCATTTGGTGAACATTCAAAACTTCGGTGTCCCTCTTGTCCACATCTATAACAGGTATAGTTTCGGTAAGAATCTGTCCGTCTCCGATACCCTCTCCCCCTACTCGTATTCACACTGGAGGCATCAGTTATTACATTTGTCTGAAGAGCAATGAGTTGGTCCAGTTTTTTATTCTGTTCTTCCATTAATTTATATAATCTATCAGGTACATGGTTTACCTCAGGGGTTGGAATTACAACCTTTACCCTCTTTAGATTCCTCTCTCTGTTCTCTATCTGTACTTCCTCTAGTTTAACTTCCTTTATTAATTCGCTAAGGGTTGGTGCAGTATCAATAGAAAGGTTACATCTCAACCGTTGTGCCACTGGGTTGGCAGTCAAGGCTCCTCTCAGTACGTATTTTAAGCGAGTTGCATCAATTTCTGTCCCTTGGATTCCACCCTTGTCTAGCAACTTGTATATTATTTTATTGATGCGATATATGTAATTAGTCAAAGTCTCATTTGGCTCTTGATAGGTGTGATTTAACCTGGATAATATATCTCCTACATCCTCTAAAGTACCAAAAGAGTAGTCTAAAGCCTCAAAGTAGTCTTGCAGAGTGGCATTGGTATTGCTTCGCCGAGTCGCTTGAATAATGCCCATAGCAGGTCCTCTAAGGCTTTCTACGATACGCTGTTTCTTCACGTGTTCTGGGCATCTCCATTCTTCTGAATGTTGGATCGCGGTTTCTTTCCAGGTATCATAGCTCTCTTCTCCAGCGGGTACTGGTATTATGCCCGAGAAGATGCGCAATCTCCTATACCCCCCTTCATAATGCCATCGTTCAAATTGGCTGACTACTTTATCCATTACTGTATCCACAGTGACATCTGGTAGTTTTTCCCCAGAATTATCAGGGTTTTTTGGGATCTCTGATGTTCGTTCTCCATCAACAATACTGGTCCCATAACTCTCAGCTCTCACTTCCATCTGTTCCACCACCGAAATATCTGGCCAAATTAGCTTCCACCTTACATGAGGTAGTTGTGTTGTGATTAGCTGTGCCGGAATCAGAGTAGAGTCCAATTTGTTTACATTGGTGATTAGAATGGCATTCACTTCCTCTCCGTTAGTGGTAGTATGTTTATCAATTAATTTAGGTTTCCTCATCCCATAAATTCTATCTACTTCATCCAGGATTTCAGCATCAGTCATACTTTCAAATTTACCTCCAATGGCAAAGCTGCAATCTACATCCAGTCCATGCCTTAAAATCCATTCATGTACATCTTGGCTGCATAGATGTTCCATTTTATGCCTGTTGGATCTCAAGCAGTGCCTCCAATATGTAACGGTATCTTCGATGGATTATATGATACCTTAATTTATTTGCCTCCACCCCAAACTTTACAGATATATCTGTTTATATCTGTTAGAATGTAATCATAATATTTAATACAACAAAGAGGTGAGTTTGGGGAAAACCCCTTTGGTTAATATAGATGTTATAACAAATTTACTTTTTGTTTATACTACAAGCAGGTAAGTATATTCTTTTTGTTTAGTCGTATTTTAAATAAATACGATGAAAGTTCTACACATCAAATCAAATTTTATTTAACAGGAACATGAACTCCTCCAGCTGATGATTTATACAGCGCCGTCTATGACAGAAGAGTGTTATCTTACCATAAATGCTGTAAACCAACTGGGTTAAAGCAATAATAGGAAGTTTTACAACTTATACTCAAAAGTGTATTATTGCACAATAATCTATATATTTGTACTATCAAGTTTATATATCACACTTAACAATCTATATTTTTCTTATAGGTGATCACTCTATAACACTAGTCTTAACAGAATGCAAATGAACCCACTAGAATCCCAAATTCCTTGGTAAATGGTAGGTATTTATATAGTACTTCCTATCCACCTTTTAATTGACCCTTTAGTTATGACGAGCTTGTTAGTTTAAGCTTTAGCAAAATCCAATATTTCTACAGAGATGCTTGCAACTTGACAAACTGCAGTTTATCCTCTACTACACTGAATTCAATGAGCGTCCCCAGGTCAGGTCAGGGACCGGGTTTAGCTCTCCGGTGACTTTTCTGTAGAGTAATCTGTACAATAAGTTAATATGGTACACACTGACAGTGTACTACTGTAGTTTTACTGTTCCAACATATGTAAATGGATAGTCAGGTTAATCTTCTGAATCTCTATTATATCCACTGGTATATCGTCTTCTTTTCTGTATACCTCTTGTGCAGCGATAGACACTCCTCTTTATAGCTTGCTCATTGTATGTCAAAGTAGCTGTTAATCATCCCTTTCACTTCCAAGTAACACTTAAGTTTATGTTACAGCCACACCATCTAGCTTCCCCAGGCTATTACAGCCGGGTTTAGCTATAATAAGGTGTTTTTATTTATACTGAATCAGCATTACAATATTGGCTACAATAGTAGTCTCACTGAAGAATATTTTCTCTCAACCTATTAGGGAGAGATAAAGCTGTACTGACAGCTTGTCTGTTGCTAAGGTGACTGGACAACGTGTTAGCTCCTCTCACTGTTATGATGGGTATACCAGTAAACAGACTTATTCACTAAAGATATAGTCTTTACTTTTGCTGAGCAATAGTGACTCTTTTACTGTCCTCTTGAAAGTGGCTAGCCGAAAGAAATATATATATGTCACTTATAATACATCATCCGATCTTTGAGAAACAGCGCAATCCTAATACCACTTGGCTTGATAGTGTTATGTTCCTCTCAGCACTAATATGGTGGAGCGCTGCGCTGTCGTGAGATGAGGTTAGCCTGTATATAAGCTCAGACTGTAGTGGAGCAGACCCCAGCTATTTTGGGAGGTGTCAGACACTCACCACTCACTTGGTCTGTCCTCCAGCCCTTCAGACTTCCTCTTGCGATCCGCCTCCCCTCCATATGCTCCCTAACGCTGCAGCTGAATTTCTCCCATACCAACTGTCACTCTCAATCTCATGCCCTCTAACTTTATTGACATCGTACAATATTTATTAAACAATCTCTGCTCTAAAGTCTCTCCCCCAATTTGTAGCAAAGTTGGTACAGTCCATACACCAATCCATTATCGCGATTAGATGAGATATTCCATATCCTCAGTGGAAAAGGGGTTATAATCCAGGTGTGTTGAAATTCTACAGTGGTATTAAAGTATTTACTGCAGAAGTTCATGGGATATTTTATTCCCTCTGTGAGGGATAGTCACAACATCCTATAATTTATATTATATATAAATCCCTTAGTATACAAAAAATCATTGAATACAACAATAGTAAAACTATTACATGCTCAACGGTGTTCCTTAAATAACTATCTAATAAACAGGTACTACACGTATACTGTCTACATGTGGACATATTTGTGATTTTGATGTCTCTGTTCTCATTGGACGAACCAAGTACACACAGGGGCCGATACAGACCTATTGGGGGAAATTTACTAATATGAATTCGTAAAAAATAGGTGTATTCGTAGGCAGAAATACACCTATTTTTTACACATTTGTATTTTCGGGATTTACTATCCCAAAAATACAGCAATTCGTATTCCTAAAGATGGGACATTCGTATTTGTATTTACAAATACGAATGTCTACACCATCGATAGGATACGACAGGAATCACCATTCAAAAGAATGGTGGTTCCTGATTTACCAATCAGCCGTATTGAAAACACGGCTGCTAATTAGTGTAAAACAGCCACGAAAATACGACAAGAAAATACACCTTGATTATCCTGTCGTATTTGGCTTTAGCCTGCACCTATCAGTCAGATCCGTGCAGGCTTCAGTGTAAAAAAAATAGAAAAGTAAATAAATTAAAAAAAAAAAAAAACAGCGTGGGGTCCCCCCCCCCCACAGCTGTAACCAGCACCAGGCTGAAAGAGCTGGGGCCGGTAATTAAAAATCAGGGAACCCGACAAATAGGGGTTCCCCGATTTTTAACAACCAGCCCCAGGCTCCAGGTCCGGGGCTGGTTCCCAAAATACGGTGGACAAAATGACTAGGGGTCCCCCGTATTTTAAGAACCAACCCCAGGCAAAACCAGCCAGCAGGGGGGAGACTTTTTATACAAGTCCCCCCGGCCAAAGCATTCATCCCTACCGACCAGTCAGCCTGGCCAGGGGCCCTGGGGAAGTGGGGACCCCCCCAATAAAGGGGTCCCCCCCCTCCAGGACTTACCTTACCAGGCTGAAGCCTGGTGCTGTCCTCGATGCCCCTGGCCGGTGGGCATCAAGCTGATTGTGGTGTAAAAAAATAGATGAAAAAACTATTGTTTTAAACTGTGGAACTATGAGTCCCAGCAAGCCTCCCCCGCAAGCTGGGACTTGGAGAACCACAAGTCCCAGCCTGCGGGGCATTAAAGGGCCCGCTGGGTCTTTTAGTTCCACAGTAAAAAAAATAGTTAAATAAATACACACTGACACAATGAAAAATAAAAGTTTAATACATCCATTACACACATCCATTCGCAGCCTTGGGTGACCATCAAATGATTTCTTCAGTGCTCGCAGATCTGAGACACCTCTATGGTGTCTCAGACCTGCGAGCGTCCTGTGCGGGAAGCAGGTGGGCTGCTGACATCAATTTCTTCATGTTTCCAACTTGCTCCATCTAGAAATTACACCAGACCCAATCCGGACCAGTTTTCTCCATTGGATCCCACATATTTAAGACCACTCTGCAGCGAAAAAGCCAAGTATCAATATACCACAAAGCCTGCATATATCCACAGTTTGAGTGACTTTGGATCCGATACTGGGCAATTCACCGGGACCTTATCAATCCATATCCAGCAATGAGACTCCAATCATCCTATCTGGTAAATATACATTCATTGGTGCAATGGACATGACAACTCTCTCCATGAACTATCCATGCTAGCTGGAACCCAATTACATTTTTTTTACACATTTTTAAATTATATGATTTTTATTGATTCAAGAGAATTCTCTTTTTCGTGATTGAAAATGTCTTGCATTATTGTATGTCATTTTTTATTCAATTAGTATTGTAAATTCTTTCAGTCAAACCCAAGCGCTGTATTATATATTGCTTTTCGGGTAGCTGACATCCGCGTCATCTGGGAATTACCATGGTAACAACCAGCATTCTCATGGGAACGCCCATGAAATGCTGGCCGTTCCCATTGGCAAAATACCCGGCCCGCTGACCCTCAACGTTCCCACCCAGATTTCTGTGTGGGAAAAACCTATGCACATGCACAATCGGTCCCCCGTTTCCTCCACCACCACATTATCATTAATAAATCTCCCTTATCCCACAGCCAAATTGATATTTTCAGCAAATGCAGATTGGAGGTCTGCTTAGAAATTAGCCTGGTTTGCAGTGCTGCCGAGAGATCTGCAAGGCCCCTTATTGCAGGGGAAAAATAGGCAATAAAAAGTCTTTGTAAAGCTGCTGAGCGGGGAGACTAGAACTAGAGCATGTATGTGCAGGGCCGCCAAGAGGCAGGGGGGGCGGGTACATTTTACCTGGGCCCCCCCTGCCAGGGGGGCCCGGGTCCGGCGGACACACACTTTAAAAAAAATATTTATTGGGCTGCGGGTGCGCCGGGATGACAAGGACCCGCACGCCCATGTGTCTGGCTACCCGCCCGCCCATGTGTCCGGCCACCCGCCCGTCAGCTGCGGCTGCCCCTGCCTTCCCCTGTCTGTCCTTCCCCTGCACACAGAGAGACAGATGCTAGAAGTCATAGTTCACCTCTAGCGTCTGACAGGAAGCACAGCTCTGCACTTCCTGGTAACGCTGCCGGGCTGTGCTCCCTGTCAGAGACGCTGGATGTGAAAAATTACTTCTAGCGTCTGTCTCACTGTGCGCAGGGGAAGGCAGGATAAAGCAGGGGCAGCTGCAGCTGATGGGTGGGTGGCCGGACACAGGGGCACATATTAACCCCTTGGCAACTAGCTAGAACCCCTGGCAACGGAAATCCCCCTTGGCAACTAGCATTAACCCCTGGCAAAAAATATGAATCCCTTGGCAACATCCAATAACCCCTTGCAACGCATATTAACCCCTTGGCAATGAGCAAGAACCCCTGGCAATGGACAATAAACCCCCCTTGGCAACGAGCAAGAACCCCTGGAAACGGACATTAACCAACCTTGGTAAAGAGCATTAACCCCTGGGAACAAATATAAACCCGTTGGCAACAAGCAATAACCCCTGGCAATGCATATTAATCCCTTGGCAACGAGCAAGAACCCCTGGCAACGCACATTAACCCCCCCTTGGTAACAAGCAAGAACCCCTGGCAACGCACATTAACCCCCCCTTGGCAACAAGCAAGAACCCCTGGCAACGGACATTAACCCCCCTTGGCAACGGACATTAACCACCTTGGCAACGGACATTAACCCCCTTGGCAACGGACATTAACCCCCTTGGCAACAAGCAGGTAATTTATAATTTATTAGAAGCCTTACTGTGGGGGGCAATGTGGTGTGGCATAGTCAGTGTGTATCGACTTTTGTGTGACATCCCATTTTTTGGGACGGTCCTGCGGGAATTAGACACTGCATGTGTCTAATGAGGCAGGCAGGCAGGGAGGCTGAGGGCATGGCCAGCAGTTCACACAGCACTGGCCATGCCCTCACAGCGACAAAACGGCGCCCAAAAATTATGCCTCTGGCACGCAAATATATTCCTTTCTCCACTGCCAAAGTTGGGAGGTATGCATTAGGTGTGAGGGGCATTGCAATGTGTGGCATAATGTGTCGGGGGCATTACAGTGTGTAGCATAGTATCATAGGCATTGTGGTGAGCTGCATCATGTTTCAGAGAAATGGCGGTGTGTGGCATAATGTATCGCTCGCTCAGACACTGCCCGGCTGTTCCCGGCCCGGCGTGCGGCCTGCGCTGCGTGTCTCGATCATAGGTCACACTGCGCAGGCCGCAGCGCTGACCACCAGCGCCGGAACCTGCTTGCCGCCAGGCCTCCCACATCCTCCCACATCATACCCGACGCCGGAACCTGCTCGCCGCCGGGCCTCCTACATCCTCCCACATCATACCCTATGCCGGAACCTGCTCGCCGCCGGGCATCCCACGTCGCACATGTCTACCCGATGCCTGCCTCTGCACTGCGGCCGCCTGTCCCCCTCCGCAGCTCAGAAAAAGTAAGTCAGTGTGGGGGCAATTTTCTTTTAGGGATGCCAATCTCGGGATTGAGCATTTTTCAATCCCAGTGATATTGGTGTACCGGCCCCAAGATTTCTGTTGCCATCCCTTACATAGAAATGACCTTCTAGACCTAATTTGTCTCTGTCCCTGCGTCCCCACCATCTCTGTCCCTGCATCCCGCCATCCCGCTCTATGCACCTTTGTCCCCGCCATCTCTCTCCCTGCATCCCCACCATTCCTCTCACTGTCCCTGAATTTTGCCACAATCTGTGTGGCATAATGTGAATTTTGGCACAATCCATGTGGAATAATTTGAATTTTGTGTCATTACATGTGGCATAATGTGAATTTTATGACATTCCATGTGAATTTTGGCTCATTCTTTGTAGCATAATGTGTAAGGGGCAAGTATAAGGAGTCTACTATTGTGTTGCATAAAGGGTATATGGTGTGGTACACACCCCTATATCCTTTTAATGGCCACACCTCTTTTCTGTAGCTCGCCACTCCAGGGGGGCCCCATGACACTGTTGTACCGGGGCCCAGGATTTCTCTTGGCAGCCCTGTGTATGTGAATTACATTTGCCAGCACAACAAGTACCAGCAGTCTGCTCTGCATAAACTCCTATGAGGTCTTGCAGTTATTATTCCATGTATGCGACTTACATTTATATCTTGAAATCACTATAACTGCTAATTTGTATTATAGCCACTGCATAACTAGTGTTGTATTGGAAAGGATGTGTTTTTAGTCTTTGGGTTTCCTGTTTGAAGCTGTTGTTCAGTGAGGCATGATTTATTGGAGTTTATTTGGCCTAGTGTTTATTTAACACAGGCTAATTTATGTCCTTTATTAGGTGGTCATGTGACCTACGCTGTAGCCTTTCCTAATCAGTCCTGGTATATCTCTTCACATTAAGGGCAGTTGTTTCAGCTAAAAATATACTAAGTGGGAAATTACAAAGTGGGAATGAATTACTCTTAAGGAGCAGTTTAATAAATTGTTGAAAAACATTGCACAACATCAAGCAAGGTAAATCCAATACTTACTACACTTCATTACTATACATATCCTTTCTACATAATACTGTAGAAAGGATACATATCCACAATCACATCATGCTCACCAAAATGCTACTTCTCATTTCATTATATGGAATTCTCAACAAACTTCAACCATCCTATAATCTCCTTTCTAATCTTATTAGCTGGAGACATGTCACCAAACCCAGGCCCCAACCACCTGTCCCTCTCAGATTTTTTTTTTTTAAATCTTCTTTATTGGGTTTTATAACATATACCAGATACAAAAGACAACATGAACAGTTACAATTGACACTTACAAAACTTAAACATATTAAAAGCATCCAGCCATACTTCTCCCTGGTCGTTCTTTAATTTTTTTTTTCTATAGGATATTCATCTATTTTTCCCCCTCATTCATCTGTACTTAAAAACAAAACTTTACCCAGCGTACAGTAGCCTAATTACCGTTACTTACTAAACTTACTTTATTTAGTGACATAGATACACACTTTTACAGTCTAGTGAGGCCTGTGAGGTCTATCTATCGTGTTGTTCTTCCTATATTCTCGTGTGTGCCTATCGGCATTTCCATACACCACCATCTATTCCTTTCAATACATTTATCTATATTTAACATTTTTTGCATTACTATTTATTATACAGTATATTGCAGTGTTGGGGCTGGTACCTATCCCCCGGACCATCCGGAATATTTCCATTATTTCCTTGAGGTTGACCCTAGCTGTAATTTATTATTGGTGCTTATAAACTTACTCTATATTGTGATATTGAGAATAATACCATTCTCCCCAAATGTCATAGAATTTAGTTCCTTGATTTCTTAAAATAAACATGTGCTTTTCGTGCTCCATAGTGCAATTAACTACATTTATCCACTCTTTAAGAGCAGGCCCTTTATGTGCCATCCAAGACCGGGAAATTATAAGTTTGGATATCGCGCATAAGTTAATCGCTAACTGTCTCTGGGATAATGACATCTGATTTTCTGGCCATATCCCTAGTTTAAAGCCTAGAGGGTATAGACACTGGGCAGGGACTCCCAGATTTTTAAGAACCTCCCCGACTCCATCCCAGAATTCCTTAACCTGTTTACAATTCCACAGAAGGTGCTAAAAATTACCACTACTCCCCTCCTTACATTTGGGACACTGACCATTGCTATTCTTGGAGAATTTACTTATTCTTTCAGGGGTCAGGTATATCCGATGGATAATATTGAATCGTACCTGTTGGATCCTACTCGAGCTCGTGGCCGTACTCTTGGAAGCTATTGCCCTCTTCCAGTTTTCTAAAGTTAATTCCGAGATGTCATTAGACCACTTTAAAAACAGCCCATCCAATTCCTCACCCTGAGTCGTTTCGGTAATAACTCTATAACATTTAGATATCACCTTCCCTGTGCCTAATTTGCTTAAAAAATGTTTTAAATCGAGGACTCAGAAATCTGTTGGGTATAATCTCTATTATATTGATTGAGAGCACTCCTCATTTGTAAGAATCTATAGAACATACTGTGCGGAAGCTGATATTCCTGCAATTGAGCGAAGGATTTAATAAGGTTACCCTCATATATTTGTCCAATGGAGCTTATATTATACTGCTTCCAAATTGTGTAGCCTTGATGTAAACTGAGTTGTTTCAGTGAGTCTAATGAAAATATATGGGTTTAGGATTTAATAAGGTTACCCTCATATATTTGTCCAATGGAGCTTATATTATACTGCTTCCAAATTTTGGAGCCTTCATGTAAACTGAGTTGTTTCAGTGGGTCTAATGAAAATATATGGGATCAACCCCGTCATAATCCGTTTCTTATTCAACATCTCCAAATTTTCCTAGCCTGCTTTAACATAGGGGGAGCCCTTCTACCATTTCCTACCGTTAATATTTCCTGGATTGGAGTATGTCCCGGGGCCACTCTCCTTATAAACTCCATCAGCTCAACCGAGGCCTCATCAACCCCAATCCATGCCTGCAAATGGGCGGGTTGTGATGCATAATAGTACTTTTTAAAATTGGGCAGTGCCATACCTCCTCTTTTCCGTTCTCTAGTCAATATGTCCAGTTTGACTCGAGGGTTTTTATTTTTCCAAATAAGTGAGGAAATTACACTATTTATCCTACTGAATACCTCATTGGAGGCAAAAAAAGGGGCATGCTGAAGTACATACAGGAATTTCGGCAATATTGACATTTTTACCAGATTAACCCTTCCAAGCATAGTCAAAGGGAGTTTAGCCCAATTCTTACATTTAATTTTTAACAATACTATTAAAGGGTCAATGTTATCTACTACAAAATCACTGGGGTCCTTGTAAATAATAACTCCCAAGTATTTGAACCTATCTACCATGGATAGCCCTACGTAATTATCATATTCACAGCTCCCCTCTCTCCGGGCTATAAGCAAATGTGATTTATTACGATTTACCACTAGTCCGGAATATCGCCCAAACTCCTCAATGCAATTGACAGCTAATGGTAAGTCCCTCTCATACTCTGTGGAGCCCACCAAGAGATCATCCGCATAAAGGGATGCTATATGAGTCTTGTGTCCCAGTTCACCTCTCCCCTCCCCCATCGCCGCTCTTAGTTTACAAGCAACTGGCTCAATTGCTTTTGCGAAGAGGAGAGGGGAGAGGGGGCACCCCTGTCTAGTCCCTGGACTGAATTGGAAAGATTCAGTAATATATCCATTAGCTAGAAATCTGGCTCTTGGGTTCTGATACAAGAGGAACACCCATCTTATGAACCCAGGGCCAAAACCCAAGGCTTGCATAGCACATCTCAAATAAACCCATTCCACGAATCAAAGGCCTTGTTTGCGTCGAAAGAGGCGATCGCATAATTATTACCCATAATATCCGCTGTTTGCATAAAGGTGAGTCACCAGTATCTTAGCGAAAATTTTGGTATCAGCGGTAATCAGGGAGATTGTCCTGTAGGTATCCACCAGTGTAGGGTCCTTATCAGCTTTAGGTATGACCGTAATTATTGAATCCGTCATGGAATCTGCCAATTTCCCTTCTAAATCCATACTTTGGAAAAAATGCAGCAGTCTGGGGGAAATTACACCACTGTATTGCTTATAAATTTCTCCTGGTAGACCATGAATTCCTGTGGCTTTACCCATTGACAGGGCCCCAATCGCCAGTTGCACCTCCTCAAGGGTAATGGGTGAATCTAAAAACTCATGGCTTTCTTGTGAAAATTTAGGTAGCTCCATTCCATTCACATATTCCTCAATCTCCTCTCTTCTTTTAGTGACCCTGGATTGATATACCTCATTATTGATCTACCTCATTATAGTGTTCAAGAAATATTGCCGCTATTTCTGATGCATTTGTCTTCAACTCTCCTGTACTTGAGCGAATACTATTATTTTTTGGGCACTTTCTACCTTGGATAAGTAGGCTAGGTATTTACCGGATCTATCACTATTCATGTAGATCTGGTGTGACTGTTTTAATAATCGTATTCTGTCATGACTTGAAGGTGTTCAACCCACTTTTGTTAAGCCTCCAGCCACTGTATCTTTGTTGACTCCTCCCTATCAAGGAGGTATTTCTGTTCATGCTCTCTCATTTCAGCTTCTAATCTATGATCTTTTTCACGACATTTCAATTTTATAAATCGAGATCTTCTTAATTATCAATCCTCTCAAATATGCCTTGAAAGTGTCCCAAACATAAGTAGATTTTTTAGAATCAATATTACTACTAAAGAAACCATCTAGCTGGCCCCCTACTTCCTCATCTTTACCCAACTCGGTCAGCCAGGAGGGGTGAAGTCTCCAATAGCTGAATCCTTGACATATATCTAAGTCTAATTGGACCAAAATTGGAGAGTGGTCAGAAATTCTGCGTGCTTTATATTCAATATGAGAGATATATTTTAACAAGTTTCTAGAAGAAAATATTAAATCAATCCTTGAAAAGGTGTTGTATGAGGAGTAACATGAGAATTGCTGTTCATTTGGATACCTATCTCTCCATACATCACACCATCCAGTTTCTGAAATGAACTCAGCTAATCCACTCTTATTTCTGACCGGCCCTTCACCCTTTTTCCATCTATCAACAAGAGGGTTCATTACTGCATTAAAGTCGCCCAGGCATAAGACATGATTGTCTGGGCGTGATGCGACAAATTCAAGGGCCTTTTTCAATACATAATATGAAAAGGGGGGAGGAATATAAACCGCTAGAATGGAGAACCTAATAGAGTTGATGAATCCCTCCACAAATATACTGTATATCGACCACTAGGGTCGGTAACGGATGTTATACATTCAAACAGTATATTTTTTAAAATAATAATCGACACTCCTTGAGAGGATGATGAGAATTGTGAATGAAATGACCATCCAATCCAGGGGCAGCGCAAAGCCATCAATCTATTATTACACAAATGGGTCTCTTGAAGACAAATGACATCTACTTCTAGGGTTTTACATTGTTTCAGGACCAGAGCACGCTTCACCTTATCATTCAGGCCTCGTACATTCCACGAGAGTACCCTCACCATCATAGATTATTGACTTATCACACTCGTATTTAACTCGATGCACATTAACAGACAGACAAACAACATTTAACATACAACCACCCTCCCACCCCCACACTGTATAACTTAACCGTTTAGGCATACCTATTCAAGAACCTCCCCTTCCAATACCCCCCCCCCCCTTATTGCTTAGGGGCAATTTACTTATCAGCCACTCTATTCAAGGCGTGACCAGCTCTCCGTCATCCCCCTTTACCATAACTAATTAACCCCTTTCCCTCGTCCTCCCCCACCGGACCCAATGATCCTTATATTATCTACAATATTCGAATGGGGCACATATTCTTCAAGTCTGACCATTTATCTACCCCTAATACATATTCCCGAAGAGATAGATAGCAGACATATATACATTACATCCAAGTTGACTGCTATTTGCTAGCCAATTGCTTTCAGCTGGGAAGGATTGTATCAATCCAACCAGCAGCATCCTCTGGAGTCATAAAGAATTTAGTATCATCATTAAATATCACACGTAGTTTTGCGGGGTACAACATGGAATATTTGATGTTCAAGTCTCGCAACCTTGCTTTTATATCATGATACCCTGCCCTCTCCTTCTGAACATCATAGGGGAGATCGGGAAAGGCTGAGATTTTTTTACCATCATATGTTAAATCGCCAAGATTTCTGTCCAGTCTCAAAACATTTTCCCGATCCTTGGATTGGAGAATCTTCACGATTAGAGGGGGTGGTCCCCCCGTTATTGGCGGTCTTGTTGGTACCTGGTGGGCTCTTTTCACCGAGAAGAAGGGGGACAGGGCCTCATTCCCCAGACATTTTTTAAGCCAGTCCTCTATAAATCTTTCCCCCCTCCACCCTCTCCTCAAAGCCAACAAAACAGATGTTGTTTCTACTCATCCTTCCCTCCATATCTGACATTTTTGTGCGCATCTCAGTCAATTTCTCAGCCAGGGACTTTACCTGAGTTTGCATAGGCCCCACCGTATCCATAATCTCAGAGACCCGATTTTCAACTTCGGTCACTCTTGCACAAATTTTTTGTGCATCATCCCGCAGCAGCATAATGTCTGACTGTACTTTATTTATCTGCTCGAACAAGTGGGATTCGCACGTATTTATGGCTTCAAGTACCTATGATAGAGTGACCTCTTTTGTTGGGAACCACTCCCTGCTTTTGTGGGGGTACTCTGTGGAGTATTTTTCTGGGATCCATTTGAACCCTGCGCCTGTGAGCGGGCGTATTTCTCAAGCTGCGCGGCCGCAGCAGTCTGAGTCGCTTTCCCCATGTCTTAATCAACTCCAACCTCTAAGGGTCATGTTTTCAGTTAGCGGGGGGGGGGGTAAGACTCTGTCGGCCCGGAAAGCAAAAAACAGTAATGGACTACAGTGTTTCCCCCCACCTGTATACAATTATCTTCACCACACACACTAAAAAATCAGCACAGCTGAGCCACTCTAAGCGGAGTGTATATGTACTGCACAAAAAAAAAACAGACTCTGCTCACTTATTACCCATCAGCATCTAATTACTGTGCCGCTCTCAGCAATGTCCCAATCACAGAGCATCTGAGTAATGAGTGCATCGCTACCCCCTCCCTGTGTGCTTAAGCCCACACTAGCCGCCGCGACCCGGCGGAGACCTCAGGCTCTGGGTGATGACGTGGTCCACCCCGTGCGATCTGCGGCCACTCACAGGGATCCCGCTGAGATGCCGAGATACGGGAAGACTAAGGCGCCGGGAGGTGACGCGATGCTCCAGGTATCCGTCAGCAGCCGCCCCGCGGGGACACCGCTTCCTCCAAGGTATCAACAGGAGGGATGGGGGTGTTGTAGCGGTCTTTCACTTATGCTGCCGGCAAGCATGCATCCGTGTAGTGAGCGAGGGAAAGTTCATCGGCTGGTAGTGGGAACACCAGAGAGCCAGGACATCCTCCCTCATGTGCAAGCCACCGTGGCCCGGCCCCACCAACCGTGTTTAATCCTCCCTCTCAGATTTAACTGGTTCTATGCCTTGTATAAATTCAGCTAACCTCATAAATTTCACATGCCTCCCACCATCCACCAAACAACTTAAATGTGCCCTATTGAATGCTCTATTTGCAACAAATTAACATCCATCCACGACCTCATCTCTCAAAACTTCAACCTGCTGGCCACTACTGAAACCTGGCTCACACAATCAGACACAGCCTCCCCTGCAGTACTGCCACATTGTGGTTTCCGCTTCACTCACACCTCCAGGCCTGGTGACTGTAAAGGAGGTGAGGTAGGTATATTACTGTCCCAATCCTTCACATACTCCGTTCTGCCACTAGTTCCTTCACTCACATTTACATCATTTGAAGTTCACTCTATTAGGATTTTTCCATTTTCTCTCTGTGTGTTGCTGCTATCTATCACCCACCAGGGCTTCAAGATTTCTCTGCCTGGCTCCCCCACTTCTTATCCTCTGACATTTCTGCCATCATCCTGGGTGATTTCAATATTGCTATTGACAGTCCACCATATCTGCATGCTTCAAAACTCCTCTGTCGGCCTCTCCCAGTGGTCTGACGCCTCTACTCATGAGGAAGGCCACTGTCTTGACCTTGTTATCACTATGCTGTGCTCAGTATATGATTTTACCACCACTCCCTTCCTTCTCTGATCACAATCTCATTACCCTCTCGTTCTCCTCCTTTACCCCAAGCTCACTGACTCTGAAATCGTGCAAGCCTACTCTAACCTGCAGAAATACTAATACTATTAACTTTTGACAACTTTCCAGCTCTCCGCAACAACAGCTCTCACTAATTTCTACATTTGCCTCTCCTGACTCTGCTGTTTCCCACCTGTACCAGAGTCTTGAAACAGCCCTTGATGAAGTGGCTCTAGCTACCCATTACACCCCATGCAGACTTAGATGCCAGCCATGGCACTCCAAAATAACAAGACAACTACAACTCGGTCACGTAAAGAAGAACTCCAATGGTGTAAATCTCGTAATCTGACTGATTTCCTCACATATAAGTCTATCTAGCACTCCTACTGCAATGCTTTGGATACTGCCAAACAAACGTACTTCCAATCTATCATCTTTTCTCATGCCACCAACCCTAAGCGACTTTTTAACACATTTAAGTCTCTTATGTACCCTCCCCCTCCACCCCCACCGGCTACCATCAGTGCACAAGAACCTGCCTCCTATTTTAAGGACAAGATTGATAACATCTGAGTTGAAATGGTGTGCTCTTCCACAACCTCTAACCCACTTTCTTCCCCACCTGAACTCTCTGGTACTTTCTCTTCATTTGAGCCCACAAATGAAAAGGAAATATCCACACTCTTCCTATCCTCCTAATCTACTACCTCTCCTCTTGATCCTATACCTGCACAAGTCATTAAAACTCTATCTCCTGTGCTTATTACAACCTTAACTAAAATCTGCAATCTCTCTCTCTTGCTACTGGTACTTTTCCTTCTCTGTTCAAACATGCAGTGATTACTCCCATTCTGAAAAAACACAATTCTGACCCTAACTCTCTCTCTAACTACCATCCTATCTCTCAGCTCCCATACCTCTCCAAGCTACTTGAGAGACTTGTCTTCTCTAGTCTTACACACTTTCTAACTCTCACAGCCTATTAAACCCACTTCAGTCAGGCTTTTGTTCCTAACACGCCACTGAGACCGCACTGACTAAAGTGGTGAATGATCTGGTAACTGCTAATTCTAAAGGCCATTACCCACTACTTATATGTCTAGATCTTTCTGCTGCATTTTACACTGTTGATCACACTCTTCTCATACAAACTCTGTACTCCCTAGGTCTTAATGATACAGTCCTTTCCTGGTTCTCATCTTACCTACCTAATCGCTCTTTCAGTGTTCGCTTCTCTGTCAGTTGGAGTTCCGCTAGGCTCAGTTTTAGGTCCTCTGCTTTTCTCAATCTATACCTCCTCTCTTCTCTCTTGGTAAACTAATCAGCTCTTTCGGATTTCAGTATCACTTGTATGCGGATGATACTAAAATCTATCAACCCCAGAGTTGTCACCAGCGGTCTTGGGCCAAGTCTCTGAATGCCTCTCTGCCATGTCATCCTGGATGTCTTCTCGCCACCTCAATATTTCCAAAATGGAATTACTTATATTCCCACCAGCCAAGAACAGTTACCATCCTGATATCTCCATAACAGTTGCCAACTCGACCATCTACCCTACCCCACAAGCTTGTTGCCTAGGGGTCATCCTCGACTCTGAACTATCCTTTGTTTCCCACATTCAATCTGTCTCCAAATCATGTTACATGCATCTAAAAAAATTGCCAAAATACAACCATATCTCATACAAGACACTACTAAATCTCTTATCCATAGTCTCCTAACTGGTCTTCCCAAGAACAGACTCTCACCACTGCAATCCATATTAAATGCTGCTGCTAGGCTGATTTTCCTTGCAAGACGCTCATCATCTGCTGATCCACTCTGCCAGTCCCTTCATTGGTTGCCTGTATCTTACCGTATTCAATATAAAATACTTCTACTCACATATAAAGCTATTAACCATACTGCACCAGCATATATCTCTTTACATCTCGACCCCTATGCTCAGCACAAGATCTGCTTCTCTCCTGCACGGATCACTAGCTCCCATTCACTATTACAGGACTTTCATCTGGCTGCTCCCCCCTAATAAATGCCCTTCCACACACAATAAGACTCTCTACTAGCCTCCAAACTCCATACGCTGTCACACACTGAGAGTATGTTTTTTGTGTTGTGACTTTTTTTATCCATTTGCAAATTTGATATTTCCAATAGAAAAAATATTAGTGTATACAGTATTTTATTTATAAATTTTTAAATGCATTTTTTTTATTTTTTTTATTGTTTATAGCAAAGAATTTGGGGCTCTCCAGGCCCCTGCGAACTGTGACAGGGTCTGTATTTGACTATGGGGGCAATTCAGACCTGATAGCATGGCTGTGAATTCGCACGGCCAGGGTTCAGTTATGTCGCTGCCCTGCTAGAGTGAAATCCCGCCTTACGAATTATGTGCTCACTGTGTGAATGAATGTTTACGGATACACATTAATTTGCAGCCAAGGGAATATGTCCAAAACCCATCAAACTGCCAGCAGCAAAATTAGCAACATGTCATTGCAGGAAGGCCTTGCACATGTGTACTACTGGCCATACGCATGCGCAGTCTAAGGATTATCAGCCACTGCGTGAATTCACAGTCGATCCAGTCTGAATTACCCCATATTTTCTTTAACTCTCCTGTGGAGACTTAGGGGGCTATTCTAGTCCATTCTTTCTGACAAAATCCTTCTTAGATGGACAAAACCATGTGCACTGCAGGGGGGCAGATGTAACTTGTGCAGAGAGAATTAGATTTGGGTGGGGTTTTTCTTCAAAGTGAGATCTATATTGAAGTGTAAAATCATGCAGTCAGTATTTTCCCTGTACAGAAACAAAATAACTCACCCAAATCTAATTCTCTCTGCACATGTTACATCTGCCCCCCTGCAGTGCACATGGTTTTGTCCATCTAAGAAGGATTTTGTCAGAAAGAATGAACTAGAATAACCCCCTTAATATCGTGTAACACTATATAAATAAAAAAATATTTATTACCCAGCTAAACTACTTACTAAAATGATAGTGCTTTGTGGATAAATGCTGCAAAATAGGAATGGTTTTAGAAAGTGAAGTGTTAATAGTTTACTTTTATTAATTAACTAGCAAAGCAAATAAAACTTAGAGACATCTGAATCAAATCAATATTTAGTGTGACCACCATTTGCGTACAAAGCAGCATACATTCTTTCAGAGATTGGAAGAGGGGGTAATCATCATCATTTTCATAAGTAGGTTGAAACGCAGCAATTAGGGGAAATAGAAACAGCTGTGTAGTAGGCTTAAAACTGAGTGAAGAACAGCCAAACTGCTACCAAGGTGAGGTTGTGGAAGACCGTTTCATTTCAAAGGACATTACACTACACCATGGCAAGATTAAGCACAGCAACAAGACACAATAAAGTTGTACTGCATCAGCAAGGTCTCTCCCAGGCAAAGATTTCAAAGCAGGCTGTGGTTTCAACATGTGCTATTTCAGCTCTTTTCAAAAAGCACAAACAAGGTTGATGCAGTAGTCAGCCAAGGAAACTTAGAGGGTGATTCAGGTTGGTTTGCAAAGCACATTTGGCTTGTTGATGGACACAACCATGTGCACTGCAGGTGGGGTGTGTGATACAGATGGAGCACCCTTCTTCTTTGCTCGGTGGCCGCCAGATCCCCTCCTCTGGCGAGCGCCGGCAATAGAGACTGGGACGCGCATGCATCTCATACGCACCTGCGTCCCAGTCTCTCAATGGTGGTGATGCGGGTCCCTGCCCATCTCCGCTTCAGGGAGATGGGCAGGGTTAGGGGGGACGGCGGGATGGCGAGGGGCACCGGGGGAGGTGGCAGGGGAGGCGGCAGGGGAGGTGGTGGGGAACCGGGACAAGGTCCATTGCCATGGGGCACACAAGCCAGCCGCTGGCGGGGGCTGGCGATAGAACCGCCAGCCCCTGCAAAGTTAAGGCCGGTTCCATCTGAATGTGCTGTACTTGGCTACAGTGAAACATGTTAGCAACAGAGTACCTGGACATGTACCTGCCTTTTTTGCACCAACATTGGATCCAGACCAGCCGCCATCCAGATCCACACTCCACAGCTATTGTCACCTTAGGGGAATTCTGTCACTCTCCACACCACCACTATGGAGGATACTGCTGCTATGTATTCCAAATTGGATTAATTCCCCAAATGGACACCAATTGTGGTAATTATATCTATACCATCTATTTGAGAGAGACTATCTGGATTCTCTATAAGACGCACGCGCACCCTGCCATCTTCACTCCATTATAGGAGAGGGAAGAGGGTGGTTGGGAGCTGTGCTCCGTGCTCCGTGCCCTGTGCCCTGTGCTGTGATTTATTTAGTGACTGATTTTTTATTTTGTTGTAAACTAGGTACAGGGGCTGCAGTGTCCATAATACAAGGGGCTGTGTCCAGTGCATCAGGGGCTGTGTCCAGTGTAGAGGGGCTGTGTCCAGTGTACAGGGGCTGTGTCCACTGTCCAGGGGCTGTGTCCTGGGGCTGTGTCCATTGTCCAGGGGCTGTGTCCATTGTCCAGGGGCTGTGTCCATTGTCCAGGGACTGTGTCCAGGGTGACAGGCTGTATCCAGTGTCCAGTGTAACGGGCTGTGTCCAGTGAGAGGGCATATATATCTAGTGTCCAGTGTGACAGCCTATATCCAGTGTCCAGTGTGACGGCATATATCTATTGTCCAAAGTGACGGCATATATCCATTGTCCAGTATGACGGCATATATCCATTGGCCAGTGTGTTGGCATAAATCTAGTGTCCAGTGTGATGGCATATATATCTAGTGTCCAGTGTGACGGACTATATCCATTGTCCAGTGTGACGGCCTATATCGATTGTCCAGTGTGACGGCATAAATCCAGTGTCCAGTGTGACGGCATATATCCATTGTCCAGTGTGACGTCATATATCCATTGTCCAGTGTGACGGCATATATCTAGTGTCCAGTGTGATGGCCTATATCCAGTGTCCAGTGTGACGGGCTATATCTAGTGTCCAGTGTGACGGGCTATATCTAGTGTCCAGTGTGACGGCTGTGTCCAGTGTACAGGAGCTGTGTCCAGGGGCGGTTTCCAGAGGCGGTGTCCATTTTCCAGGGGCTGTGTCCAGGGGCTGTGTCCAGGCTGACGGGCTGTGTCCAGGGGCAGTGTCCAGTGTCCAGGGGCTGTGTCCAAGGTGACAGGCTGTGTCCAGTGTAAAGTAAGAAAAATAAATAAAAGTAATAAATCAAATAAAAACACATTTTGGAGGATGATGGAGGAGGAAATAGTGGGAGATCAGCAACCTGATAGAAGTGCTGAAGCTGCTACCACCAGTCATGACAAGGCCAATTTTTTGCTCTTTGGAGCATTTCTCTTTTTTTGGGGTAATTTATTAAACTGCCACCCTGTCAGCCCCTGCAGTGACACTCTGCTTCCAAGATGTGCCACGTTGGAAGTGTAAGGTCCACATGTATGTGATACCCACTGCTGTCGCTTAGCTTAGTCATCCAGCTACCTCGGTATACCCTTTTGGCCCAACTACAGTAAATTAAAACAATTTTGTGAGCTGTGAAGTGATCAAAATTGACTAGAAATAAGTGGAAACTAATGGTATTGAGGTTAATAATACTTTAGGGGCAAAAACAGGCCCAAATTTTGTTAAAATTTGCCATTTTTAGCATTTTTTCATAAAAATCCAGATCCAAAACCCGAAAAAGTGCCTGCTGCTCATCTCTAACAGCCATACACGGCCAGAAATGGCTACGAATAGGCGTATTCTTAGCCATTTCACCCTGTGATTGTTTTCCTGCACTATAGGTGCACCGTTGATTTTTTGAAGAGATATATATTTACCTGTGATTGGATCCAGGATTGAAGGGAAAACCTGCCGACCTGATGAACTGGAGGTCTTGTTTATACCAGCTTTAAATAATTGTATTGAAAAAGTTGTTACCTGCAATCATACCTTGGACTTGTTGTTCCATGGACCTGTAATTTTAACTCTTGGAAGTGCACTGAAAAAAAAAATAATTGAACTTGCAGCAGGTACAATCTGTAGGGTCCGACCTGATGTGCGCGGGACAGGTTTGAGGGGATGTCAAACACATCCAGTATGGGCAATTTCTCAGCATGATCTCTCCAGTGCATCTGTCAGACCCAACCTTTCTCTTCTTGGGTGGGATGTACCGAGCAGTTTTGCTGGGCTGTCTTGCGGGTGCCCTGCACCCCAGGCATGAACCCCATAGTGCTAGGGACCTGCTCTAATGAGGAGACCTTAACGTGGTGAGCAGGTAGATATATTTGGCCAAATGTATGCTAACATCCTCAGAAATGTATTATAAAAGGAATATATGTTAGCAGTAATGATTGCTTAGTACACCTGCAAACCCCCTCTGTTTTGCATGTCCCCCAATCTGCCTCATTCAGTGTATGTCCCCCTGCCTGCCCCTCCTTCACTGTATGATTCCCATTCTCTATGTCCCCCACTCTGCCCCCATTCACTCTATGTCCCCCACTCTGCCCCCATTCACTGTATCTCCACCTGCCTGTCCCCTCCCTTCTCTGTATGTTTCCCAGCCCCTTGTGTGAGCCAGAGGACGGAGAGGCAAAGCAGGAACTGCAAGGACAGGAAGGAGATGCTTGGGTCCCTGCTGCTGGCCTCCTCCACTCTGCATGTTATGGGAACAAGCTTCCCCCTTGCTGCCCCCTTCCCCGCACACTCCTGTCATAGTGGTTGAGGAGGGTGATATACGATTGCAGCAGCAGGGGTTGGACGCACACTCACCCAAAAGACTCCAAACTCATCTCACTGTGGCGGCCAGCACCTCCTCACTGCTGCAGACAGCACGGTAAAGGCGCGCTCGCCAGGACCCCACCTTTATTGTCGTGTGCTGTGCATCCTGCATCTGATGTTCCGCCTGCTTCCGGCTGGAGGCTGCAGGCCACTTGAAATGACGGCACAGGCCACATTTGGCCCCCGGACCTGACTTTGGACATGCCTGCCTTAGACTATACAGCCAGGCAGCACACAGCTCTCTCGGCCCAGCTGTCATTAATTTATATTAGATGCATCCAGTAGCTGTCTCACTCCCCCCTCCTTGGCCACAAGCAATTCCCTCCCCCCTTGGCAACAAGCTGTTCCCTCCCCTCCCTTGGCAATGAGCTATTCCCACCCCCTTGGCAATGAGCAATTCCCCCCCCCCCCCCCTTTGCAATGAGCAATTAACTCCCTCTTGGCAACAAGCATGTATTCCCCCCTCTGCAACCTGCATGAAGCCCCCTGAAAGGGGGCATGGCTTGTACTTGCGATGCTGCCACGAGGCCACGCCCCATTTTTGGCGCCGTGGGGGCATGCCTAGCAGCTCTGCGAGCTGCTGGCTATGTCCCCAGCTCCACTGGCTACAATGATAGACTATTCACGGATGACAGGGGGGACTACCAACTGCCCCCCTCCCCCCACTGTGGGACATGGGAACTTCCCAAAAAACAGGACATTTCCGTGATAAGAGGGACACTTGGGAGGTATGCAGTAGCACTTATCTATAAATGAGAGAATACTTTTCAGCATTAAATTAAGATCCAGAATGCTGAAGTTGTAATTGGCTACAGTGCACACTAGAGGTCAGTACTGTACAACTCATTCCAAGTACAATATGTCTGTATATGAAAATACATAAGGTTGGTTTCACATGAAATTTGGATACATAAAAAAACTGTACAATAAATTTGCAAAACGTATCACTTTCCTCTCACTATGGTAATTCAATAACATTCATGTTTGCTAGATGTTACACTTAAACCTCTTCCCAAAAATCTGACAAACCAATGGGCCTAATTCAACTTCAATTGCAGTTGCGCAAAGATTTGCAAAACTATAATTGATCTCTCTAGCATGCGGGGGCAACCAAGCACAGAGCAAGAATACCCCACATGCCTTGTCCCTCACCATGATGCAATCACAAAGTTTTGTGATTGAATCGCCAGTATGCAGGTGCTTGCTGTACAGTGGACAGCTTGCCTACTAAGCGTACCCCCCTGGCTGTGCAGCCAAGATGTGAAGGCAGGTGCAGGAGGGCCATGCTTCAGGTCACAGGAGCTGCGTGATATCATGCAGTCACTGCGGGGCTGCCCCATAAATGGTCCGGACACGCTTGCAATGTACAAAATGCTATAAACAGGGTGATTATAACATCCCTCTATGGAAGATACTGCATTTTTTTTTGCCAATGGCTGCACTTTTTTTTGTATCAATAAAAAGAAGTACTTTTATGTCCATGTAGAGTACCACAAAGTTATGCGAATGTCTTTACAAATTGCAGGAGCTCTCTTTAGACACTGAGGGGGAAATTTAATAGGATGAGAGAATCCGAAATAGAGAGATTTGGTAAGAAATCTCCAGTATTTTTTAAAGCGGCAATAATTTACACTTCAAATTCAAACTGGTTTTGTCATGTAAATGATTGCTGCTTTAAAAAAACGGGAGATTTATTACCAAGGGGGGAATTTAATATGATAAATTCGTAAAAAAAAATTGTATTTTCATAGGAAAATACAAATTTTGGGGCGTATTCGTATTTTTGGCATTTACTATGCCAAAAATAAGATTTTTCGTATTCGTATTGATGGGACATTCGTATTTGTATTTAGAAATACACCATCAAAAGAACGGTGATTCCTGATTTACTAAGCGGGCGTATTGAAAATACGGCCGCTAATTGGCATAAAATGGCCGTGAATGGCCGGGTAATTACGCCAGAAAAATACACTTTATTTTCTTGCCGTATTTTGCAGAAGCCTGCATGGTTCAGTCAGAACCGTGCAGGCTTCAGTGTAAAATAAATAGAAAAAGAAATAATTAAATAAATAAAAACAGCGTGGGGTCCCCCCCCCCCCCCCCCCCCGGGGCTGGTAATAAAAAATCCGGAAACCCGGCAAATAGGGGTTCCCCGATTTTTTTAAACCAGCTCCAGGCTCCAGGGCCGGGGCTGGTTCTCAAAATACGGGGGACAAAATGACTAGGGGTCCCCCGTATTTTAAGAACCAGCCCCAGGCCCAACCAGCCAGCAGGGTAATGTCATAGTCGGGGGACACTTATTATATAAGGTCCCCCGGCCAAAACATTCACCCTACTGACCAGTCAGCCTGGCCAAGGGACCTGGGGAAGTGAGGACCCCCCAATAAAGCCCCCCCCCCCCCCCCCCCAGGACTGATTAACTGGTGTAAAAAAAATAGAATAAACTATTGTTTAATACTGTGGAACTATGAGTCCCAGCAAGCCTCCCCCGCATGCTGGGTCTTGGAGAACCACAAGTCACTGATCTGAACCATCATCGCCCGCTGTCGGATTCTTGTGAGATTCCAAACTCCTATATATATAGAGTTTACTATTTAGTGCATTTACTATACCAAAAATAAGATTTTTTGTATTTGTATTGATGGGACATTCGTATTTGTATTTACAAATAGGAATGAATACACCATAGATAGAATACGACAGGAATCACCATTCAAAAGAATGGTGATTCCTGATTTACTAAGCGGGCGTATTGAAAATACAGCTGCTAATTGGCGTAAAACGGCTGCGAATGGCTGGGCAAATACGCCAGAAAAATACAATATTTTCCTGTTGTATTTTGCAGAAGCCTGCACGTATCAGTCAGATCTGTGCAGGCTTCAGTGTAAAAAAAATAGAAAAATAAATAATTAAATAAAAAAAAAAACGGCGTGGGGTCCCCCCCACAGTCATAACCAGCACTAGGCTGAAAGAGCCGGGGCTGGTAATAAAAAAAATCAAGAAACCCGGCAATGTTTCATCTTCAGCGCCTCTCCTCCCAATGATTCTATTGAGAAAGTCGGCTCCTGATTGGCCACTAGGCGGCCAATAGAATAATTTGGAGAAGCAGCGCTGAAGATGAAACATCAGGGTCTCTCCTCAGTCCGTCAGCGGGTACCGGCCACAATAGTCGATTTTTTTTTTAAAGAAGACCTGGACTATGTCGGAAAGAAGAGGACGTGATCTTCGCCGGAGGACCTTGGTGAGTAGGATTTTCTTCCACAGGTACCCCTATGGATTTCTTCGGACCCTGGACCATGGAGCTCTGGACCCCGGACCCTGGAGCCCTGGACCCAGGGACCTACCTACGAGCTCAAGATAGGTAAGTATCTGTATGAAAGGGCTTTGGATGTATTAAAGTTTTATTTTTCATGTGTCAGTGTGTGTGTTTATTTTACTATTTTTAATACTGTGGAACTACAAGTGCCAGCGGGCCCTTTAATGCCCCTCATGCTGGGACTTGTGGTTCTCCAAGTCCCAGCATGCGGGGGAGGCTTGCTGGGACTCATAGTTCCACAGTATTAAACTATAGTTTATTATATTTTTTTACCCCATTTCAGCCTGGTCAGGTAAGTCCCGGAGGGGGGCCTTTATTGGGGGGTCCCCTCTTACCCAGGACCCCGGGCCAGGCTGACTGGTCGGTAGGGTGAATGTTTTGGCCGCGGAACCTTATATAATAAGTGTCCCCCAGCTGTGACATTACCCTGCTGGCTGGTTTGGCCTGGGGCTGGTTCTTAAAATACGGGGGACCCCTAGTCATTTTTTCCCCCTGTATTTTGGGAACCAGCCCCGACCCTGGAGCTGGTTTTAAAAATTGGGGAACCCCTATTTGCTGGGTTTCCTGATTTTTTTTAATACCAGCCCCGGCTCTTTCAGCCTGGTGCTGGTTACGGCTGTGGGGGGGACCCCACGCCGTTTTTTTTATTTAATTATTTATTTTTCTATTTTTTTTTACACATTGCAGCCTGCACGGATCTGACTGATCCGTGCAGACTGCCTAGACAAATTCGTATTAGCGGCCGTATATATGGCCGCTAATACGATTCAATACGACATCGGAGGTTTACAAAGCAGTCGTATTTGACTGCTTTGTAAATAACCTTCCGGAACACGAATTTGCATACGGCTGAAACAGCCGTATGCAGTCGTATTCATTCGTATTAAGAATACGAATACGATATATCGTATTCGTATTCTTAGTAAATTTCCCCCAAAAGGTCTCACTTTCCGAATCTCTCATCCTATAAAATTTCCCCCTAAGGGCCTGATTCTGGTTCACTCGCAAAAGCAAATTCTCTCCCTAATGGACAAAACCATGAGCACTGCAGGGGGGGCGGCAGATGTAACCTGATCAGAGAGAGTAAAGGCTCCCATACACTAGTAGGATTCGGTACGATTTGACCCGATTCTGATGAATCGTGCTGATAAATCGGACCAAATCTCTTCTATTTGACATCCCATCCAACCTGATGCGCAGTCCCGTGCGCTTTGGATCAAGTCGCGAGGTCGGACAGGCTGCACATAAGATTTTATAAATGTGAGGTTGTAATTGGCTACAGTGCACACTAGAGGTCAGTACTGTACAACTCATTCCAAGTACGTTTTGTCTGTAAATGAAAATACATAGGGTAACATTTAATAGGATGAGAGATTCAGAAAGTGAGAGATTTCATAAGAAATCTCCAGTATTTTTAAAGCAGCAATCATTTACACTGCAAAATCAAACTGGTTTTGCAGTGTGAATGTTTGCCGCTTCAAAAAAACTGAGATTTCTTACCAAATATCTCTTTCTGAATCTCTCATCCTATTAAATTTCACCCAGTATGTTGGTTTCACGTGAAATTTGAATCAATTGAAAGCTGTACAATAAATTTGCAAAATGAATCACTTTCCTCTCATTATGGTAATTCAATAACATTTATGTTTTCTAGATGTTACACTTTAACCTCTTCCCAAAGATCTGACAAACCAATGTAGGGTATAATTGGCCTAATTCAACTTCAATTGTAGTTATGCGAAGATTAGCTAAACTATAACTGATTCCTCTAGCATGCGGGGGCCACCCAGCACAGAGCAGGACCCACATGCCTGGTCCCTCACCGTGATGTAATCGCAAAGTTCTCCATCGCCACCTAACTGCGTTTCCTTTTGACCAGCTCCTGGCTTGACCCCGCCACCTCTCTTGCACCATGGCTCTCGGCTCTCGCCGCGCCACCCCAGTTTGCTCTGCCTGCAACTCCCCTGGAATTTACATGTGATAAATCGCATACGATTGAATTTGACTAAATTCACATCTGACCTGTCCCAGGGAGCAGCCGGGGAAACTAGGTCCGACTTGTCCTAAAGCAGCCAGTATTTACATTGCACAGAAACAAAATGACACACAAATCTAACTCTTCCCCCCCCCCCCCCCCCTCCCGCAGTGCAAAGGGTTTTGTCCATTAGAGAGAGAATTTGCTTTTGCAAGTGAACCAGAATCAGGCTCTATTCAATTGTTTTTTACTTGCATTTAAGTTCACTATCCCTGGGGGTTGTGAGCTAAAATGGGCAAATGCATGGCTAAACCTGACCATAATGAGCATGTTTTGTGCAAAAATTTAGATCAATTGAATATTTCCCTATGATCTTCCATCATTTTAGAAGGGATCGGGCATCATCTAACAATTGAATACCACCCTAAAGGCTCCCATACACTATGCAATTTGAGCCCAATTTCCCATGATTCCGATGGATCGGGCCATGAAATCAGCCCAAATCATAAGTGCGCGGTCTCATGCACATCGGATCGGAGTCGGAGGTCTTATGGGCTGCACATATGATAAATCTTATGTGCAGTCATCAGCGGCACATCGTGGGTGTTTTTTTAGCACCCAAGATGTATCGCATTTGATGGGGGGCCCCACAACCAGGAGAGGGGGATGCTGAGAGATGGCGGGGGGACACAGAGAGGCGAGTGACGGATGCTGCAAGCCGGCTGGGGGACACAGAGAGCAGGACGGCAGGCGAGTTTAAAAATAAACATACAAATGAATGGGCTGATTGGCTGGGAGCTCTCTCAGCCAATCAGTAACTGCCCGATTTGTATTTTTTTTGCAGCTCGGCTCTCTCGGGTGGGCGGGCTGATTGGCCAGATCCAAGCCCGCCTGAACGTCACTGATCTGAGCCATCATCGCCCGCTGTCGGATTCTTGTGAGATTCCGAACTCCTATACATAGCGTCCCCCGCACTGGCCATCTTATTCTTGGCCAAGACCTTCTATGCACAATGATTGGCATGGGCTTCACACAAATCATTCCTTCTGCCACACATAAAAGTGGTCACACGCTAGATCTTGTCTTTCAGATTGGTCTACAAGTCACTGACCTAAAAATAAACCCAGTCACGTGGTCAGACCACCACTCCCTTTGGTTCTCAATTGCAACCCCTCACATTAGATCTTTGCCAATGGAGCTGACCAGATATCATCCAAGAAGGGGTATGACTCCACAGGCTCTTGCAGCAAATCTGGATCTCTCTGCATTACTGGGAGCATGTGAAGATCCCTGTTCCCTAGTCCGTAACTATAATAGGGATATAACGGCTGAAATTTATATTATAGCCCCAGCGTGTGTACAATGGCCCTCATTCAGATTGACACGCTCGCATGTGAGTTCGCATTTATCTACAGAATGAAACCATTGCAATGCGCATTTGCAAGGTGCCACCAACCTATTTGCAAGCACCCTACCGAGCAGCTTTAGCCTTGCCAATGAATGTATGTAAAGTAGGCGTTTGTATGGGCAGGTCCAGAATAATGAGCAAAACTGGGCGTATACCTGGGCGTACACATGGGCGTTGATTACAAGTGCTGGGGTTTGGCTTTGCATGTGTGCAAGAACGCTTGTTCAACCTGAAAAACATTCGCAAGGAAAAAGCAGGTTTTAAGTTTCACAGCCCATCCTTTTCCCGGCTCAACATTCCCAACCCCAATCAACATGAACTAAATGGCTAAATCAATCTCACCTGCACACCATCTACACCTATACATCCCTCAATTTGAAAACCAATTAACTTACAACAACAACTCAATGCATACCCACGGCAAACACATTTGTGTAGGGATGTGCGTGCAAACTGTTTACTGTGCGTGCACTATCAGTCCACTCCCCTTTTGTTGCATTTGCGAGCGAATGACTTTGCAACCACAATAGGCGTGATTATGCCGGATGCGTGTGTGTGTATTAATCTTGTAAGGATGCTTGCGAATGTGCATGCGAGTGACTGAATCTGAATGAGGGCCAATGTCTCAAACCACATGGTCAAGCTCCCTGGTTTGACTGCACGCTTAATGAGCTCAAGAAAAGGGGCGTCGAATTGAAAGACAATGGAGGAAGACTAATCTTTTGGAGGACAAGATAAAACTAAGAAAGCATATTGAGGAATATCAACCAACAATAACCAGTAACAAGTCAGAGTTCCTGTCAACTTGTCACGATCCGAGCTGTCAGACAGACTTTCTTACCAGCTAGTGCTTCAGTTGTCTCCAGTGTATGGTCAGCTGTCCTTGTCTCCGTGCAAGTGTATTTCTCTGCTGGTGTTGTTTTCCATGCTGCAGTGTGTTCCAGGTTGTTCCATCTCCTGTGAAGTCCAGGTTATTCCACCGCCTGTGATCCTGCCTCTCAGCCCAGCGACCAAGCCTAGCTCCGGGACTCTGGTCCTTCCGATGCTCCAGCATCATCCACCATCGATGTTCCACCATCGTTAGTCCGATACTCCGGACCTACAGTCTTCCTGCAAGTCCGATATTCCGGACCCACAGCTCCAGCTCCAGTCCATCATTCCGGACCCACAGTTTTCCTCTTCAAGTCCGTTGTTCCGGACCCACAGTCATCATCTCCATATTCCTTCCGATGTTCCACCATCGATTACATCATCCGGACCAGCAGTAAAGTATTGCCATTACAGTGACTTTGTATATTCATCATCTGCATACTTTACTGTCTGTGTGTACAACCATCTGCAATAATAAAACTCGGTTGTATCTTACCCTGACTGTTTTCTGGCTCCAGGTGCACTGTCACGCATTGCATGCGTAAGGGTCCTCTCCAACCTCCCCGGTTCAGGTACCGGTCCAGGTCCCCACCAGAGGTCTCAGTCACGTCGACTCAGACCCCTGGTGTGACAGTAAGCACTAGCCAAATGGATCCAGCCGCGAGCCAAGCCCCTCCACCCAGCCCGGTACAACAACTGGCTGTACACTTGGATCAGCAAGAAGCTGCGCAGGGTCAAGTGATCCAATGTCTCCACGACCTGTCTTCCCGGCTGGATAAGCTACAGACCACTCTCAGTGGCCCCGAGCCTGTCAGTGTACCTTCCGTGTCTATTCATCCTCCTGTATTGGCTGCTGCACCTCGTCTTCATCTCTCTGTGCCCACCAAGTATGATGGGAATCCGAAGACCTGCAGGGGCTTCCTCAATCAGTGCGAGATTCATTTCGAACTGCAACCCAGTAACTTCCCTACTGAAAGGGTCAAGGTCGCCTACATCATCTCCCTCCTATGTGGAGCAGCGTTGGAATGGGCGTCCCCATTGTGGGAAAAATCTGATGCCATCCTGTCCAATTACAAGAACTTTGTGACATCATTCCGACGCATCTTCGATGAGCCTGGGCGAGCAGCGTCTGCCTCCACTGAACTCCTCCGACTCAGGCAAGGATCCCGCTCCGTCGGGCAATACCTGGTCCAGTTCCAGATCCTTGCATCCGAGCTCTCCTGGTGTAATGGGGCCTTATACGCAGCCTTCTGGCAGGGTCTATCCGACCGCATCAAGGATGAACTTGCTACAAGAGACTTACCGTCTAGCTTAGACGATCTTATCTCACTTTGCATTAAAGTGGACCTGCGCTTTCGTGAAAGGGCTATAGAGCGCAACAGAAATTCTCCAGTTAAAGTGTCGACTCCAGCTAAAATGCCGACTCCCTCGTCTTCTTTTCCTGCTACTCCGGTGGTCCATCCTAAAGAAGAACCCATGGAGATAAACCGTTTCCGTCTATCTCCAGGAGAACGGCGACGCCGTCGACTGGCACAACTCTGCCTATACTGTGCCGACCCAACACATCAGATTTCTGCATGCCCAAAGCGTCAGGAAAACTCCTCCTCCTAGCCCATCAAGGAGAGGGTAGGCTAGGAGTAATCAAGTCCTCTCCAACAGCAATCGATTGTGTTTTGTCAGTCTCCATACGAGTTGGCCAGCATTTCAAGACTGTTTCTGCTCTTCTTGATTCCGGTGCTGCTGGCAACTTTGTGACTGCTGAACTGGTCCGTAAGTGGGGGTTACCCACTGAATGTCTTCCCCAGACTGTTTTCCTCACTGCTGTGGATGGCAGTAGGATTCCTGATGCAACAGTCTCCCGCAGAACTTTGCCACTTACTGTTAGAGTGGGAGCTCTGCACACAGAACTTTTGTCTTTCCTGGTACTACCCAGAGCCACTCATGCTCTGGTCCTGGGCTTACCCTGGCTTCGTCTTCATAATCCTCGTCTTGATTGGAAGACATCCGAAATCCTTTCCTGGGATCCCTCCTGCTCCGGTACCTGCCTCCAAAAGGTACTTCCAGCTCGTCATTCTTCATCAGATGCAACAGACCTTCCACCTCTTCCCTACAGAGAATATTCTGATGTTTTTAGCAAATCTGGCGCTGATGTTCTGCCTCCTCACAGACCCTGGGACTGTCCTATTGATCTTGTGCCAGGTAAAGAACCTCCTAGAGGTAGAACTTATCCGTTATCTCTTCTAGAAACTCAGGCCATGACTGACTACATTAATGAAAACCTGGCAAAGGTATTCATTCGTCCTTCATCTTCTCCTGCTGGTGCAGGATTCTTCTTCGTGAAAAAGAAGGACGGAGGTCTACGTCCGTGCATCGATTATCGTGGTCTCAACGACATTACTGTGAAAAACAGATATCCGTTACCCCTCATCACCGAGTTATTCGACCGTGTCAGTGGTGCGACCATCTTCACTAAACTCGACCTGAGGGGTGCATATAACCTTATCCGTATACGAGAGGGCGACGAGTGGAAGACGGCGTTCAACACCAGAGATGGCCACTACGAGTACCTCGTCATGCCCTTTGGGCTCAGCAACGCCCCAGCCGTATTCCAGCATTATGTTAATGAGATATTTCGGGACATTCTATATCAACATGTAGTTGTATATCTCGATGACATCTTGATCTACGCCAATAACATCGAAGAACATCGTTATTGGGTCAAAGAAGTCTTGTCCCGACTCCGAGCCAATCATCTGTATTGTAAATTGGAGAAATGTGTCTTCGAGGTGAAGTCTATACCCTTCCTAGGGTACATCGTCTCCGGTTCTGGTCTTCAAATGGACCCAGGAAAATTGCAGGCTATTCAAGATTGGCCAATCCCCTCTACGCTGAAAGGTGTTCAACGTTTTCTCGGTTTTGCCAACTATTACAGAAAATTCATTCGCAATTTCTCGTCTATTGTGGCACCCATCACTGCCTTGACAAAGAAAGGGTCTAATCCAGCGAAGTGGCCGGCTGATGCCATCGAAGCCTTCCACCTGTTAAAACAGAGGTTCACTTCAGCTCCTGTGTTACGACAACCTGACACCACTCTACCCTTCATCATCGAGGTCAACGCCTCCTCTGTGGGCGTGGGGGCAGTTCTCTCACAGAAAGCGCCTGATGGACGTCTTCACCCCTGTGGGTTCTTTTCTCGTAAGTTCCTGCCTGCAGAGTGTAATTATGCCATCGGTGATCAAGAACTCCTCGCCATCAAATTGGCACTAGAAGAAGGCGCTGTTCATGAGGTCACAATTATCACAGACCACAAGAATCTTCTGTATCTCAAGTCTGCTCAATGTTTAAATCCACGTCAAGCCAGATGGGCGCTCTTCTTTTCCAGATTCCGTTTCAAGCTGTCATTCTGTCCAGGGACTCAAAACCGAAAAGCTGATGCCCTTTCCCGATCATGGGAGCAAGATGGTGAGTCTAAGTCCACAAGTCAACACTTTATTATTGACCCGGTGGCCTTCTCCGCAACAGGAGTAACAAATCTCACGCCCCCTGCAGGGAAAAGTTATGTAAAGCCAGCTCTACGAAAGAAATTGCTCTGTTGGGCGCATTCTTCAAAATTCGCTGGCCATGCAGGCATTCAGAAAACTTATGAGTTTATCACCAGGTCCTACTGGTGGCCGTCCCTCAAACAGGATGTACAGGACTTTGTGTCTTCTTGTGCTAAGTGTGCCCAGCACAAGATCAGTCGTCAGTCTCCTCCTGGGCAATTGATGCCATTGTCAGTACCACATCGTCCCTGGACTCATATTTCGATGGACTTTGTAACTGATCTTCCAGAGTCTGACAAATTCAATACCATCTGGGTGGTTGTCGACCGGTTCACCAAGATGGCTCACTTCATTCCCCTCACCGGTCTTCCGTCAGCTTCCAAATTATCTCAACTTTTCATAAAGGAGATATTCAAGCTTCATGGACTGCCTCTAGAAATCATCTCCGATAGAGGGGTCCAATTCGTAGCCAAATTCTGGCGAAGTCTGTGCTCCCTGCTTCAAGTCAAGCTAAAGTTTTCCACAGCTTATCACCCTCAGACAAACAGCCAAATGGAGAGGGTGAATCAGGATCTTGAAGCTTTTCTACGCACATATATTTCTTCTTCTCAAGACGACTGGGCTCAACTTCTTCCATGGGCAGAGTTCTGCCACAATAACGAATACCACTCTTCTTCAGATGCCACTCCATTCCTCGCCAATTATGGGTTCCATCCTCGAGTTCCTGACTTCAGTCTGCAACCTGTGTCTTCAGTTCCAGCGGTCGACACGACCATCCGGCAATTCGTCAAAGCCTGGAAGCTCATTCGTGCTTCTCTCCTGAAAGCTTCCAGCAGGTACAAGAAATTTGCCGACAGGAAACGCAGAGCTGTGCCAGCCCTCCATCCAGGAGATCGTGTCTGGCTGTCAACCAAGAACCTTCGTTTGAGAGTGCCATCCATGAAGTTTGCTCCCCGGTATATTGGTCCATTTCCAGTTGAGCGAGTCGTCAACCCCGTGGCCTACAAACTCAAACTGCCGCCTTATTTGAAAGTTCCAGCTACCTTCCACATTTCGCTACTCAAACCGCTGGTTCTCAACCGCTTTCATTCCAGGCTCCCCAAGGCACCTAAAGTTTGCACCCAGCGTGGAACAGAATATGAGGTCAGTAAGATCTTGGACTCTCGCATCCGATATGGTCGTCTGCAGTATTTGATCGATTGGAAGGGCTATGGCCCCGAAGAGCGATCATGGACCAATGCCATCGATGTCCATGCTCCCAGACTCATCCGGGCGTTCCACTCCAAGTTTCCCCGCAAGCCTAAAAGGTGTCCTGGGGCCACCCTTAAAGGGGGGGGGGGGGGTGCTGTCACGATCCGAGCTGTCAGACAGACTTTCTTACCAGCTAGTGCTTCAGTTGTCTCCAGTGTATGGTCAGCTGTCCTTGTCTCCGTGCAAGTGTATTTCTCTGCTGGTGTTGTTTTCCATGCTGCAGTGTGTTCCAGGTTGTTCCATCTCCTGTGAAGTCCAGGTTATTCCACCGCCTGTGATCCTGCCTCTCAGCCCAGCGACCAAGCCTAGCTCCGGGACTCTGGTCCTTCCGATGCTCCAGCATCATCCACCATCGATGTTCCACCATCGTTAGTCCGATACTCCGGACCTACAGTCTTCCTGCAAGTCCGATATTCCGGACCCACAGCTCCAGCTCCAGTCCGTCATTCCGGACCCACAGTTTTCCTCTTCAAGTCCGTTGTTCCGGACCCACAGTCATCATCTCCATATTCCTTCCGATGTTCCACCATCGATTACATCATCCGGACCAGCAGTAAAGTATTGCCATTACAGTGACTTTGTATATTCATCATCTGCATACTTTACTGTCTGTGTGTACAACCATCTGCAATAATAAAACTCGGTTGTATCTTACCCTGACTGTTTTCTGGCTCCAGGTGCACTGTCACGCATTGCATGCGTAAGGGTCCTCTCCAACCTCCCCGGTTCAGGTACCGGTCCAGGTCCCCACCAGAGGTCTCAGTCACGTCGACTCAGACCCCTGGTGTGACACAACTGAAATCATGGCAGCAACCAGTAAGCCTGCTCAACTTTTCCGCACAGTGGAAATGCTTTGCAAGCCAGCATGTCTGCAGCCTGATGAAACACTCTCTCTGGCAAGATGTAATGAGTTTGCAAAATTCTTTACAGATAAAATATCCGCCATCAGGGCTGGAATCTCCATAGTTTCGTAAGAGGAGTATCAAGCCTGACAATGTAAGCCACCTATCCTCATTCACCAGCTTTGACCCAATGGATGTAAAGGACGTTGCTGAAATTGTCCAGATTTTGCATCCCACTACCTGTGATCTGGACCCTGCCCCAACCAAGCTCCTAATAGGGTGCATGGATATAATTGGCCCTGTCTTTGCAAAAATTGTTGATTGCTCTTTGCAGACAGGAAGTTTTCCTTAACCTCTAAAGGAAGCAATTGTTAGACCTCTTCTTAAAAAAACTAATTTAGATCCAGACTGCATGACCAACTACAGACCGGTATCAAACCTTCCTTTTCTAGGAAAAGTCATTGAAAAAGTGGTTGCAAATCAACTAGAAACCCTCCTGATATCTCATGATATGTATGATCCATTCCAATCAGGATTCAGGAGAAGACACAGGCCCTTATTCAGATCTGGTCGCGGTACAAATTTGTTCTCAAAATGGGCAAAACCATGTGCACTGCAGGAGGGGCAGATGTAACTTATGCAGAGAGAGAGTTAAATTTGGGTGGGGTGTGTTGAAACTGATATCTATATTGCAGTGTAAAAATAATGCAGCCAGTATTTACCCTGCACAGAAACAAAATAACTCACACAAATCTAACTCTCTCTGCACATATTACATCTGCCCCATCTGCAGTGCACATGGTTTTGCCCATTTTGAGAACAAATTTGTACTGTGATCAGATCTGAATAAGGGCCATAGCACTGAAACATCCCTGGTATATGTGCTAAATGATCTTCTGATGGCAAGAGACAGAGGTGACTGTTCAATCTTAATCTTTCTGGATCTCTCTGCAGCATTTGATACTGTGGACCATGGGCTTCTGATTGAGTGCCTGAAAAATGTCTGTGGACTGGATGGCACAGTACTAAGCTGGTTCAAATAATTTCTCACTGGTAGGTCACAGAGAGTGTCATCTGAAGTATACTTATCTTCATCCGTGCCATTGCCATGCGGAGTCCCACAAGGTTCTATACTGTCCCCCATGCTTTTTGCAGTGTACAAGCTGTACTTGTCCTTTGCTCCGGGCACTGAAAACCCAATAACAACCCTAAATGCCTGTCTAGCTGAGCTCCAGAAATGGATGAGACTCAATCCTGATAAAACAGAGGTCCTTATGATAGGACCTCAACATCAAAGGACAAGACTGCAGCATAGCCACCTAACTGGACTGACACTTAGGGGTACAGAATTACAAAACTCTGATCATGTGTGGAATCTTGGCGGGGTACTAGATGGTGGATTGACACTTAAACATCAGATATCAGCCACAATCAAATCCTCATTCTATCATCTGAGGAACATAGCCAGAATCAAACACTTAATCCCATCTGAAGATCTGCCAAAAGTCATACATGCATTTGTATCATCTCGTTTGGATTACTGCAATGCCCTCTACCTTGGTCTCCCAGCAAAAGAACTGCACCGATTACAACTGGTACAAAACACAGCTGCCAGGCTGTTAACTAACCAGCCCCGTTCTAGCCACATTACTCCCATTCTCTACTCCCTTCACTGGCTGCCAATAAAATGGCAAATCATTTTCAAGATCAATCTACTGAGTTTCAAAGCCCTACATCAGGGGTGGCCAACCAGTCAGAGGTAAAGAGCCGAAAAATATCTGTAGTCAAGCTAAAGAACCAACAACATGCGCGCGCTCATCCAAAAAAGGGGCGTGGTCTATTTGGACCCCTTGGGTGGGTGTGATACACATATGCCTCCAATAGTGCAATGCCATATATACATATGCCCCCAATAGTGCCAGATACACATATGCCCCCCACGGTGCCAGGTATGCCCCCCATGGTGCTGGGTATGCCCCCACGGTGCCGCAAACTGCTATGCCCCCTCAGTGTCAAAAAGCTGGTATGCCCCCACAGTGCCAAAAAGCTGGTATGCCCCCACAGTGCCAAAAACTGCTATGCCCCCACAGTGCCACAAACTGGTATGCCCCCACAGTGCCACAAACTGCTATGCCCCCACAGTGCAACAATCTGCTATGCCCCCACAGTGCCAAAAACTGCTATGCCCCCACAGTGCCACAAACTGCTATGCCCCCACAGTGCCACAAACTGCTATGCCCCCACAGTGCCACAAACTGCTATGCCCCCACAGTGCCACAATCTGCTATGCCCCCACAGTGCTAATTTCACAGCAGCAGCACTCACCATTGTTGCTGCTGCTGCCGGGCGGGGAGAGGACAGTCTGACGTCCCCCCTGCAGTCCTATCATGTCACCGAGGGGAGGAGAGCACAGCACACTGCGTGTCTCCTTCCCCCCTCACTTCCCTGTGACTGTGCCGTCTACCAATCAAAGCTCGCGGGCCAGCTTCTGATTGGCTGCCGGCCCGCGAGCTCTGATTGGCGGATGGCCTAGTCACAAGGATGCACAGTGAGGGGTAGGAGAGATGCGCAAACCAGGGATTCGGGAACAGGCAGCGGTTGGGCTGCGTGATAATACACAAGTACCCTCCAAATTTTTTGCAGACTGTCCAGTTTGGAAGCCCAAAAACACGTGTTTAGTAAAATCTGGGTATTTTTGCTACAAACAGCCCGTCTTGTCCACAGCTTGTGACAGCTTATCAAAGCAAAAGGAGTAGCCCACTGGCAACACAATTACCATTAGGGGTAATTAAATACTAAAGTACAGATTCAAGAAGTTGAGATGTTGCCCATAGCAACCAGACTCTAGATATTATTTTCAGGAAGGTGCCAGATAAATAAATAAAATTTGTTTGGAGGCTATGGCAAACATCTCCACTTCTTGAAACCTGTACTTTATGAAAAATACCCCTAAGGTTCTTATTCTGAGTTGGAAATAAGGGAAGAAAGAGCAAGTAACTGTGTTCTTGAGCAAACCATGTTATAACTTGGGTCCTTATTCAGACCCGTATGCTGGGCTGCGGATTTGCAGCTCTAGAGATGGACTGCACACATGAACACTGGCTGTGTGTAGGGCGGGTGACAGATGGCTATCGTTTGGGAGTGGTAACAGTCGTTTCCACCTGATTAGGAAAAATGTAGGTGGATCCAGTTTTGTGGGAGGTCCTCTGGCGTCATCCGCGGCTGCGGTCTGGCATAAACCATTTCCATGCAGAGTACATCTGCGGCTCCTCAGCCACTGCACATGTGTGTGTGTGTGGGTGGGGGGGGGCACATTTGATGGTGGAGTGATTGCAAATGGATTTGGTTTTCACAAGGCTGCAATACCAATCGCAGCCTTGCACAGGAGCAGGTTTTCACTCTGACTGGACAGCGGCTAGCTGATCACTGAGCTCTGAAAAATAGCAGCCCGGCAATCAGGTCAGAATTAGGCCCATGGTCACAACTATGTATTTGGGCAAATCATGTTGTAACAGATATAACATGTGCAGAGAGATTTAGATTTGGGTGGGGTGTATTTAAACTGAAATCTAAATTTTAGTGTAATATTAAAACTGTCCAGCATTTCTGGGCTGCATGCAGAACTTTATATTGCAACATGGCTTGTCCAGTTGAATAGTTATAACCCATTCAGACCTACTTCAAAATGTCAAATCTGAATGCAAACGACCCACAACTAAGACCCGGATCCACATCACTGCTCCTAATCAGATTCATGGAGCTGAGACCCAGGAGTTTGCCTGCACGCTAGAGTTGGCTTTTTCCTGGATCTGATGTCAGAAAGAGACTTTACTTGATCTTTTTTAGTTTATGCCCAAATAAGAATAAAGGGCAAAAAAACATAAACTATTCACAAAGAAAAAAACATTCGTACAATATTTCTATGTAATGTTATGAATGTAATATTATTTTTATTATTTAATAATATTGATTGGGGGGGGGGGTATTTGGACATAGCAAGATAATGAAGCAATGCACTGGCAGGTACAATGTAAAAGATTTATGAAAATAGGGAAAGGGGGGAGTGGAATGTGTTCCGCACTGAAATCCTTTTGTTCGCCTTGTAATAAATCTTATATCTGCATTTACATTATATTTATATGTTTATAAATTGAGGTATTTTTATTATTATTTATTCAAAATAGGAGTGGTGCTACCCGTCTCCTATCGTTAGATAGCGTGAGAAAAAAGAGAAAAAAAAAAAAGTGGAGACTATGTGGGTGCACACTGCAGATAATTCTATTAGGCGTCCAACTGATATAGTTCACTTAAAATTTAACTTTTATTAATGTTTTATTAAAAGAGAGATGTGCTAATTACATCTTCTCATTATAAGGATAGTAGATGTGAATAAAGATAAGAAAAAGTGATTAAAAAGATTCCGTGATATAGATGTTCTGTATTGAATGAAACTTACTGGCTCATAACGTTGGATCCCTTATTCAGGGAGCTATTCAGGGATCCAACGTTATGAGCCAGTAAGTTTCATTCAATACAGAACATCTATATCACGGAATCTTTTTAATCACTTTTTCTTATCTTTATTCACATCTACTATCCTTATAATGAGAAGATGTAATTAGCACATCTTTCTTTTAATAAAACATTAATAAAAGTTAAATTTTAAGTGAACTATATCAGTTGGACGCCTAATAGAATTATCTGCAGTGTGCACCCACATAGTCTCCACTTTTTTTTTTTTCTTCTTTTTTTTCTCACAATGTAAAAGATAACTTGGAAAACAGTAGCATTTCATATCTTCATAAAGGTGTTCTTAACAACAGGTACTGTAGGGCTGCATTATAGTTTACACTTGTCTGCAGAGCCATAAGGAATTTATTGCACCAAACTGGGTAGGATGGCCTGGAGGACAGGATACGTCCTACTCACCGGAGGGCCATTGTATACTTCCCCACTTTTTGGTAGATGGTCTCAAAACCTGGTCAGGGTCCCGATGATCCCCCGACATCCACGGTGTCCCCAGATGTCAACGGCAGCCTTTGGAATCCTCTTCAGCGGCATCTCCGTTCCCAGGGGTGCATTGCACGGGTGCGCCTGTGATGCCACCAGTGTGCCCTCGCAAAGCATCCTTGGGATCAGAGCTGTGGACACCAGGGGACGAGACAAAAAACCACAACATTTTCTGAAAAACCACGGTTTACAGAATATATCAGTTTGTGGAATATACAGATAAGGGAGACTCAGCCTGTACAAATACTGTACTTCTATTAGTCAAATTAGCAATTTCATGTAACATGCATATAAATCACTAGAAAGTTATACATCACAAGCATGTCTGTGTAAAGCGTCACATGAGTAATCTAGCTGCACTGGCTCTGGAATGTACAGTATTGTTTGTTACTGGATTTGGGGGGTAATTCAGACCACATCGCTGGGCTGCTAATTTTCATAGCCCAGCAATCAGCAATCTTCCCCCTCGCTAGAGTGAAATCCTGCCCCTGTACACAGCGAATGACATTGCAGCTGTGCGAATATGGAAAATCCATTTGCAATCACTCATCATCAAATGGATTTCCCTCCACCCCCCCCCCCCCCCAAAAAAAAAAAAAATTGATCTGCATTGAACCTGGGGAGATCGGGGCCGGAGCTGACGTAAGCGGTCCTCCCTTCCAATGGCCAGGATCCGCCTGCGTTTTCCCGTCACAGAGATTCTGAGTGAAATTTAAAAGGATGAGATATTCAGAAAGTGAGAGATTTGGGAAGAAATCTCGGGTTTTTTTTAAGCGGCAATCATTTACACTTCAAAATCAAACTGGTTTTGCAGTGTAAATGATTGCCACTTTAAAAAAACTGCAGATTTCTTCCCAAATCTCTCACTTTCTGATTCTCTCATCCTATTAAATTTCACCCTCTGTGTTGGGTTCAATCGCATAAGATTGTGTGTACTTAATAATCACAATATCATAAGGCCTTCTGTTAAATTTTTATGTATATTGTAGGGACAATGCCCATTAGGTACTCAGAGGTATGCTACCATGGACAAATTAAGGTAGTAGAGTTGAATAATGAAGGGAAAGGATTTGTCTCAGTGTGGTGCACCAAAAAGAGAGAATAATCATAAAATGTAACTTTTAATGAGTTACAGTAAATTAAAACAAGCAAAGTATATTTAAAAAAAACACATATAAGACAAAACAAGTGAAAATAGTGTGTATTTAAAACAGCACATGCAGGAAACCATGTGTGGTTTAATTATCCCTTTCAAAGAGTAAGAATGTTCAGCGTATATGTTAGCTGTATCACATAATCTATCCCAATGCTGCTATTAGTATGCACTCAATTAATTGTCTGGATGTACAGGTCCCCCTGTTGTATGATATACCAATAGTTTCTGTGTTAATGGGATGATTCACACACTTGTATCAAGCAATAGAGGTAAAATATATTTTATTTGTCAAGGATATTAATTGTATAAATTTAAAACCATGTCAGTGTTCTCAGAGAAAAGGAGCTTCACACATTTCAATGATGTACAGTAACAACTTTGTTTGATTATATAAAGAGTATGTCAATCATTGAGTCTCTAATGGGGTCAGAATTAGATTGGCAGAGCTTAGTATCATTAAGTTGCCAATGTCGTATAAAAACTGGTAATGCAGTTTCAGCAAATGAGACTTAATGATGCCAGACCACAGGGTTGGTAGTGATGAGGTTAAATAATAACATTGATAACTGCTCCCTATGTGTGCAGTGTTTTGGGGTTAAACACTGTAAGCTAATGCCAGCATGGTTGACAATAGCAGTGATGATCGCTCCCTATATACACAGTGTTTCAGGGTTAAACACCGACGTCAGCATGGAAGTGGCTGTGCATAGAAACACTCAACAGGATAAGTGATGCCAAATAGGGGGAAAGCCCTTATATGGGCTGTGTAAAGTTCACTAAACATGTGAAGCATGTATCTGGGAAACACCCAAGGAGATAGTGTGCCCGCACGGCTGATGGTGCCGGCGCACGCTTCGCTATCCCGCTTCGCTATCCCGCTTCGCTATCCCGCTTCGCTATCCCGCTTCGCCATCCTGCTTCCTCAGGGCAAGTGACAGACAAAGCTGGCTTTCATTGCTGGATGGCCTTGTATATGTGCACCATGAACCATGTGCATGCGCGTTTATTCACTAATTGGCAGTTCTGCGAATGAGTCTGAATTAGGCCCGTTAACTCAGAGATAGCTACAAAGACACACAAAGATATTCTGTCTGATGGGTGTGATGGGAGTGTTGCAGGCATAACACAGCATCATACCTCCCAACTGCCCCAATTACGAGGGTTATTCAGAGGTGATCGCACAGCTGCAAATTTGCAGCAGGGTGATATTTGATTAACTGCACATGTGTACGCATGCAGGAGGTCATCCTATGATAAAATCCAGTATCTTTTTGAATTTCTGTCCTTTTTACAAGTGTCAGGAAGCCGGCTTTCTCAATCCATCGCACTGGCTGAGTAAGTCGTGTTCTACACACAGACTGCACAGACTAGAAAATGATTAGATGGTGCACAGTTGATATTGGATTTGCAGCTAATTGCAAGGCTGCAATATTTTTGCAAGCTTTTCACAGGCTTGCACAGGGTGGGATTTCTTTCTGGCTAGGCGGACACATGACAAGCCAAGCGACCATGTCTGAAAAAACCCCTACAGAGGGACAGTCCCACTAATTGGACACTGTCCCACTCAAAGATGTCCCACAGATTTATTTATTTATTTTAAAAAAAGGCACGGTTGCAATACATATGGATCAGTGAATTACCAATCCACGTGTTTGCGGCAAAATTGCGAGCATTTTCAAATGTAATTTAGTCACTTTTGCTGATGCCAATTCAAACAAAAAAAGTGAATCAGCATTGACGAAAAAGACTAAAAGATGTATGAAACAGCCAGCAATTGAATACAAAAAGTAATATTTTTTTTTTTTTGCCGAAATAAGCAGAGTTAATTGAATACCCCCCTTAGGGGGTATAATTCTCATAATCACAATTGTGCAGCAGCAATGATGAGCAAGCCTATACCTGCAAACAGGTTGTGTAATATAGGTTGCGTTTATTTCTCTATAATGACCAAGCTACCCAACAGCTAAGTCAATTTACACACAAGCAGGAGCCACCAGACAAAAACGGGCAATATAAGAAATCCGTAACCTCTCACCAATATATGAAGCATGGCCACCTCAACCCATTTAGATGAAGCTCTGTAATCTGAAAGGATGTCTAAATGTTCCTACTATAGAGAAATCCAAACAAAATAAGGATCATTCAAAAATGCAAAACTGCCGTAGCTGGGACTGCCAAAATGAAACAAGTAAGCAAATTTTTCATCTGTATTGCATCTCGTATTAGCTGGAATTGGATTAAAACTTTTACAGTTTTCATATCCAAAAAGCTTCTAGCCATGGGACAGGCCATTAATGTGGATACATGGTACTTGTTTCCTAGCACAGCGCCCATCGCATCGCAGACCATAAGGCATACGATGGTATGCGATGCGATGTTACGTGATGGCAGCCAATGTTATACAATTTTAAATTGTATACCATCGCATTGTATGCCATTGTATGGCATATACAATGGTATGCGATTTAAAATTGTATAAGCACCCTAATGGGTGTTTTTAATGTTAAATGTGCCCCCTATAAGATAATTAACCGTAATGGGTGCTTAGTATGTTAAAAGCACCCCCAACGGCACCCCCACTATCAACGCCAACCAGAAGCATGGCGAGTGCAGCGAGCCCCCGAGGGGCGTTGGTACGCATCCTCCGACCTTTTCATACCCCCACTATCCACGTCGGCGTGGAGTTGATTTTATATAGTGTGTGGTGCGCCGACGTGGATAGTGGGGTTATGAAAAGGTCGGAGGACGCGTACCACCGCCGCTCGCTAAGCTTCGGGTTGCCATTGATAGTGGGGGTGGCGTGGGGGTGCATTTAACATTGTAAGCCCCCATTAGGGTGCTTATACAATTAAAAATCGTATAGGGGCTTGAACAATTCTAAATCGCATCGGGTGTATGGCATGCGATGCGATTATATGTCGTACGACTTAATATCGTGGGCGCCGTGCTAGGAAACAAGTACCGGATACATTTACAATTTTATTTTGACCTGCATATATCTTTAAGCATGGTGCACACTAATCAATTACCATGGTCTGCGATATAGTTAATTATATAGGCGGTGAGGCAGGAGAACAATAAAATGCATAAACACTGACCAATTTAATTTTCTATATCAATCAGTGACATTATCCGCCCACCGCTCCGTACATGCAGGCTCTGATGATATTGTTGGATTGAGATGCATGTACAGACAGGGCCGGTGGTAGCACTCCTGCAAACTCTATGTTTGCGCCCTCCATCCCATATTTAATAAAGGGACAGCAAACACAAATAAAGGGTGTGGTATCATAAGGAAGAAGCATAGCTACACAATTGTACAACCAGTTCAATTACACCATACAGATGAAGCGGGAGACAAGATCCCTTGCACTGGCGAGCGCCGGCGATAGAGACTGGGACGCGGGAGCGTCTCACACGCACGTGCGTCCCAGTTTCTCGTAGGCGGGGGAACAGGAACCCTGTCCGTCTCCACTTCAGGGGGGCAGCCTCCTCTAGCATCCTTAAAATATGTCTGCTATTAGGGGGCAGCCATTTTGTGATGGTATTATTTCATTAGCACTGTACGTCAGGAGGAGACGGTCCGGAGCTTGGAGGAGATTGGCGGCGGCAGAGGGGTAAGGGGGGGGTGTTTAACTCTATGTGGGTGGTTGGAAGACCTAGGGGGGGAAGCAGCGCCTCCTATAACGGCAGGGGGGCGCAAAAATCCTAGCTACGCCGCTGGGTCCCTTGTACCAGTGGTTCCCAAACTTTTTTAAATCACGGTGCTCTGGAGTATTAGGATTATTTTTACTGCACCCCTAGTCCAAAAATATGTCATTGAGAAAGTGAGAAAAAAATATTAAGTTGAGTGAAATGTGTTTATATTTCATCCTTGTGGTTATTTATGCTGCAGTGGACAGTATTCACTTCTGTTAGTCCACATTTTACATATTACATTGGCTATAAATAATTTTCATTGGTCATGGACCACCAATCCAGGGCACCCCTTCAAGTTCTTCAAGGCACCCCAGAGTGCCACAATTTGGGAACCCCTGCCTTATACATAAAGCCCACAGTAGTGCCCCTTATTCACAATGCTCACAGTAGTGCCCCTTTAATATAATGCTCACTGTGGTGCCATTTAAAAAAAAAAACGCTGTAGTATTGCCCCACTGTAGTATTGCCCCTTACACATAACTACCATAGTAGTGTTACTTATAAACAAAATGCCCACAATAGTAGTGTGGGCACAGTACAGTAGTGCCTATTACACATAAAGTCCATAGTACTAATGCACCTTATGCACATAATGCCCACAGTAGTAGTGGGCAGGCAGACACTGTACAGGGAGGGGGTGGGGCAGATGATGGGCATGGAGAGGGTGACGGATGGCAGGAGGGGGGACAGAACAGGTGCATGGCAGGGAGAGGAAGGCAGATCCTGGGCAGAGAGGGTGTGGGACAGATGATAGGCAGGGAGAGGGGGCAGATACTAGGCAGGGAGAGGGGGACAGATGGTGGTCAGGAGGGGGGACAGGATAGGTGCTTGGCAGGAAGAGGAAGGCAGATACTGGGCAGCTGGTGGTGGAACAGATACTGGGCAGGGAGAGGGGGCAGATACTGAGCAGGGAGAGGGGGACAGATGGTGGGCAGGGAGAGGGGGACAGATGGTGGGAAGGAGGGGGACAGGACAGGTGCTTGGCAGGGAGAGGAAGGCAGACACTGGGCAGGGAGGGGGTGGGACAGATGATGGGCCGATGTCACAAATTGCACTGGACTCCCTGCCTATTCAGCTTGGGAATTGGCTAGACCTAACGCAGAGGTGCGGAGTCTAACCGTGCCGAGGGTTTTCTGCCAGTGACCCCTCCATTTGGGATTTGGGCTTCTGCGGCACTCGACACGTCGGTCGCGGTCCTCTGGTTAGGTTTCCCTTTATGAGCTGGAGGCTGGGAGTAGTAATATGGAGAGGCGGTCGTCTAGCCGGGTCGGTATCTATGCAGTCAGTTAGGAGCCCAGGGGAGAGGCAAAGGAGGTCCAAGACAAGCCGGGTCATACACGGGAGACACTGGTTGCGGTACACTGGGATGAGACGGAGGGATAGTCGAGAGCAAGCTGGGGTCATACATGGAGAGGTCACAAGTGGAGTACAAGGGGTTAAGCGGGAGAATCGTCAGTAACAAGCCGGATCAATAACAGTAGTAATGGAGACAAGCACTTAAGCACAGTAACGCTGGAGTAGGTGTGAGCCTATACTCTGGCGGGGTTTACCTGTCAGGGACTTCCTTTTATCCCTGCAGGCAAAACCCCTAATTTCCTGCCGTACCATTAAAAGTGCATGAAAGTGGTGCGCGCGCCCCTAGTGAGCGCGCACCCGCCTGCCCGACAGAGCCCTGCTTCCTGTCTCCCTCGGCACCGCCGGGAAACCATTGCTGACAGCTGGGACCCCAGCGCCCTGACCCGGACAGCCCTGCACGCAACCCCAGACCTGCCGCAGCCGCCGCTGAGCCCGGAGAGGGCGCCCGCACCACCCACGCCCCCGGACCCGGTAAGTGACCACCGCAGTCCGGGAGGCTGTGACATTACCCCCCACCCTAGGGGTGGGCACCGAACACCCTATGAAAGGTTTCTTGGGGTATTTCTGATGGAACTTGCGGAGTAACTGTGGGGCGTGAACCTCGGAGGCCTTAACCCAGCAACGCTCTTCAGGACCGAATCCTTTCCAGTCGATGAGGAATTGAACATGACCCCTGGAAACTCTTGAATCTAAAATCTGTCTTATCTCATATTCCTCATGACCTCCTACCAGGAGGGGTGTATAAGGCCGTCTGAGAGAAGAGAACCTATTGAGAATAAGCGGTTTCAGAAGTGACACATGAAAGACGTTAGGAATCCTAAGGGATCTAGGAAGTTTGAGTCTTACTGCCACTGGATTAACAACTTGAAGGACATGAAAGGGACCGATGAACTTTTGGGCTAATTTCATAGACGGGACTTTAAGCCTTAAATGTCTCGTGGAGAGCCATACTCTATCTCCCGGTTTAAATTGAGGAGCCTCTTTCCTTTTATAATTGGCAAAGCGTCTGTAGCGATCAGAGGTTTTTGTAAGGTTTTTCCTCACCTCGGACCAGATGTTCAGAAATTTTCTGACCGTGTGTTGAACGGCTGGCAGAGTACTGGAAGACTTGGACAAAATTTCAGGAAGATTAGGATGAAATCCATTTTGATTAAAGAATGGAGACTGACCGGTGGACTCATGGTACAGATTGTTGTGGGCAAACTCTGCCCAAGGGAGCAGAGACGCCCAATCATCCTGATTGGCTGACACGTAAATTCTTAAAAACTTCTCGAGGTCTTGGTTAACCCTTTCGGTCTGCCCATTGCTCTGGGGGTGGTAAGCCGAAGAGAAGTTGAGTTTGATATTAAATGAAGAGCATAAAGCTCGCCAAAACTTAGAAGTGAATTGGACTCCTCTATCTGACACAATACTTTGAGGAAATCCGTGCAACTTAAAGATATTCTTTATAAAACTCTCGGCCAGCTGAGAAGCAGATGGAAGGCCCTTGAGGGGAATGAAGTGAGCCGCCTTGGAAAAACGATCCACCACCACCCAGATAGTATTAAAACCCTGGCTAACAGGAAGCTCAGTGATGAAATCCATCGAAATATCAACCCAGGGGTGACTTGGAACTGGAAGGGGCTGAAGTAACCCCACTGGAGCTTGTGGTATAGACTTGTGTTGGGCACACGTATCGCAAGCGGCTACAAAGTTCTTAACGTCTGTTTTGACTAATGGCCACCAGTAACTACGACAAATGATCGCTGTAGTCTTCTTGACGCCAGCGTGTCCGGTGAAGTGAGAGGAGTGGAACCAACGTAGAAGTTTGGTTAGGGACTTTAATGGCACAAACGTCTTCCCTACAGGGACTTTAATCTTTTTGGAGGATGCAATGAAACAAGATGACTTTAAGATGGGCTTCTGGTCATCTAACTCCTCTGAAGCAGCTGGCCCAAAGACTCGCGAAAGTGCATCTGCCTTAATGTTTTTGTCTCCTGGACGATAAGTTAGCACCAGATTGAATCGGTCAAAAAATAAGGACCATCTAGCCTGTCTATAATTTAGGCAATGAGCCGTTTTGAGGTACATCAGGTTTCTGTGATCAGTATAGACTGTTACTGGGAATCTTGCGCCCTCCAATATATGACGCCATTCTTGTAAGGCCAATTTGATGGCTAACAGCTCTTTATCTCCTACAGCGTAATTTCTTTCTGCAGGTTGAAATTTCTTGGAGAAGAAACCACAGGGGTACCATTTGTTAGCTTCATCTTTTTGAGAAAGAACTGCCCCCACCCCTACTGAAGATGCATCTACTTCCACAAAGAAGGGTTTGTCAGGGTTAGGCCGCCTTAAGATGGGTGCGGAAAGAAAGAGTTGCTTGAGTAATGAAAAGGCTTGCTTAGCCTCAGAAGGCCACTCCTTGGTATTCTCGCCTTTGCGAGTGAGCTTGGTTATAGGAGCTACCACAGAAGAGTAACCCTTTATGAACTGTCTGTAAAAGTTGCAAAAACCCAAAAAGCGTTGAATGGACTTACCAACCCTACCGGTTGTGGCCAGTCAGAGATTGCAGACAATTCCTTTGGGTCCATCCAAAATTCTGACCCAGTAACAATGAACCCCAAGAAAGGCATCTCTTGTTGTTCGAATGAGCATTTTTCTAGTTTGCAGTACAACCGGTGCTTACGAAGACGAACTAGAACTTCTTGAACATGCTGCTGATGTGCTTGAAGGTTCCTTGAAAAAATTAAGATGTCGTCCAGGTAGACAATTACAAATTTGTTCAAAAGATCTTGGAAGATATGGTTCATGTATCTCTGGAAGACTGCCGGGGCGTTGCTCAAGCCGAACGGCATCACCAAGTACTCAAAGTGTCCATCTCGCATATTGAAGGCTGTCTTCCACTCATCTCCTGACCTAATTCGGATCAAATTATATGCCCCGCGAAGATCCAGTTTTTTGAAAAAATGAGCCCCTTTGATTTTGTCAAAGAGTTCAGAGATGAGAGGAAGAGAAAAACGGTCCTTCACCGTGATGGCATTGAGACCCCTATAATCAATACAAGGCCTGAGACCCCCGTCTTTCTTCTTAACAAAAAACAGACCCGCTCCCGCTGGTGACTTGGACTCCCTGATAAAACCCCGCTCCAAATTATCCTTAATATACTCGGAGACTGCCTGAGACTCTGCCATGGACAATGGAAACACTCGACCCCGAGGATGACATTTCCCAGGAACTAAATCTATGGGCTGGTAGCTTCTCCGCTTCTTTCTTGCTGAACACATCCGCAAAGGCTTGATAAGCGATCGGAAGCTTGGGGCCGGTTCCCAGTTTGGAGGAAGATATAGAACAGGAATACTGTATCGTTTGACCTGTTCAAGGCATCGCCCCTGACAACCCTGCCCCCATGCCAACACTTGAGGACGCTTCCAGTCCAGTACAGGTGAATGCAATTGCAGCCATGGCAATCCAAAAATGATGGGATTCTCTGCTGAAGGGAGCACGAAGAAGGAAATGGACTCTTGATGAAGAATCCCTACTCTCATCAGTACTGCTGAAGTATTGGAACGGATGCTTGAAAAGGGAAACCTATTGCCATCTACTCCTATGATGTGTAGGGGATTCGTCAGTCCGTGACACGGGACTCCCAAGCGTTTAGCTGTGTCTGCGGTGATAAAGTTACCATCCGCGCCGGAGTCTAGGAACGCTTTGAAGACCAAGGAAGAGTTCCCATAACTTAGGGTTACATCGATGGTGAACCCAATTGCGGACACTTGAGAAGAGGTATATGATAGTGTGCCTAACCTGACCCCCTTACAATCAGTTAGGCCTTGTCGTTTCCCGGACGCTTAGGGCAAGCAGAGAGGAGATGACCTGACTCCCCGCAGTACAGACACAGTCGATTTTTGAATCTTCGCTCTCTTTCTGCGAAAGGAAGGCGAGCTTTCCCAATCTGCATGGGTTCCTCCAATTGTTGACTTGCCACGGAAGCCGATGCCGACGGTGGGCTAGTTGGAGGAATAAATCGGGGTGCCAACTTGAAACTGTACTTCCGGGATTGTTCCCTCTCCTTGTCCCTCTCTTGGTAACGAAGGTCCACCCGTGTACATAAGGAAATAAGGTCGTCCAAAGAAGTCGACGGCTCCCGACCTGCCAAATCATCCTTAATCTTCTCAGACTATGTGTGAAGGTGGCCTTCAGAGCCTCCTCGTTCCACCCTAACTCGGATGCGAGGGTCCTGAACTGAACCGTGTATTGTCCCACAGTCTGGGTTCCCTGTCTCAGCCGAAGAATGGCTGAAGCGGCGGACGTCACCCGGCCCGGTTCATCAAACACCTTACGGAACTCGGTGATGAATTCAGTGATGTTATTAATCACCGCGTGATCCTTCTCCCAGAGTGGGGAGGCCCAGGACAGAGCTTGACCCGAGAGTAGTGAAATCATGTAGGCTACCTTCGCTCTATCCGACGGGAAGGATGCTGCCTGTATTTCAAATTGGATAAGGCACTGATTCAGAAATCCCCGACACTCCTTAGGATTCCCATCGAATTTAGCTGGGTTCGGAATGCGAAGTGAAGGAGCACTTGCTGCGACCACCGGGGGAAGTGGTGCCGGAGGCGGTGGAGCTGGGGGGCTTCAATACGTTGCATCAAGGTCTGCAGACATTGCATGATCTGTGCCTGATCCTGTTCCTGCTTGTTCACCCTGGTTAGCAGATGTTTCAGAAGCTCCTTTGGAGACGGACCGGCCGCTGGATCCATATTTATGGGCCAGAGTATTCTGTCACAAATTGCACTGGACTCCCTGCCTATTCAGCTCGGGAATTGGCTAGACCTAACGCAGAGGTGCGGATTCTAACCGTGCCGAGGGTTTTCTGCCAGTGACCCCTCCAATTGGGATTTGGGCTTCTGCGGCACTCGACACGTCGGTCGCGGTCCTCTGGTTAGGTTTCCCTTTATGAGCTGGAGGCTGGGAGTAGATAATATGGAGAGGCGGTCGTCTAGCCGGGTCGGTATCTATGCAGTCAGTTAGGAGCCCAGGGGAGAGGCAAAGGAGGTCCAAGACAAGCCGGGTCATACACGGGAGACACTGGTTGCGGTACACTGGGATGAGACGGAGGGATAGTCGAGAGCAAGCTGGGGTCATACACGGAGAGGTCACAAGTGGAGTACAAGGGGTTAAGCGGGAGAATCGTCAGTAACAAGCCGGATCAATAACAGTAGTAATGGAGACAAGCACTTAAGCACAGTAACGCTGGAGTAGGTGTGAGACTATACTCTGGCGGGGTTTACCTGTCAGGGACTTCCTTTTATCCCTGCAGGCAAAACCCCTAATTTCCTGCCTGTACCTTTAAAAGTGCATGAGAGCGGCGCGTGCGCCCCTAGTGAGCGCGCACCCGCCTGCCCGACAGAGCCCTGCTTCCTGTCTCCCTCGGAAACCATTGCTGACAGCGGGGACCCCAGCGCCCTGACCCGGACAGCCCCGCACGCAACCCCAGACCTGCCGCAGCCGCCGCTGAGCCCGGAGAGGGCGCCCGCACCACCCACGCCCCCGGACCCGGTAAGTGACCACCGCAGTCCGGGAGGCTGTGACAGCCGAGAGTGGGGGACAGATGATGTGCAGGAGGAGGGACAGGATAGATGCTTAGCAGGGAGAGGATTGGACAGATGGGCAGAGAGAGAAAGAAAGAGGGAGAAGCTGCAGGGAGAGGCAGGAGCTACAGAGACAGACAAAGCAGAGGGAATACTCACAGATGGAGCCATGCTGTGAGATCCTTGGTGTTTGCTTCAGGGATCAAAGAAGCATGTGATACGCTCCTCCAATCACAGTTCGGCACATGCTGTCCTGACCTCTGATACTGAGATGAGGGGGAGGGGCTCGGCACCACAATGAGGGAGGTGCAGGGACTTCCCCTGCTGCTGCTTCTACCACCTCAGTTCAGAGTCAGTCAGCATCCAATTTAAGTCCTCTCTCTCCCCACTGTGCTGTCAGCGCTGCTGTTTCATACATTGACATGCCTGTGCTACTGTTTCATATACTGAGACTACACATGTGTGCCTGCACACAGTGGCAGAGTCGCAGAGCAGGGAGAGTGCCTTCATAGTCTGGCGCCTCCCTGCTTTGCAGGCTATGCTGAGTAGGTAGCGCCGGACCTGTGTACAGACAATTGGGGAGGTCATTAATTATGCATGGGAGCGCACATCATTAACGATATAGTGCATACACACTGACCCATATTTGCGATGTATCATGCATATCATTAACGATATATTGCCCATTGTGTACCTAGCTTAAGGTATTTGAGCTATTTCTGCAGCACAAATGTTTACATGTGTAGAAATTCACATACTGGGTGAATGATGAAAGTTTAAGAGGGGCAGACATGTTGGCAAGGCAGGAGGCTATGACACGGCCGAAGTGGGCAGTGCAGGGGATGTGAAGTCACAGTGATATCATTGTGGCCCTACCCCCACTATATTGCTAAACTTACTAGCATTGTATTGTAATGTGTGACCAGGATCATGATTACATGATTCAGTGTGAACTGCATCATCAGCAGCACAGCCTGCTTACTCCATTTGGGAACCAGTCATTGGGCTTTCTTTGGGAGATTGATTACTTTTCCAGGTGCCAGAGAGACCCAACCCACCCAAAATTCGGAAGACATTTATTTGTTCAGGAATGCAATGATTTTGCTGATGCCTAAGAAACATTTAAATTTAGACTTACAGGGTGCCCTAGGTTGTTGATCCATGACCAATTCACGTTATTTATGTACAATGTAATAGTTAAATTGTGGGCAAACAGAAGTAAATCATTTCCATTACCACATAACTGACCCTTAGGATGAAATATAAACACAATTTAAGGAACTTAATATTTTTTCCTGACTATGAGAAACCCTTGGCCTAGGGGTACTGTAAAAAAAATTCTGATGCTCTGATGTGCTGTGATTCAAAAAAGTTGGGAACACCTGTATTAGTGAATACATTTTAAACCTTCAAACTGGCATTTTTGAACCGATTTTAAATATTTCTCATATTCCCATTGTTCACACATGTCTGCCTTTAATTAAATTGTGGGACTGACGTATAGATAGTAGTATGTCATATATGTATTAATTACATGACATTTTAAAGCAAGAATAAAAGGAAGATTATAGGTTAACATATGCTAAAACAATATGTCTGTAGTCATTATGATCAATTCAGGTAAAGACAGTACATACACAGAAGGGTTTCTTATAAAGACTGACTGTTCCTTCATGAACACATAAAAGAAGACTGCACATTAAGTGATGAGTGACACCCGCAGCTAGTAAAGAGAGTGCTGAATGGCTGCACATCTGATCTCACTTTCAGGAAAAACAGAATGTTGTGTTCTCAAGGCTAGAAAATCATGTGAGGTTCTGTAAAGAAGAGGATTGTTACAAGCTCACTAAAAAGACATCACTAAGTACCTTCTTTGAAGTATAGACCAGAAAATGATTTACCAAACATCTAAATAAAACATGAAATTATCTATCACTTCCCTGCTTCTGTTCAAATACCTTGCTTGCCAGTGATTGTAAATGCAATTGGTTCTGCTGGGAATAGTTTTTGCTGTAGCGGCTTTACACTGAGTCATATGCAATTATATCAGCACATGTTGTTTAAGTTGGAAAGTGAAGCATAGCAATTTGTGAGCTCATTTCTGCAAATTTGTGATGTTTTATGGGATGTTTTCAAATATTACAGGAAAATAGTATACACCTATTCCTATATTATTTGTAATCTAATAACAATGTTAAAATGTGCATTTAAGGAAGAACTTCAATCGAACCTGGAAAACTAATACTGAAGGGAAATGTGGATGATCATACATTCAAAGGTGTCTACTCTCCTGGAAAGTGAGGTGGCAAAGATATGTTTACACTGTTAGCATACAGTACCTCCCGAGTCCCAACATGACCCTCTCCAGGAGGGACACAATGCTCTGCTTCTGGACTTTCCTCTTAATGCACAATTACCTTTAGCTGCGTTCAACAGGGTAATTGATAAGATCTGGTTGCCTTGGAAACGAAACGCATCAACGTCACTTCCGTGGTCACGACTTCCGGATATTCAGCCAGCCTGCCGTACTCGCTTCTCCAAAGCCGCTGGAGCTTAGCAGTACTACTCCGAGATATGGATATCAAGGGAGCAATTATCCGGCTTGCCCATCCGCCCCCCTACTCCCTCTCCATTGGAGCATCTAATTGGCTGATGAATACATCTAAAAGCCACTCATTGTTATCTGCACCGGGTAGAGCCGTTGAGCTATCCGGCTCCCCGGCCCCTCCAGACTCTCACATCCAAATGAGGAGAATGAGTATACAGTACTAAATGGTGTATATTTGTGCCTGACAGTCTGATATTGTGCGTGTGTACTCGCTAACAGGATACATGTATACTAACAATCTTTCTGCCATATATGTGCCTGACAGACTACAATTATGCGTGATTGACTTGTTAAACAGGCTATATCTGTACTAATAGACTGACTTTACTGCCTCACTGCTGGCTTCATACAATACCGGAATAAACCCTATACTAAACCAATATCCATAATGGAGTTCACCACATTTACCGTTTTATCCCAAATGGTATCTTTATGCTATATAGGCATTATTCTATTATTCTAGTGAATACCATTTTTTATTGATTGTATTTCATTTGTATACAGTAAAAAAGGGGGGTTTTAGTGTGGCGGCCCTCAAGTGGGAACGATTGTTGTATTAATTCAAAAAGAAACCATACAGTCTCCTCGTGGTAAATTCATGCCCATCAAAGGAGGTACAAAAAATGATAATACGAGTTCACAATGTTCAGTGGAATCCGGACCATGAAAAGAGAAGATACACAACAAAAAATGGTCTCAGTCTCTGGAATGTCACATGTATTCAAGCTGGTATTGGGAAATATATGGGGTCCTTCTATAAACCCGGGTGTCTTCTTCAATCGTTTTTAGGGAACACCTCGTGTGGTCAATTGAAGGGCACGCTCACATGTATGCTTACATAAGCATATCGGGAGATAAACCTATCAAGGTATCTTTTAGGACATCATACTCTTTCTTGTAGGTTTTGAACGATTAGGCTCCCAATATTCAGTCGAGGGCGTGGTTTATCACGATCATGAAAAGGAAATGATTTTCAAGATGATTTTAGTAGGTTTTTATACCCGCATATATATTCTAGTTAAAGCCGGGGAGATATATAGAGTTTTCCTAATACCCGGAGTGTTGTCTTTACTCAAATTAAGGGTCACCTCATGTAGACAATACGTATCCGTGCTTAAATGTATGCTTACATATGCAAACAGGGGAAACACTTATCACGGTATCTTTTTATGACATCACATTCATTCTCATCAACCTCCAAAAGTGCGCTTACGTGTATGCTCACTTTGATATAATTGTGGATCCTCTCATCAAGGTATCTTTCATATCCCAAAAAGAGGAGATGTCCATCCAATGAGTTATCCAAAAATAAATCCTTTTATTCTCAAAGCAATACACAACAGAAAAATATGTAAAAGTTTCTAACAACTGGTTTTAAAATGCCTCCTTTCTCCTCACTTCATCACTGGGAGTAAGATGGAAAAAACCCGGGGTGACTCACCAGATCAAAGTTGGGGTATCCAGGAAGGCAAAAAATGTACAGCAAGTGGCCAGGAGGTACCGTACCAACGCGTTTCGACCCGTTGGTCTTTTTCAAGGTGGTACCTCCAACCTCCTTTAGGCCTTTTTATACACATCTAGGAAAAACTCCTCCCCTTCCTCTCCCTCCCAATTGGTGGTTGCCAATTCCATCAAAAACGTCATAATACAGTCAATAAACATATACAATAAATGGTACACTGTTAAAATCTTCTTATATAAAAGATATCCATGGGTTAAATACAATAAAAAACATTCTAAACCTTTAAATGCTGCTGGAGGCGAGAATCTACACAGGAAGTCAGTTCCCGGTTTGGGAGATCGCCCCGGGAGCTGTGTGGTTTAATAATATACCTCCGCCGTTGCTGAATGTGTGTTATCATAAGCAGGTTCCTGGTATTGCCGCTGTGACCCGCACGTGGAACACATGTTCCTTCCAGCGGTACGTCACCTCTCTGTTGGACGTTTCTAAACGTCTTCCGGAAGTCGCGTATCCGCTCGGACAGTGGAACGCAAACGACTTCCGGCGGTACATCCCTCTTCCGCCTCTGGTGCTTTGATTATAGATGAGGAGCACCGCTATTCAGGACATTTATGGTGCAATCCCTTTTAACCTTCTCCAGGATGTAAATAAAGGACTTTTGGAGCGCAAAACCCGGAAATAGGTTGCGTTTTGGAACGCAAATACTAGATGGATCTCTATGCAGGGTTATCATTTTACCACTTCAAATTGCAGCTATTCCATATTTTAAATATAGCATTTGACTTTAAAATATTAATTCCATAGATGTAAGTAGTTGAATAAATATCACGATTATTATTAAAAATATATAAAACAAATTTTATATGTCCTGACTGGATCAAATCAATTTTCTTATTATTGTTATGATTTCATAACATTTACAAGAACCATTTCATTTCGAACTCTCCATTGAGGCCTTTAGGTGCCAGGGTGCCCAAATTGTATATGGACCTCATTTCAGCTTGGGCAAGTGCGATGTCACTGCCCCTCTGTCTCCAATTGCCGGTGACTTTTTTGATTCCTATGACTGACTTTATCTCTTCTACCGAGCAGTTATGTGTTTTCTTAAAATGCTCTGACAAGTGATGACCTTCCAGACCTTTTTTAATATTCCTAACATGCTCTGACCAGCGTTCCCTCAAACTTCTGCTGGTCTTCCCTACATATTGTAGGCCACAATTGCACTCTATTATGTAGATGCAATTTTTTGTGTTGCATGTTATGAATTATCTAATGTCATGCATTGTTTTGTTTGAGCTGGAGTGGAATTCTGTTACTTTTTTAGCAGTTTTTTTGTGGGCTTTGCACATTTGACAAATGCCACATCGGTGGAATCCTTTGGTCATTATTCTTCCTGCTATGGATTCCTCTTGGATGGCACTTCTAACTACTTTGGATCTTAAATTGTCCGCTTTCCTATAAATAAACCTAGGTCTCTCCCCTATATGGTCTTTTAACACTGGATCTCTGGTAAGGATGTGCCAGTGTTTTTTCATGATCTTCTCCATTTCTTTATGTTGGTTGTTAAACTTGGTAATGAAAGGTATTGTAGAATTGATTTTCTTTGTTTCCTTTTTCTTTTCCTTATATACCAACATCGCCCCTCTTTCTTTTTCCTTCAGGATGTCTATAGTGCCATCAATTTTTTCTCCTTCATAACCTTTTTCTATGAAGAGTTCCTTCATCCGGTTTGCTTGTTCTTCAAAAACTTTTTTCTCTGAACAATTTCTCCTGATCCTCGTTAATTGGCCAGATGGTATATTGCTCAGCCATTTTGGATGGTGATTACTTTGAACTGATATGTAATTGTTGTTATCAGTAGGTTTTGAGTAGTTTTTTGTCTCCAAGCAATCATTTTTGATGTAGATACACAGATCCAGGAAGTGGATTTCTTCTTTACTCTTCGTGAAAGTCAGTTTGATGTTATAGGGGTTTTCATTTAGGGCCGTGCAAAAGGCATCCAAACTCTCTTCTTCTCCTTCCCATATGAAGAAGACGTCATCAACGAATCTTCTCCATATTACTATATTGGTTAAAAAGGGGTCCTTTTTCCAAACTGCTTGCTCCTCCCACCACCCCATGAACATGTTGGCGTAGGATGGGGCAAATTTGGTGCCCATAGCCGTGCCCGTGATTTGCTTATAGAACCTCCCTTTGAACCAAAAGAAATTGTTGGTCAAAATAAAATTGATGGATTGTTTTAGGAAATCAATCTTCTCTTTTTTCATTGCGTTTTTTTCTAGGAAAAATTCTACTGCTTCAATTCCCCTTTCATGGTCAATGATAGAATATAAGGAGGTTACATCCGCGGTAACCAAAAAATAATTTTTCTTCCATGTAATGTCCTTTAAATAATTTAACATATCAATGGTATCCTTTAAATATGATTTTATCTTCAAAACTTCCGATTGTAGGGCATGGTCCACAAATTGGGAAAGATTTGCAGTCACAGAGTTTGTCCCGGCAACGATGGGCCTTCCTGTGGGATCTTCTGTGCTCTTATGAATTTTCGGCAGTATATATAGGACCGGAAATGATGGATTGGAATTAATGATGAAATTGGCCTCTTTTTCGGTGATGACTTTTTCCAATTCGTGTTTTTTAATCAAGGTTTTTAGATCTTTATCTATTTTTAAGCTGGGGTCCCCGCGCAATAGACTGTAGGTGTTTCTGTCATTCAGTTGGCGTAGGACCTCTTTTTCATATTTACATTTATCCATCACCACTATGCTTCCCCCCTTGTTGGCGGGTTTTATCACCAACTCTTTATTTTCTTGTAAGGAAACCAGAGCGTCTCTCTCCACTTTCATCAGATTTGTTTTTTTGGGCCATTTTGGTTTTATTTTTTCTAGATCCTCACATACCATTCTATGAAATGTCTCGACTAGGTGGCCTGTAGCAAAAGTGGGGTTGAAAACTGATTTTGGTCTGAAACCAGGGGCCTGTGTTTCTTCTGTTTCCTTCTCTTTTCCATTGAAGAAACGTTTAAGGGCCAGATTTCGAGTAAATTTATGCACATCTACGTATGTGCCAAATTTGTCAATCCTATTGTCTGCCGCAAATTTTAGGCCTCTATTTAGTACTGCCTTTTCTTCCAAAGTCAGTTCGTGTTGGCTCAAGTTGAATATCCTGTTGTCTGCACTGCTTTCATTTTGAGCTTGATGATCTGGGTTTCCTTGATAATCTGGGTTTCCTTGTTCATCTTGTTTTGTATTTGTATTTTTTCCTTTTTGTGTTTTCCCTCCTCTTTTTCATCTGGTTTTTCTTCTATATTTAATAACTATTTTTGGGGCCTTCTTGGTCTGGTTTTCTCCAAAAAAGACGAATAATTTGCGTCTTTTTGTGTGGTTCTTCTTTTGTTTTTGTTTATTGAGGTGTTAATTCTCCATTCATCCCTGACAATGAAATTATCCCGTGATCTAGGGGTTTCTGGATGTCTCCAATTTTGTCGTTGGCTCTTTTTTGTCGCCCTGTCTCCTTCTGATCCCCGATGCGGTTTATAATTCACGACGTATGATGATGTTTGATTAGTTTCGTATCCTCTTATTGTTTGATTTTTCCGCCATTCTTTTATATCCCTAAACCTTTTATAGGGTGTTTTAAATCTTTTCTCTTCTCTCCATCCCTCACATGATCTTTCTTTTGCTCTCCTTATATCTTTTCCTCTTTCTTCTCTTCTAAAGGGAGTTCTTTCTCTTTTTCTTTTTTCATACCTTTCTTGTGTTTCAGGTTCAACGTACTTTCCGGGTTGATGTCTCTCACAGTCACAGTTGAAATCGCCATCATCTTCTTTTTCTGCCAAAAGCTCCTCCCCAATTTCTTTTAGTTGCTTATCCCTTAAATATTTCTTATGTTTTCGTTGTATAATGATTTTCTCTCTATTTTTTACCCTGAACTCCATATCTTTCTCCAGTTGACCATAGTCGTCCAGGTTTCTCGATGGTTCGATGGTTTTAGTGATTAAATTTATTTCATCCTCGAGTTTAGTCATTGTTCTTCTCCTCTCTTTGATGATTAAGGACATTAAGGAGACAGAACATTCCTCTAGGATTTTATTCCATCCCAGAACGAATTCCTCTGACTCTTCATGGTTTGATGGCTCTTTTGTGATGATAAGTCCTTTTGGGATTAATTTTTCTGATATGTATTGTTCTAGAGTGGCTATTTCCCACCATACAGCGCTTTCTTTGTTTAGGGCTTTTTCAAGCCGGCTCATAATTTGATCTAAAGTTTCCTCCTCCTCCTCTACCTCTTGTTCTTCTAATTCCTGATCAAAATTGTTGTCAAACATTTAAAAAAAACCTTTTTTACTGTATATTCTTATGTTACCAGGTTGATAATACCTGGCTTTAGTGTATTGGCTGACCCTATTCAGCGCCTTAACAGTATATTGTTTGCCTATTGTATTTCAATTGTATATCATGTGTATGATGTTATTAATTCAATGCTTCTTCTTTTTATAAACTTCAAATTATAGTGTGTCCAGTGTCTTTTTATTCAGCGGGGTTCAATTGGTAGATCAACTCAGCAGCGCACAGTGTTAAAACACCCTCTTTTTTTCCTTAAAACTACACCTGGATTAAATTTATGCATAGAACCTTTTATCTTGGACTGGATTCTGACCTCAGCCTTTATCTGCCCCTTGAAGTAATTAGCATAATTCCTATATATCAGACTGTGTACAGGTGAGAAACACTTCAAATTCAATTTTCTTTTTTCTCACTGCTGTTGCCATAGTTGTCTAAAATGTCTTTATTATTTAATATTCTTGTGGCACTTACAAAGAAAGCTGTATGTTTTACAGAGGAAGATGAGATTACAGGGTAAGGTTGCAGTTTCATAGAGAGGGCCATAGGTGCCGATTCTGTGAGTGCTCAAGGGCCCAAACACCCATGGAAATTGATAAACACCCACGGGCCCGAGTCCCGCAGCTGGGCCACCATATTCACTTGCTAATTTGCGGCTGCAGCACCCACATTGCCGGACCCGCCACCTGGGAAACAGTATGCCGGGAAGAGTGTATTCTGTCCACGGAGTAATTCACTGTGGGGGCATTTATGTACCTGCACTGTGGGGGCATTTATGCACCTGCACTGTGGGGGCATTTATGTATTTGGAACTGTTGCCATAATTTGAATATTGGAGACAACTTTGCTCCGTAATATAAATTGGTATTATTTTGTGGCAACACCCCATCCCCATGAAGCCACTCCTCTATATTTTTGGCTTGAGCACCCACCAGCAAAAACATAAATCGGCACCTATGGAGAGGGCTGTCACATAGAGGGCTGTCACTTGGTTCATAGAGAGGGTTGTCACAACCATACAGAGACTACCAGTTCCAGAGGGGAATCTGTCATTGCCAGAGGTCCATAGCCTGGGATATATTCAATTGATTGAAAAATATTGCTCTATTTCAATTTTACATATAGATAGATCAGGGCTGGGCAACACCGGACCTCCAGATGTTAATGAACTACACATCCCAGCATACCTTGCATCAGTTTCAGCATGGCCACATAGCAAAACTACTGCAAAGCATCCTGGGATGTGTAGTTCAGGATAAGGAGAGCTGTAATGTCCAGTGTAAACGGCTCTCCTTATCGGCTCCCCCGGCACCCCGCGCATGCGCACTCGCGGCTCCCCCCCCCCTCATTTCTTTTATCTTTTTCTCTCTTCCCGTCTCTTTTGTCTTTTTCTCTTTTCTAGTCTCTCATCTTTTTCTCTTGTCCAGTCTCTCATCTTTTTCTCTCCCTGTCTCTTTCATCCCCTCTCACTTGTTTGTGCTTACAGTACCTCTAAACTAAAATTCAGAGCCCATGTATATGCCACTATCCTGGGTGCACTACTTGTTGAAGTAGGTCATTCAAGGTAGTTTTAATCATCTCTCATGACAAGTCGCTATATGCAAAAACAAAACCATACAAGAGATAAATGCCTCCTATACTCTCCTGCTCTTTACAAAATTACAAAAAATGTAAAATATATGTTTGCTTTTATGTACTGAATCTCTAATTACTCTTAAATGAGAAAAACATGGTTCATTTGATAAGGACTCTACAACACTACATACTATTTGACTGTAAGCAGGTATGTAAGAACAGCAGAAAGTATGATCAAACAGATTAAACTTATCAAACTCTTTATTTCTATAGAAATTGGATCAAACCCATACTGCAAACTTAACATGCTGCTTTCAACATGGAAGAAAGGAAAGATGTAACACACCACCTAGATACAGTACCTTATGTTTTTTTCTAACTTTATAAACAGCTGAACACTGATAACATCTGCATGTACTGTATGATGAACAATGGTTGCAATATCAAAAAGATACGTCTAATAACAGTTTCTCAAACCAGTCCTGTCTTTTTTTCTTACATCCTCAACTTTGGTCCAGGGATTGCCTTTGTCAAATCATCAGGCAACATATTATCAGTTTAATCAGAATGCCCTGTTGCTCCACTAGTTCACAAAGGTAATAATGCTTTTCCCGAGTGTTTATCTTTTCTTTTTTTTGCAAGCTTTATACATCCTCGAGCTACTGACACTCTAAAATCATGTAGTAGCTGATGTAACCAACAATGTATAGACTAGTATAGTCTACTGAATTGGATTATTGATATATCAACTGACATTTGCTTTTACTGGACCATAAGAGTGGACTGTCCCCATATTTGAACAAGTATTCAATTGTACTGAAACAATAGGCATTAGTAGTCACAACATATAATAGTGCACCAACTTCTTGTCTTTACTCTTGATTATTTAGAGAGTGATCGTGTTATTATTTTAGACATGATGCATCCTATTCAAAGTCACTTAAATGCAGGTAAGCAATGTAATAAAGCAATCAGGGAGGCAAGCCAGATGCTTGGTTGCGTAGGGAGCGGAATCAGCAGCAGGAAAAAAGTAATAATGCCACTGTATAGGTCATTGGTACGACCTCATCTAGGATGATGGGTCCAGTTCTTGAGGCCATATCTCCAGAAGGATATAAATGCATTAGAGACTGTACAAAGATGGACAACCAAAATGGTGCATGGCCTACATCACAAACTTAACCGGAAAGACTAAAAGATCTTAACATGTATAGTTTGGAGCAGAGAAGGGAAAGGAGGGACATGATAGAAACTTACAAATAAACCACAGGAGGGAGACATTGTTCAAAGGAAGAAACGCATTATACTGTAACTCAAGGAAATACACTGAAAATGGAGAGAGATATGTTCAGGGGAAATTTAAGAAGAAAATACTTAACAGAAAGGGTAGTGGATAAGCAGAATAGCCTCTCATCAGAGGTTGTACAGGCTAAGGCAGTAGGACAATTTAAACTTGCTTGGGATAGGCTATGAATATCCTTGCAAAGAACTATGGATAAAAAAAGGGTTGGGATTATACCTAAAATATAAAAAAAGGGGCAGACTAGATGGGCCAAGTAGTTATTATCTGCTGTAAAATTTCATGTTTCTATGTCCAATGGTAGTGTCACACCTTTGGCTTCTGACATTGCAAATTGTTAAACATTTAGTTAAAACACATTAAAGATAAACTGACGCTTTACCATCAATGGCCAGGAAGTGACTTCAGAGATTGGAGGGAAGATGATCTGCTGTTGGGGTAGCATAATCGCATCAGATAAACAGTTTGATGCTTAAATTAGCAAAAGTCTTAATACATGAGTGTATGGTTTGGTTTTAAATAGCAACACTAGAAATATATGTAGCAGTCTTATCCCTAAGGGTTTCCAAATTGAAAAACCCTGCACATATAATGTCAAAGATGAATTTAATAAGCAGTCGGACTAGAAAACTATTTTAAATACATGTTCTTCTGCATTGATTAATCTAATTATTAAAGAGACATTTGAATTGAATTAAATTGAATAGGAGATAGCTGCTTAACAACACTGAATAATCATTTTTGGAAGGTGAATGAATACAAAGAGTTGGAAAAAGAGATAGTATAGTATAGTGACAAAAAGAAGGCTCTAAAAAAAAACAGGATTACAGCCAAGATGATGAGGTATACAGTACAATTAGCAATGAAGAAGTATTCTTCAATCAAAATAATTACCAGTGGAATAATAGAGACTGGATAGCAGAACACTAAAAAGGGGTGTGGTATATGGTCCCAACAGTCGGGATCCCGACTGGCTGGACTCAGACAGCGGGGCGAGCGCAACAAAGCCGCTTGCGGGCACGGTGGCTCGCTATGCTCGCCACCTATTCTATTCTCCCTCTATGGGGGTCGTGGACCCCCACGAGGGAGGATAGCCGGTGGCCATCGGGACTCCAAGTGTCGGAGTTTTGACTGTTGGGATCCGGACGCCAGGGTAATGACTGTCGGGATCCCAACTGTCAGGAAACTGTCCGGCACCCCTAAAAAGGACTCCCTTGAGGGGTAGAAATTACCATACTCCATATAGAAATGGATATAATGAACTCCCTACTTACAACGATTATGATCCATTAAATAATTAAGGTTTTTGCAGAGGGAGTGGATGACAAATAGGTGGACATAAACCATCATAAAAATAGAACACCTGTGGGAAAAAATAGGGAAACACACCAAGAAGCCGGAGCCTCGCCACGGACGAATAGGATCAGCAGGACCACCGGTGGAAAGACGTCACTCCGTCACAAGAACAAGCCACGCCCAACGCGTTTCGACTGCGGTCTTCATCACCCCCTGACGAAGACCGCAGTCGAAACGCGTTGGGCGTGGCTTGTTCTTGTGACGGAGTGACGTCTTTCCACCGGTGGTCCTGCTGATCCTATTCGTCCGTGGCGAGGCTCCGGCTTCTTGGTGTGTGATCTTCTGGTCTGCAGCTGGGCGACGGCGTTTTGTACTATCGGAGAGGTCGACAGTGGCTATCTGTACTACCAGGCTGGCAAGCATATAATTTTTTGGTTTTAACATTTTATTGAATTTTTCACTGAAAAGAAGTACGATGCAATACAACAATTCTAATCAAAAAGTACAGTAGATGGTTCATGAGACAATTATGCTGTTTTCGCTGTCTCATGTATTCATTCTGGAGAAACAGGATTAGAATTTTATAGTGTTCTAGACAATTATCCAAACAAGCGTAGTGTAGTGTGTGATAATAAAGTTCGCGTTGGAACAACTTAGATATTAATTTTTAGGAACATTGATTTGGGATTAATCTATAGAGTGGTCTTAGAACAATTAGAACAATACTAAGTATCTAAAAAGACAAGACAGAGGGGGGTGGGAGGAAGAGAGGGGGTGGGAATAGGGGGGAGGGAGTGTGCCCCAGGTTGGGCTCCAGTGATTCGGGAGATTCTCATTTCCTGAGATGTTCGCCTAAGATCTTTATATACCCGCCATCACTAGTGAGCGTCGGGTTGAGTCGAGGGAGTCTATAAAGGGTTTCCATTTGTTGAGGAACGAGGTTTTGGTTGCATACAGGTTGAGCATTAGTGAGCGCTTGTCAAATAGTAATAATTGGAGCAGTTTGTCTTTAAGTTCGCATAGAGATGGGGTGGAGGTTTTCGTCCAGTGCATAAGAATATTTTTTTTTGCTATAGTCAGAATGATGGAAATGATGGGATTGAACTGTGTCGAGGGATATGGGATCGTCCAATTTTTAAAGTTGAGGCATAAGCATGCCAATGGGTCAGGTGGAAGGGCTTTAACACCTCTAGGGGCAGTAAATGTGTCTCCTGAAGGCATACAATGTCTAAGGCATGTTTTTGTAGATAAACCAGTACCTTACGGCGTTTAGCCGGTGAATGGAAACCTCCGACATTGAAGGTGCCTATTTTGACCTCAGTCATAGGTGTCAGGGTGGTAGGGGACCATGTTAGTCCAGATGGCGGGTATCGTTGCTTGAAGAGTTCGTATTCCGAAGACCTGGGAACACAAAGGGGGAAAGGAGGGGCAGGGAAACATATATACACAGGACAGGGTAAACAACATACAAACATGGAAGCTTAGTGCGATCCACGCACTATGTGGACTAGCCAAACAATAGACATTCCGCAAACAGTAGTAGATAGTATTTAACTGAAAACTGAACCTGTGCGATAGGTTCATGATGTAATTACAAACACGAAACATGGGGATACATCTAACAGCATCCCTCTTTAGCTTCTCTTTTCCTCTGAACTAAGAGGGGTATAGCACTATAAATTTTGGTATTAGGACCGACCTCAGGGATTAGAAGGGAGTTAGGGGGTAATAAGTGGGATTAGTCTTTCCCAGGTACCAGGTGTATGAGGGGTAGGGATAGGGGAATGAGTGAGTGGGGGGGGGGGGAGGGGGTGGAATAGTCTCAATATATTGAAATTAAATCTATATTTTATATCGCAATAGTGGTATCATGGTGAATGTGAGCAAGCTGGGTGGGAGTCTCTGAATGGAATAGGACCATATAATGAGTAACAAGATTAACGGTCCGAGATGTCTGCAGAAGTTGAGGGGTGACTTTCCCGCATGAAGTCTCTGGCGTCGTCCGGGTTCGAGAAATCGTGATGGGTATCATCTGTAAAGATCCTTAGCTTTTGCTGGGTACATCAGCGCAAATTTGATCTTATCGTTGACCAGCTGGGTGCAAATAGGAGAGAAGGCCTTTCTTTGCTTAGACAATTCCGCTGAAATATTCGTAGCCGTTTACCTTCCCACGTAAGTGTCAGGATTTTGCGGGAAGCCTTCCATATGGCCACTTTGTGCAGGTAATTTAGACATCTGAACAGGACAACTCTCGGTCTGGGATCATTGTGTTTGGGGATATATCCTACACGGTGAACCCTTTCAACTACCAGGTCTTTGCATTCTGGTGTTATTCCTAGAAGTTCTGGGAGAGTCTTAGTGACAAAGTCTGTAAGGGCAGGGCCTTTAACCGTTTCTGGGAGACCCACCACTCTCACATTGTTCCTTCTGGAACGATTTTCCATCTCGTCCATCTTGTTCCACAGGGTGTAATTTTCTTTCTGGAGTCGAATGATGTCTTTCTGGACAACATGCATGTCGTGGGAAATGGCTCCAATTGTGTTTTCATTAGCCGACACTCTAGTGGTGAGCAGATGGAGCTGTTGTGATATCTCGCTGACTGCGTTAGATAGTAAGGGCGCCATGGTGGATTTTATGGCGTCCACTATGTCTTTGTAAGTGACAGGGGAGTCAGGGTCTCTTCGTGGCTGTAGGGATGCAGAGTCTCCCTGGGCGGCTGCTGACTTTTTTGATGCCGGGGAAAGTGGGGAGTTTTCATCCTCATCTGGCGACATGGTATGTTCCACCCTTCTCTTTTCGTTTCGCGGCTGGGTTTTTTTCTGTGGGGTACTTGAAGGGAGGGATTTCTCCATTTGGACTCAGTGAGGGTCTTTGTGGCTGGTTGGGGACAGCAGTCACCAAATGAGCGATAGCCTGGTTTTGACACGGGAAGTCAGACTGCTTGAATATGCTCAGAGATTGTGAGGGAGAGGGTTAAGGGTGACGTGAGTCTCAGGTGCCTGGGTTGCGCAGCGGCACTGATATGCTGCCCAAGGGGCACCCTATGAGTGTGCAGCTCACCTAAGTAGTATACATGCTCCTTTAGACAGCTTGTGGTGTTGGGGGGTAAGGACACCCGGGAGTCACTGGATCAGTCAGAGGGTGGGTGGGCTGGGAATGGAGTCTTTTGAATATATATATACTTTAGTTTATTAATATTTATTTATGACCTTACTTTGAGGTGGGGGGTCAGTTGGTCCCTGGCAGAGTTTATTGGGAGTTGACTGGTGGCCCTGGAGGCTGGGGCTGCAGCAGCGTGTGCCTGTGTGCTCCGTGTGTAGATGGAGCCGGGCGATGACGTCACCCGCCAGTCTCCAGCGATCTCTGAGCTGGCGGGGGGATCTGTGATAGCGGGGATGTGTGCCGCTGGCTTTGTCCGGTGGTCAGGGTGCCAAGTTACAGAGCGGTGCCTCTCTTCACAAAAGGAGCAGGGCGGTGACGTCACCCACCAAGCTCCGGCGGCGTTCAGAGCTGGGAGAGGATTTGCGGTAGCGGGGACGGGCTCTGCAGGGACCCGCAGTGAAGAGGAGTGAGGAGGAGGTGAGTGGAGGTGTGTGGGGGGCTTGAATTAGCCCTCCGGTTGTCCGGTATGAGGGATGTGGATGGAGCTGCGGTCTCAGGCAGCCATCCCCGTGCAGCCGGAAGCGGAAGTCCAAGCATATAATTTTAAACCTTAAATGTACGTGAGCTTTATGTGTGCAGTAAATGTACGTTGAATTTATGCTCATTGGTGCGTCTCTTCTTTGATTTCCTTGCATGTGTATTAATTGGATCTTGGTACGATCCCCCTTCTGAAGAGGACAGCACACATTTATGGAGATTGTGGACATTACACTGCATTATTGAGGACTATTTGCGCTGGGTATCTTGTTTCCTATATATATATATATATATATATATATATATATATATATATATATATATATATATATATATATATATTATTGGATGTAAATGTGGACTCCAATATGTGGGTAAACCTCAAGGAGGTTATGAGATAGAAGGTCAGAACACCAAAACAGCATCAAAAAGGTTTTGATGAACCATTCCTTAGCTTAACATTTTATAGAGAAATTATCTGTTTGATAAACAGCATTAAGTCCATGATTGGTGTAAAAAAAATATTTTGTAATATTGCAATTTGTTCCCTGGGTGAAATGCATCACAACCAGTCATCCATCAGAAACATACGAGGAAAATGCAATGTTTAAAGGTGCTCGTACACTGGTGCAATTTGGCCTGTTTTCACCTGATACAGATGGATTGGGATAAGAAATCAGGTGAAATTGGGCCAAATTACATGTGTTTGACATCCAATTGGCCCGATGTGCGGTCCCCTGAGGTTCGAGTCAGAGGAGGGACGTGCTGCACATAAGACAAATTGTATGTGAAGTTGATTTCCCCTGAACTCCCACAGCAGCTCCACGAGAATCCTTTGACATGCGATAAATTGCATGCTATATATTGCATGTAAATGTAACTCCCACCACCTATTCATTGCTGCCATTTCTGACAGCATTGAAGATGGATCCAATTTCAAATCAGTCACATCTGTTTTGTCGGGAACAGCCATGGATTGTCGAATTCATTGCCATATTTCGACAATCCACGGGCATTTTCACCATCAGGCCTCCTTTTCACCACTCGACAGACGGGACGGGAGCTGGGCAAAAATGGACCAGGATTCCAACTGTCGGAACATTCCAACAGTTAGAATCTAGAATTGAATACCCCCTTTGAGTCTCTGTATATATATATATATATATATATATATATGGAGAACAGACTCTTGTTTCGCGCCACTTATTCTGTAATACTATGTTTGGGCTGCCGAACTTACAAAGACCCCTGTTGGATGGGGACAAGGAAAATGTGGACAGCAATTGAAAGTTGGCGCCCCTTATTCAGACCTTTAATGATTAGGTCTGTATAGCCTTTTAACAGATTTTAGAATAATCAAAGTAAAGTCCAAAATTCATATAAATTTATTAAAATGTCTCTTGTTCAATGTGACTGTGGTACTTGTTTCAGACCATAAAAAGTTCAACGGTAAAATTCACAACAGTAAATAGACGATCCCAACGCGTTTCGTCCCTACATGGGACTTCATCAGGGGTTCGCAAAAGGCATAGATGCGATTTCCACAAGTTTTCTTGAGTGGGATGAAACTCCGACAAGGTGTTTATGTACTAAGTCCTTTCCCAATGTGCGTTTTGAAGTTTTTAGACCTTGTCTCAAGATTTCAATCTGTGCGGAGGGCTTTGTAGTCCATATATAAATAAACGAATGACTTAGGATTTGGAGATTCTTGAATACTTTTTGCTAATTCGTCCAAAAAATATTTCCCTTCTAGGGATGGTTTGGTATAGGGTCAAGTGTATACCCACACTAGGTATGTGGTTTCGGGCTGGTCCTCTTTAACTCCTCTGGTGGTCACCTTCCATAAAAGGCCAACCTGGATCAATATAAACACGAGGACAGGTGCAGCCAGTAAACACTCATAAGAAAGATCGAAATAAACTTCTCACTGTCCTTTCTTGAGATGTGTGTCTGTGATAAGGTTCTCACTGAACCTTATCACAGACACACATCTCAAGAAAGGACAGTGAGAAGTTTATTTCGATCTTTCTTATGAGTGTTTACTGGCTGCACCTGTCCTCGTGTTTATATTGATCCAGGTTGGCCTTTTATGGACGGTGACCACCAGAGGAGTTAAAGAGGACCAGCCCGAAACCACATACCTAGTGTGGGTATACACTTGACCCTATACCAAACCATCCCTAGAAGGGAAATATTTTTTGGACGAATTAGCAAAAAGTATTCAAGAATCTCCAAATCCTAAGTCATTCGTTTATTTATATATGGACTACAAAGCCCTCCGCACAGATTGAAATCTTGAGACAAGGTCTAAAAACTTCAAAACGCACATTAGGAAAGGACTTAGTACATAAACACCTTGTCGGAGTTTCATCCCACTCAAGAAAACTTGTGGAAATCGCATCTATGCCTTTTGCAAACCCCTGATGAAGTCCCATGTAGGGACGAAACGCGTTGGGATCGTCTATTTACTGTTGTGAATTTTACCGTTGAACTTTTTATGGTCTGAAACAAGTACCACAGTCACATTGAACAAGAGACATTTTAATAAATTTATATGAATTTTGGACTTTACTTTGATTATTCTAAAATCTGTTAAAAGGCTATACAGACCTAATCATTAAAGGTCTGAATAAGGGGCGCCAACTTTCAATTGCTGTCCATATATATATATATTTATATATATATATATATATATTTATATTTATATATACACACATGATAGTTTATTTTTAAAGATATGTATCCATTGTTACATGCAACATGATTTGTAAGAAAATATTGTATCCCATCTATGTAAAGTGTACTTAGAGATAATTGATAATGTCCTGCCCCACATGACTGGGAGGGTCTATCTATTTACTCACATATGTAATGTAAACCTGGATATAGATAACTACTTCAGACACTTTGTTGAAGGTGAACTGATTTTGGGGTAGCAATCTCCCCTCTGATGTTAATGCCTTTCCTAAAAAGTCCATTGTGGTACGCAGTTCTTTGTTCATTGTGTTTTCTTATTATTTTAAAATATTGTTAAAATTGCACAATGAGATATTCCCTCTTTAATTTTTATTTGGGATGTACTGAGGACATCATGAAGAGTGCTTGATCTACAGACAAAGGAAAGAAAGTGCTACAGATCTTATACATAACAATTGAACAGGACTGTACATGATACCATCATCCTTTATGGACTGATTCTGGTACAGTATTTGTATACATTGTGGAGGAGCGCTTGATACTTATTGTGTTTGAAAAATGAAAGGAGCTGGTTGGCTGGTACTTTCTCTCTGTCTACATTATTTCAATCCAAGGTTTAGTAAATAGACCCCCAGATTTCATGAACACACCGCATTCACATTTCTGGTCTCTGTCTTGTACTTTTATTAGTACAGTTCTGATCTCTCGGTGCTGTATCTTGCTTATTTTCAGTTTCTGTTTTTGGTTGCATACAAGTGGCCCTTTTTTCATATAAGCTCATGTCATTTCATCATCTGTTCTGTCATTAAAGATAGTTTCCAACTCTTCCGTCACATGTTTTGGGGATGGTCCTGTGTCCCACCCGCAGCCAGCAGTGTCCTGTGGTGGTGGGGCAGTTAGGAGTAACCCCTGTCACACATTGCTCTGCCTAGCAGAGCAGCCATGAATAGACACTGAGTGCATGTGTAGAGCATCTATCCATGGGAGGCAGAGGGATGGGGTATGGCCAGCAGCTCACACAGCACTGGCCATGCCCCTACAGCGACTTCACAATAACAGTCCACAAATCCACAGCTCTTTCTCTGAAGCCATGTGCCTTTTCTGACCCTCACATGGGGGCCATGCTGAAGTCCCAACTGGGGACTTCTAAATATTGGGAGGTGTGCATTAACTGCTATTGAAAGTGTATCATAGCTGTGTGAGGTTGAGGCTGCCATATGGAAGTATTTTATTTGGTCTCCTATGCAGTGCAGAGTGGGGTGATGACCCTGACAGTGTTATTTTTCCAACCTGTTTTCAGTATATAAGTGCACCAGGAAATAACTGTGTTTTCTTTTATGCAGCACACTGCCTTGGTGACACCGGAACTGAACACATTATAAGGCAAATGAGGTGTCAATGCAACCTAGCTGATATAGGTAGTACGGTATATTATATTATTATATTATGGATATCTCAACATATTATTATATGCTGAGCCATGCTGACAGTGAGACGTGTTGTGTGTGTGTGTGCCGCCAGGAGAGATAGCTAGCCAGATGAGCAGGTCTGCATCTGCTCAGACCGCTAGCTGGCATAAGATTTGAAATAGCTCAGACCTGCTCTGATACAAACATGCTGGCAACGCTCTCTGCCCAGCTGCCTACTGCTGTCACCCTCACCGCTCTTAATCTCCCCCGTTGCAACAAGCATTTGACTCGCCCATGGGAAGAGGTATCTCACTCCCCCTTGGTGACAAGTATTTCACTCCCACAAGGCAACAAGATTTTCAATCCCCTGTGGCAACAAGCATGTATTCCATCATGGCATTGAGCATGAAGGCCCTGGCATTGAGCAAGAAACCCCCTGCATGTAGTCAAGTGCCACTAATGTGGCATAATATGTCATAGCCATTACGGTGTGTAGTATAATATGTTAAGGGCAGCCCAGTGTGTTGCATAATATTTAATGGGCATCACAGTGTGTGGCATAGTGTGTAATGGACATCACGGTGTGTGGCATTATGTGTAGTGGGCAACACGGTGTGAGGCATAATGTGTAAGGGCATCACAATGTGTGACTTAATGTTTAATGGGCATCATGCTGTGTGGCATAATTTGTAATGGGCTATAATAAGTTATGGGAATTACGGTGTGTGACGTAACGTGTAAGTGGCATTATGGTGTGCAAAATAAGAATTTAATTGAATCAAAGGTTAAAAAATATTATAAGGCAGGTCAAGGGGTGGGGCTGGGGGCAGGCCAATGGGTGGGCTGTAGGTAAGTCAAAGGGTGGGCCACTGTCTGTGAATCTCTCAACACAAAGGAGGTAACCCTATATAATATCCTGCATCTAGTTACTGTACATGTGTCTTGCTAAAGGTGCCCATACACGCACCGATTTTTCCAGTGCGATGCTATGCGATGAGATGCGTGCTCCTGTGGCATCTCATCGCACAGTACAAAAAGTATGTGCTGCATATGTGATACTTTGATCGCTTCGCATCACATCGCAGGCACATCGCATGCACAACGCATGCAATGAGATGCGATGCGATTTAGGACAAAACGCACCGTAAAATCTTTAAGGTGCCCATACACTATTAAATTAGACTAGGTGACCTGTGCGAAAATTTTGCATGCAAATGGGCCAAAAGTACATTTTTAACTTTGATTTTTAAACAAACAATATGATGTGCAATTCTAAATTAACATTTTTAGAAGTGGAGAACTTAATCTTTAAAATAGTACCTCATTTATAGATTTTGGTTAAATACGAAGGGAGAAAAGGGATCGTCATCAAAAATAACCTTCTAGAAATAATATATACTGTATGATGATTATTCTTATGACAATTAGCCACTTTCATGCACTTTATTTCTGCCATTGTTCAATATGAGCAGGGGCGTAACTATAGCACCGCAGTCCCCACGGTCGCGGGGGGGTGCTGTGCATGTGGGGGCACCGGGGGCTGCGGTGCTATAATAATGCCCCCGCCCCCATCCCCCGCAGGCTTACCTGTCTGCACGTCCCGGCACCCCTCCTGGCTTCAAACAATTCTATGGAGACGGACCACGATAAAATGGCCGCCCCATAAAGCAGACAGTTATCTGAAACTGTCTGCGGTATTGGGGCGGCCATTTTATCGTGGTCCGTCTGCATAGAATTATTACTTGAAGCCAGGAGGGGAGCCGGGACGCGCAGACAGGTAAGCCTGTTGCGATGGGGGGGGAGGGGCACCGGCGGCCAGGGGGGGGGGGCACCACTGAATATGAGCATTTTTTTTGTTTCTTTTTTTTCCATATTGGTATTCCTATTTTGCTATTTGTTGTAGTTTGTAGTTACGGTACTCTTTACCTAGATGGGCGCCCATCGCGGCCATCGCGGGCATCGCATGCACTAAAAAATCGCATGCGATGCGACCGACGCGATGCCCGCGATTTCCCATAGGGAACAATGTTAAATGTCCCAATTGACCCGATTTTCCTGTTCAATGTCTCAATTGACCCGATTTTCCCAAAGGAAACAATGTTAAATGGCCCACAGAGGCCAAATAGGCACCCTGAAGTGTAAAATGGCCCCCACAATTGTTAACGCCACCCCACGATCAACGTCAACCCGAAGCATGGCGAGCGCAGCGAGCCCGCGAGGGGCGGCGGTACGCGTCCTACGACCTTTTCATACCCCCACTATCCACGTCGGCGTGGAGTTGAGAATAGAAAGCGTGGCGAGTGGACGCGGACACCTTCACAGGTATACGCGTCCCCTCGCGGGCTTCACAGCTGTCCGCATCCGCTCGCCACGCTTCGGGCTCGGTGGCTCGCTGCGCTCGCCACACTTTCTATTCTCAACTCCACGCCGACGTGGATAGTGGGGGTATGAAAAGGTTGTAGGACGCGTACCGCCGCCCCTCACGGGCTCGCTGCGCTCGCCACGCTTCGGGTTCACGTTGATCGTGGGGTGGCGTTAACAATTGTGGGGGCCATTTCACACTTCAGGGTGCCTATTTGGCCTCTGTGGGCCATTTAACATTGTTTCCTATGGAAAAATCGGGTCAATTGAGACATTGAACAGGAAAATCAGGTCAATTGGGACATTTAACATTGTTCCCTATGGGAAATCACGGGCACCGCGTCGGTCGCATCGAATGCGATTTTTTAGTGCATGCGATGCCCGCGATGGCGCGATTTTTTACTAACGATGCCCACGATCAAAATCGTGGGCGCCCTTCTAGGTAAAGAGTACCGTAGTTACTGTTTTATACATATGACTGTATTGTGTTCTGTGTAAGATAAAGGCATCATTATTTATTTTGCTATTGTGTGACTCCTGTGTGACCCAGGGGAATTGGGACTATGAGAGAGTTATAGGTAAGAATAACACACATAAACCCAGTATCCTCACACAGACGGTCTACTATTTTTAGCAAGCACCTTCTATAATCCTGCTTGTGCTGGAATCTAAGCGGTTTAGTCTGGTACAATGTTCTTATTAGATGTGGCTTATTGCTTAAATTAGCTCTCATGCACTTAGCTTGCATTTCTCGCTGTTTCATTTAAATATATGCACAATCTGATCATCATCATACCCTCCAACTATACCAAATTTGCCGGTACAGTACCGATTTTTAACAGTCTGTACCGGCAAATTCTAATCGTACCGAATGTACCGATTTTTATACATGTCTGAGCTGGCGTCACAGTCTCAGTCACTCTCATGTGCGCCGCTTCCTTCTCCTGGCTCCCGGTACCCAGCTCCCTCCGTGTGGTATGCCTCCTGTGGTGCGCTGCCGGCTCCCTGGCTCTCCCCCACCCGTTCCCAATAGTGCATTGCGCATGGTGCCAGGCGTCATGACTTCACTCGCCGGCACCACGCACAGTGACACTCTTCAAAGCTCAGCCCTCCCTCAGTCTCTTGGCGTGAATCTGCTGCCCTGAGGGAAAGGGGTCCGGTGGCAGGCCAGCCAGCCCCGGCGCGCGTGACTGGGGGGACATCTTAGCATCGGAGGAGGCTCCTGGCCCGGCTGCCACGTCTCCAGCACTGTAAGTGACTGCCGCTTAGGCTACATGTAAATAATAAATCTCCGCACAAATTATAAATCCGTGTGAGGCACTACATTCTCTGGCTGCAGCTCATGATGGCTTGGTGGGCTGCTCTGGTATATTAAATAAGTATACTTAATATACTTATATTTATTAAATAAAAGTATATTAAATATACTTATTTATTTTAATATGACAGCAGCCCACCAAGCCACCATGTGACATGAGCTGCAGGAAGCAGGTCATGTCACCGTGGTTCGCTTACTACAGCTGCCAACTGTGACTAGGGCCCTGTCCCACCCCCTGTCAAAGGCCTGCCACCAGCAGTGATGTGGCCCACACATCACAGCAATCAGCTGGTTATTTTATTTTAAATGCCCAGCTCATACACATACGAAAAGAGGATGACCACGCCCCTTACCAGTGGACACACCCACTTTACTCATGGCCACGCCCCCTTTCGAGTGTGTACCGATTTCCCTTCTTCAGATGTTGGAGGGTATGCATCATTTATACTGAGAGATATTGTACTCTGGGCTTTCTGGTAGTACACAGTGAATTACTCCCTTTATCAAAGCAAAAAGTACATACAGATAGTGGTAGATGCTCAAATTAGTTCAGTACTACTTTTCAGGTGCATGAAAAGGGATGGGTTAATACTTAGTAAGTAACAAGACATTGGTTCCCCCGGCACACTGAATAGTATTAGTAACCAATCTTGAACACTACATGATAATAGAATTCAGAGATATTGGTTACATATACCTGCGCAGGTGTATGACATGCCCCCAAGCCACGTAAAGGCTTCTCTGTATATTGGGGGTCCCATGCGCTATATATCTAGGTGCAGGGTGGAAGCGGTACATCTGTCAGAATAGACTTAGGTCTACAGTCATTAGGTCGACCCTGGAAGATCGACTGTCCCCAAGGTCGACAGGGTTAAAGGTCGACATGGGCCAAGGTCGACATGTTTTAGGTCGACAGTCATTAGGTCACCATGAGTTTTTCACTGTTTTTTTTTTACCCGAATGTCGACACAGTCGACATGGACACAGTTGGAGTCGAACCACAGCCGCTCGCAATGCTTCGGGCACGGTGCCTCGCTGCGCTCGGCACACTATTTTATTCTCCCACCACGCCCTAGTGGATGGTAGGGCATGAAATACCGCCTGTCGGCACATGTCGGCTCAAAAAACAGTGAAAAACTCATGTCGACCTAATGACTGTCGACCTAAAACCATGTCGACCTTGGCCCATGTCGACCTTAAGTCATGTCGACCTTGTGCCATGTCGACCTTTAACCCTGTCGACCTTGGGGACAGTCGACCTTCCGGGGTCGACCTAATGACTGTCGACCTAAGTCTGGTCTGACAGATGACCGTTTCCCGTGGAGGGTGTGGCACCCCAAAAACTATCATAAGCTAGGAAGCCCAGTGCGGCACGCCAGTGAAATACTATAGTGTTAATAATTAGTGATAGGAAGCCGAAGCTATATATAAAGAGAGAGAGATAAAATAAAAAATGGAATGCAATTAAAATAAGAGAAAGATAGTGTTAGTGAGGGAAAAGTGTTAATAGAATGTAATCAAAGCAAAAAGTGCAATAAAATGAAGAAGGCAAACAATCTTAGCTATGTAGTGAATACCAGAAGAGGTTCACCCTCCACAGACAGATGCCGCATACTGGTGGCATCCTGCGCCCAACTGCGGCCACCCTGAACTTAGGTTCTGTGATGATACATCACATCCGTTCCTCACTGACCTGCCTGGGTCTCTCTGGGAGCCGTCAGCGCCGTGCAGTGTCTCCGTTGTCAGGGTTACCACTGAACATGATAAGTGCTGAAAATATAAGTAAGAAAATAGAGGTGCTGCTTAGTGAGTATTGGGTACATTCCCAGCGGTGACACATAATTTTTTCGGCACTGTCTGGTGTGTATTGGGTATGCTCCTGGTGACACATAATAATTACAAGGGTGCCCTTTGTGTATTGGGTACACTCTGTGTGACACACAAAAATTAGAGGGGCTGTCTTGTGTGTATTGGGTATGCTCCTGGTGACACTGCAGCATGAAAAAGCAGGAGGTAGAGAGTGCACCGGCAATACAGCATCTGGGTGGCAGCAAGATGGTAGGCAAATGCCCGTTCTAGAGCCCGGGACAGCCTGTACAGAAGAAGGCACCATTCTTCAGCCACAGAAAGTGTGCCAACGCTGGGGTAATTGCCATCAGTTACAGAGGCAATCAGGAGGATCACCGAGGAAGTGGCCTGACCCCGCCACTCGAGGCCGCGACCTCAACACTGTGGTCGCCCACAGACGGAAGAACCACAGCAGAGGTTACAGTAGAGTGCCCAAACAACAACTGGGGGTGGGGATGCCCCTTGCCAGACCAGATATGCATAATTATTATTGGCTTGTACCCAGAGGCGTAGGGAGGGCGGAGCCACCGGAGCTCATGCTCCGGGCGGCTATTGGTCGAATGGCGCCGCCGGCCCGCCCCCCCTCCGCAAATGATCCCTGCGTAAGGGATCATACTAATAGTGGTAACAGTGGGCAGCGTGCGCGGCAGCTGCCCTGCCCGGCGCCTGCCTCCTGCCCTGCTCGCCCGGCGTTCCCTGCCGCCAAGCGCACCGTCCGGGCGGCTGACTCCAGTCCACTCCTCTCTCCTGTCTAAATTGCTGCTGCTGCTCGGTCCGGCTTCCGGGCAGCGCAGCGCAGCAGCACTCGACTCCTCCCAGAACCAGTCACCTGTCACCTGAGTCCCTTCTCCCTGGCTACAGCAGCGTGAACACTTAACAGCCTTCCCAAACGCTGGCTGTGGCCTAGAGGAGGAGAAGTTTTTCAAGGTGATTTCTTTGATTTTTATTTAAAGCTAATTAATGATTTTAAAAAACTTAGTAATAAACTTGTGGTTTGGGGGATTCGTGGGGCCGGGAGGGGGGGAGGGAAGGGGAGGGGGGGGGGGATCTCTCTGGCTGCTGCTGTCACCCCAGGTATATTTATTTACAGCTGTCAGCATCTTATATAGCGCAGCAGATTCCGTTACAGTGTCTTATATAGCGCAGCAGATTCCGTTACAGTGTCTTATATAGCGCAGCAGATTCCGTTACAGTGTCTTATATAGTGCAGCAGATTCCGTTACAGCGTCTTATATAGCGCAGCAGATTCCGTTACAGCGTCTTATATAGCGCAGCAGATTCCGTTACAGTGTCTTATATAGCGCAGCAGATTCCGTTACAGTGTCTTATATAGTGCAGCAGATTCCGTTACAGCGTCTTATATAGCGCAGCAGATTCCGTTACAGCGTCTTATATAGCGCAGCAGATTCCGTTACAGCGTCTTATATAGCGCAGCAGATTCCGTTACAGTGTCTTATATAGCGCAGCAGATTCCGTTACAGTGTCTTATATAGCGCAGCAGATTCTGTTACAGCGTCTTATATAGCGCAGCAGATTCAGTTACAGTGTCTTATATAGCGCAGCACATTCCGTTACAGTGTCTTATATAGCGCAGCAGATTCAGTTACAGTGTCTTATATAGCGCAGCAGATTCCGTTACAGTGTCTTATATAGCGCAGCAGATTCCGTTACAGCTTCTTATATAGCGCAGCAGATTCCGTTACAGCTTCTTATATAGCGCAGCAGATTCCATTGCAGTGTCTTATATAGCGCAGCAGATTCCATTACAGTGTCTTATATAGCGCAGCAGATTCCATTACAGTTTCTTATATAGCGCAGCAGATTCCGTTACAGCGTCTTATATAGCGCAGCAGATTCCGTTACAGTGTCTTATATAGAGCAGCAGATACCGTTACAGTGTCTTATATAGTGCAGCAGATTCTGTTACAGCGTCTTATATAGCTCAGCAGATTCTGTTACAGTGTCTTATATAGTGCAGCAGATTCCGTTACAGTGTCTTATATAGCGCAGCAGATTCCGTTACAGCGTCTTATATAGCGCAGCAGATCCTGTTACAGTGTCTTATATACCATAGAAGGTTCCGTTACAGCGTGTTATATAGCGCAGCAGATTCCGTTACAGTGTCTTATATAGCGCAGCAGATTCCGTTACAGTGTCTTATATAGCGCAGCAGATTCCGTTACAGTGTCTTATATAGCACAGCAGATTCCGTTACAGTGTCTTATATAGCGCAGCAGATTCCGTTACAGCATCTTATATAGCGCAGCAGATTCCGGTACAGTGTCTTATATAGCGCCGCAGATTCCGTTACAGCGTCTTATATAGCGCAGCAGATTCCGTTACAGTGTCTTATATAGCGCAGCAGATTCCGTTACAGCGTCTTATATAGCGCAGCAGATTCAGTTGCAGTGTCTTATATAGCGCAGCAGATTCCGTTACACTGTCTTATATAACGCAGCAGATTCCGTTACAGTGTCCTATATAGCGCAGCAGTTTCCGTTACAGTGGCTTATATAGCGCAGAAGATTCCGTTACAGTGTCTTATATAGCGTAGCAGATTCCGTTACAGTGTCTTATATAACCCAGCAGATTCTGTTACAGTGGGGCAGATGTATCATAGCAGCGCTTATCGCGCCGCTATGATACTTCCTGCTTCGCCTCAATAGCGAGGCGAAGCAGGAAGGGACATCGACAAGATGTATTAACATCTTGTCTGCCGAAGCGGGGGAGCGTTAACTCCCCCCTCCGGCGATGTCCCTTTCTGGAGATAGCGCATCAGTTAATACTGATGCGCTATCTCCTGTCCCCCGGCCGGCCGCACTGGGCATGCGCGGGATCTCGCTGTTCACGCGAGATCCCCAGCGCAGCCCACAGCTGACAGCAGGGACAGCGCTGTCCCTGCTGTTTAGATAGGGCGATGCTGACCGTTCATACATTCGGCCTGCTATCATTTTGATAGCAGCGCCGATATGGACAGGGGCGCATAGCGCCCCTGTCCATTACCGCAACCTGGCGCCGTCATACATGGGGGAGAAGCGGTATCAGTGCACATAACGTGCGCTGATATCCCTTCTCCCCCATAACGACAGATCATACATCTGCCCCAGTGTCTTTTATAGTGCAGCAAATTCCGTTACAGTGCCTTATATAGCGCAGCAGATTCCGTTACAGTGTCTTATATAGCGCAGCAGATTCCGTTGCAGTGTCTTATATAGCGCAGCAGATTCCGTTACACTGTCTTATATAGCGCAGCAGTTTCCGTTAGTGTCTTATAGCGCAGAAGATTCCGTTACAGTGTCGTATATAGCGCAGCAGATTCCGTTGCAGTGTCTTATTTAGCGCAGCATATTCTGTTACACTGTCTTATATAGCGCAGAAGATTCTGTTACAGTGTCTTATATAGCGCAGCAGATTCCGTTACAGTGCATTATATAACGCAGCAGATTCCGTTACAGTGTCTTATATAGCGCAGCAGATTCCGTTACAGCGTCTTATATAGCGCAGCAGATTCCGTTAGTGTCTTATATAGTGCAGCAGATTCCGTTACAGTGTCTTATATAGTGCAGCAGATTCCGTTAGTGTCTTATATAGTGTCTTATTTTTAAGTTTTTTCTTTTCAAATGTAACATGCCAACACATGTTAGCCACGCCCCCAATTCATTACGGGGAAGGGGGGGGCGCGAAATATGCCCCTGCTCCGGGCACCATGGCACCTAGCTACACCGCTGCTTGTACCTCCCTTTTTTATCTAACTTTATCACCAGCAGAAGGAGAAGGGTCTGCAGCACAGTCCAAAATTCAAATAGGGGAGCCACACCCACTCCAAGTGAGTCAGTCTGGAATGTCAGTTGGTGGCAGTTGCTGTGGCTCCCCTATTTGAATTTTGGACTTCACTGCAGCCCCTCCTCTGGGGACTTCCCGACCAATGACATCTGCATGTATAATTCCATTATAAAATGTACACATATCTAACATGGACATCTTTATTTCAGTGCAATCTTACATCAGACTTTAACTCCAACTAACTGACTAACATTTTGCTAGTGAAAACATTGTACAGCTATACATTGTACATTGACTGTGAGTGTTGTCTGGCAGTGTTGAATGGGAGCAGTAGGAGGGGAATGTTTCTGATAAATGTTATGGGGGAGTTTAGTTAGCAAAAACTACGTCAAATGTAATTGCCGATCCGACGTAGTTCTCTGTGGTTCTCATTGTGAAAAGAAAATGTGATATCCTGTATGTGGCTTTCTGACTGAATTACATATTTCTTCTACTTCAACAAAAACTTACTGTACATTGTACTTTGCATTAAACTTGTACCTCGACTAGAGAGGGTGATATGTACAGTTCATTGGGTCCCATTGTTAGAGACTGCCTGGCAGTTCTTGTGCCTCATTCAGTGCTCCAGCTGTTACTGTTGAAAACATTCATTCCAGGGAACAAAAGACTTAATGTTGCCAGAGTACAACTGTAGATGGGTTCCGTGTACTACTATGACTTTGCACGTGTTAAACATTTTGCATCTCTTAGTTTGTCTCTGTATCCTTCAAGCACATACATTTACACTGGACAGGAGGTTTTGAAATTACCCTTTTTACTGATTAACCCCTTCCCGACATTTGACGTATATATACATCATGGCCGGGATGTACTTCCCGACACATGACGTATATATACGTCATGACTTCAAAGTGCCACTGCGTCTAGAGACGCAGTGACAGAGGGACGATGTCTGCTGTCCCTGACAGCAGACATGTCCCTGCATGCCCAGGGGGGGCGGCGATGCCGCCCCCCGTCGGCGATCGCTGTGATTGGCTGTTCAATTTGAACAGCCATTCGCAGCGTTTTCCTGTGTTACCGGCGAATCAGACGCTCGGTAACACAGGTGTCAATCACCGCCGGGTGTGAGGGGGCATGAGGGGGTCATCGGTGACGACGACACCTCACCCCACCTGCCCCCAAGGCTGTGATTGGTCCGTCGGACCGACGGACCAATCACAGCCATGGCGCGCCATTTAAACTAACGTGACTGCGCTGCAGACGCCATTCCGGTCTGGAATTGCGTGCAGAGCGGTCACCGGCCACTCTGTCCTGCTATACATACCTGAACCTTGCCTGATACTTACCTGATCACCGCTGATCACCGCTGGTAGCGTGCTGCCAGCAGCTGGATGCTTCCTGGATCTTGTGACTTCCTGTGTGCTGCTGCTGCAGTGTCATAGAGTCACAGATAGTGATAGATAGTCAGAGATAGTCAGAGATAGTGAGAGAGAGTGATAGAGAGTGATAGAGAGTGATAGAGAGTGCTATATTTTGTGTCTGCTGCACCCCCTTTTGTGCTGATCACTATATCTGAGCTGATCAGCAACTTTTTGGGGGTGCAGAGGTTTTTTTTTAATATATATATACCTGTCAGTTGCACCAAAGGTTGTGCTGCCTGTGCAACTGACTGCTACCCCCCCTGCTGCCCCCCCTTTTGTGCTGATCAGTTTAAATTAATTAAGATCAGCAACTTTTTGGGGGTCCAGGTTTTTTTTTTTATATATATATACCTGTCAGTTGCACCAAAGGTTGTGCTGCGTGTGCAACTGACTGCTGCCCCCCCTGCTGCCCCCCCTTTTGTGCTGATCAGTTTAAATTAATTAATCAGCAACTTTTTGGGGGTCCAGGGTTTTTTTTTTATATATACCCTGTCAGGTTGCACCCACAGTTGTGTGCCTGCTGCCCCTCACTGCTAATCAGTGTTGCATCACTGCATCACAGTTCTGCAGGTTTTTTTTTTTTTGGAGAGTGCAGTGGGGTTTTGTTTTTACACCCACGTTGCTTTTGTGGGTGTCCTGTGGCCGCTGAGCGCTGATCAGTGACGTACAATCACTGAACAGCATTTTTGGCACAGGGTTGATATAATTTTTTTTCTGCAGTTTTTTTAATTTTTTTTTTATTTGGAGAGTGCTGTGGTATATTTTTTTAAATTGTTTTTACACCCACGTTGCTTTTGTGGGTGTCCTGTGGCCGCTGATCAGTGACGTACAATCACTGAACAGCATTTTTGGCACAGGGTTGATATAATTTTTTTTCTGCAGTTTTTTTCTGCAGTTTTTTTTTTTTTTTTTTTTACACCCACGTTGCTTTTGTGGGTGTCCTGTTGCCTTTGAGCGCTGTTCAGTGACGGACGTTACTGACCAACATCTGTGCTCAATTTTTGGCGCAGGACCTTTTTTTTTTTTTAACCCCTTCAATTTTTTTTTTTTATTGGGATCAAATTCCTGTATAAAGTATTTTTTTTTCTGCACTACATACACACTACACACTACATACCCCCCGTGTTGAAATAAAGTTTGTACCCCCCCTACACTATACACGTGTTGAAACATTACACTTACAGAAACACAAAAATAAAAATGGCATCCCAAATGTCAGCCCAAATGTCATCCCAAATGTCATCCCAGTCATCCAGAAGAATGTATTCAGCGGAGGAGGCATATGCCATGCTTGCCTCTGACTCTGACACAGCCAGTGATGCAAGCGGGGAATTTGAAGGATTCGTCTTAAGCTCCTCTTCCTCCTCTGGTGATGAGGGACCCCCTCAAAGACGCCCCCGTAGAGCAGCTGAGACCCCCCCCAAATGATTGATCCCTTATGGACCCCACCACCAGACAATTTTGAGCCCCAGGTTCCTGAGTTTTTGGCCATCCCTGGAATCCAATTTGATTTAACAGGTCTCAAAGAAATTGACTTTTTCAAAATATTTTTCTCTGATGATTTTATAAAATAAATGGTGGACCAAAGTAATTTATATGCCCAGCAGTTTATTGCTCAAAACCCCACGTCATCATTTGCTAGGTGGACCCCTGTAGATGCAGTAGAGATGATGACGTTTTGGGGTCTGGTGTTACATATGGGCATAGTAAAAAAGCCAGAAATTAGGCAATATTGGAGTACAGATGTTCTGTACAGCACCCCATTTTACCGTATGGCCATGACTCGGACTCGTTTTGAGACAATCCTTAAATTTTTACATTACACCGATAATGCACAGTGCCCACCCAGAGATGATCCCACCTTTGACCGGCTATTCAAAGTCAGGCCGGTCATTGATCATTTCAGTGCCAAATTTGCAGAGATGTACATCCCTGAAAAATTTATTTGTATCGACGAGTCCCTTATACATTTTAAAGGAAGGGTTAAATTCCGCCAGTACCTTCCCAATAAGAGGGCAAGGTATGGCATAAAAATGTATAAGCTGTGTGAAAGCACCTCAGGGTACACCCACAGGTTTAGGGTATATGAAGGGAAGGATTCAACAATTGAACCGGCAGAATGCCCCCCCTCCCTCGTAGGTGTTAGTGGAAAAATTGTCTGGGATTTAGTGCACCCCTTCCTGGATAAAGGTTATCACCTCTATGTGGATAACTTTTACACTAGCATCCCCCTGTTTAAGGCCCTTGGTTCAAGAGGTACAGCAGCTTGCGGTACTGTGCGCAAGAACCAAAGAGGCCTCCCAAAAACGCACATTGCCCAAGTACTGAGAAGGGGTGAAAGCAGGGGAATATGCACCGAAAATATGTTGTTGGTCAAATATAAGGACAAGAGGGATGTCCTTATACTGACAACAATTCATGGAGACAGTACCACCTCCATCCCTGTACGAGGTACCAGTACCCACACCTCAAAAACTAATTGTATCCTAGATTACAATAGGTACATGGGCGGAGTGGATCTTTCAGATCAGGTACTGAAGCCGTACAGTCCCCTGCGGAAAACAAAAATCTGGTACAAGAAGCTGGCCGTGTATATCATCCAGATGGCACTGTATAACGCTTACGTGCTATTCCGTTCTACCGGCCAGAGGGGGACATTTATGCACTTTCAAGAGGAAGTCATAAAGGGCCTAATATTTGGGAACCAGCAGGCAGAGGGCCCCAGTACTTCTAGTACTGGCCCCCGTATTGTACCAGGGCAGCATTTTCCTAACGAAATCCCCTCCACTGCAAGAAAGGGCAGGACACAAAAAAGGTGCAAAGTTTGCTATAAAAAGAGAATAAGAAAGGATACTATTTTCCACTGTGAAACTTGCCCCGACAAACCCGGCCTATGTATAAAGGAGTGTTTTAAAATATACCACACATCTATGGATTATTAGGTTCATCATTTCACCGTGCTTCGGGGGTCTTGCTAATGCCACATAGCACCCACCATTCATTCCACCAGAATCTGAGCTGCAAAATCCAAAAATCACTCCTTCCCTTCTGAGTCCTGCCATGCACCCAACTGGTATTTTTTGGTCACATATGAGGCATTGCCATACTCGGGAGAAATTGGGGCACAGATTTTCGGGTGCTTTTTCTCCTTCATACCTTATGAAAATGAAAAATTTTGAGCCAGAACTGCATTTTTGTGTAAAAAAAATGTAATTTTTCATTTTCAATGCCCAGTTGTATCAAAATTGGTGAAACCCCTGGGGTTTTGAAATGTACACTATACCCCTAGATGAATTCCCTGAGGGGTGTAGTTTGCAAAATGGGGTCACTTGTGGGGGGGTTCCACTGTATTGGTGCTTTGGGGGTCTTGCTAATGCGACATAGCACCCACCAACATTCCACCAGAATCTGTGCTGCAAAATCCAAATATCACTCCTTCCCTTCTGAGTCCTGCCATTTTTTGGTCACACATGAGGCATTGCCGTACTCGGGAGAAATTGGGGCACAGATTTTGGGGTGCTTTGTCTCCTTCATTCCTTGTGAAAATGAAAAATTTTGAGCCAGAACTGCATTTTTGTGTAAAAAATTTAATTTTTCATTTTCACTGCCCAGTTGTACCACAATTGGTGAAACCCCTGGGGGTTTGAAATGTACACTATACCCCTAGATGAATTCCCTGAGGGGTGTAGTTTGCAAAATGGGGTCACTTGTGGGGGGGTTCCACTGTATTGGTGCTTTGGGGGTCTTGCTAATGCGACATAGCACCCACCAACATTCCATCAGAATCTGTGCTGCAAAATCCAAATATCACTTCTTCCCTTCTGAGTCCTGCCATGCACCCAAATGGTATTTTTTGGTCACATGTGAGGCATTGCCGTACTCGGGAGAAATTGGGGCACAGATTTTGGGGTGCTTTGTCTCCTTCATTCCTTGGGAAAATGAAAAATTTTGAGCCAGAACTGCATTTTTGTGTAAAAAATTTAATTTTTCATTTTCACTGCCCAGTTGCACCACAATTGGTAAAACCCCTGGGGGTTTGAAATGTACACTATACCCCTAGATGAATTCCCTGAGGGGTGTAGTTTGCAAAATGGGGTCACTTGTGGGGGGGTTCCACTGTATTGGTGCTTCGGGGGTCTTGCTAATGCGACATAGCACCCACCAACATTTCACCAGAATCTGAGCTGCAAAATCCAAAAATCACTCCTTTCCTTCTGAGTCCTGCCATGCACCCAAATGGTATTTTTTGGTCACATGTGAGGCATTGCCGTACTCGGGAGAAATTGGGGCACAGATTTTGGGGTGCTTTGTCTCCTTCATTCCTTGGGAAAATGAAAAATTTTGAGCCAGAACTGCATTTTTGTGTAAATAATTAAATTTTTCATTTTCACTGCCCAGTTGTACCACAATTGGTGAAACCCCTGGGGGTTTGAAATGTACACTATACCCCTAGATGAATTCCCTGAGGGGTGTAGTTTGCAAAATGGGGTCACTTGTGGGGGGGTTCCACTGTATTGGTGCTTCGGGGGTCTTGCTAATGCGACATAGCACCCACCAACATTCCACCAGAATCTGAGCTGCAAAATCCAAAAATCACTCCTTCCCTTCTGAGTCCTGCCATGCACCCAAATGGTATTTTTTGGTCACATGTGAGGCATTGCCGTACTCGGGAGAAATTGGGGCACAGATTTTGGGGTGCTTTGTCTCCTTCATTCCTTGTGAAAATGAAAAATTTTGAGCCAGAACTGCATTTTTGTGTAAAAAATTTAATTTTTCATTTGCACAGCCCAGTTGTATCAAAATTGGTGAAACCCCTGGGGGTTTGAAATGTAGTGTACATTTCAAACCCCCAGGGGTTTCACCAATTTTGATACAACTGGGCTGTGCAAATGAAAAATTAAATTTTTTACACAAAAATGCAGTTCTGGCTCAAAATTTTTCATTTTCACAAGGAATGAAGGAGACAAAGCACCCCAAAATCTGTGCCCCAATTTCTCCCGAGTACGGCACCCCTCAGGGAATTCATCTAGGGGTATAGTGTATACCCCTAGATGAATTCCCTGAGGGGTGTAGTTTGCAAAATGGGATCACTTGTGGGGGGGTTCCACTGTATTGGTGCTTGGGGGGTCTTGCTAATGCGACATAGCACCCACCAACATTCCACCAGAATCTGAGCTGCAAAATCCAAAAATCACTCCTTCCCTTCTGAGTCCTGCCATGCACCCAAATGGTATTTTTTGGTCACATGTGAGGCATTGCCGTACTCGGAAGAAATTGGGGCACAGATTTTGGGGTGCTTTGTCTCCTTCATTCCTTGTGAAAATGAAAAATTTTGAGCCAGAACTGCATTTTTGTGTAAAAAATTTAATTTTTCATTTTCACTGCCCAGTTGTACCACAATTGGTGAAACCCCTGGGGGTTTGAAATGTACACTATACCCCTAGATGAATTCCCTGAGGGGTGTAGTTTGCAAAATGGGGTCACTTGTGGGGGGGTTCCTAACTTTTAGCATCTTATGGTGCCTAGAAACCTACATGGTGCCTAAAAAAAATCTCATAAAAAGGAGGCTCCAAAATCAAGTAGGTGCTCCTTCTATTATGAAGCCTGTGGTTTGGTCAACGTGCACAATAGGGCCACATATAGGATATTTCTGAAAACAAAAGAATTGGGGGAATCAATTTTTAGTCACATTTCTCTAGTAAAATCTACTGTGTTCCTTAGAAAAATGTATTAAAATTGCAAATCTGCAAAAAAAAATGAAATTTTGAAATTTCACCTACACTTTGTTTTAATTCCTGTGAAACACCTAAAGGGTTAACAAACTTCCAAAATGCTCTTTTGAATACTGTGAGGGGTGCAGTTTTTGAAATGGCATCATTTATGGGGGTGTCTCACATACAAGTCCCTCAAAGTCACATCAGAACTGAACTGGTCCCTAAAAAAATCAGTGTTTGAAATTTTCTTGAAAATTTGAGAATTTGCTATTCATATTTTAAGCCTCCTAGTGTCCAAAAAATTTAAAAGGAAGTTGAAATAATGATGGAAACATAAAGTAGACATATGGTCTATGTTAGTTATTAACTATTTTGAGTGGTATGATTATTTGTCTCACAAGCAGAAAATTTAACATTTTGAAAATTGCTAAATTTTCCATTTTTTTACGACATTTTGGTATTTTTCACAAAAAAACACAGACTGTATTGACCCAAATTTACCACTAATTTGAAGTACAATGTGTCACGAGAAAACAATCTCAAAATCACTGGGATAAGTAAAAGCAAAAAAAAGTTATCCCCACTTAAGTGATACATGTCAGATTTGAAAAAAAGGGCTCTGTCAGGAAGGCAAAAACTGTCTGCGTCAGGAAGGGGTTAAAATAAGAGCATATTTCTGCTACTTAATGCATATTTACAGTACATGATTATTCAACTCTACGTATTTCATTTGATATTGAGCTGTACTTAAAGATCCTCATTTAGTAAATGCTTTCACCTTGGTACTAGTGATGTGAGGGCTCGACTTCTTGGAAACTGTACCCATACTTCTGGTTCTTGATGGAATATGAGTGCTCCTGCATTGCTCAGATGCAAAAAGTCATCAGATCATTGGATTTAATAAAAGTCCCTCACAGTGATTCAGACACCATTCCACAGTCTACACAGGACAGCGAGCACACTAAAATGCCAAAAAATTAACATCAATATTTATCCTCTATACTGGGGCACTGCAAACACTGCACACAGCCCAGAGATCCTTAAGGACCCTCGACGGGGGGTCGTGAGTCAAATTACACAAATGCCGATTTAGCCCTACCCACCGCAGTGCAATGCCTTAAAAACTGCATTGCATGTCGGGGGGCGTGGATACAATGTCACAATCACTCTGACCATGCCCCCCAAACAAGTAGCCCTCATGTTTCTCTGCCCCACCCCTTTTCAATCCTGGCGGCCCTTCCACCTCCTGAGCTGGCCGCCCTCTCCCGGGCAGATGGAGCTGCAGCTCCAGGGCTCCACATAAAAATAGGCCCATCATCATGACAGCATGATGATCACCAGACACAACTGGCCATATGGTTGGCCATAAAAAGAAGAAGCAGCACGTATTGTGTAATGGTTAGCATTACTGTCACACAGCACTCAGGTCATGGGTTTGATTCCCACCATGGCCCTAACCGTGCAGAGTTTGCATATTCTCCCCATGCTATGTGGGTTTCCTTTGGGTACTACGGTTTCCTCCTACACTCTAAATATATAATTGGCTTCCAACAAAATTAACCCTAGAATGTCTGTGTGTGCGTGTACATGTTGTAGGGAATATACATTATACACTCCACTAGGGCAGTGAATGTTCTAATACACCCCCATGCACGTGATGTCAGCCGCCCGCCCCCGACCCACCCGCGTATCTATAGGAACGCTCCGTGTTTTCATGGGGTTGCCCATTAAACACTGGGCATTCCAATGGCCCAGTGCCGCCACTGCCCCGTCCGCTGCAAACAGCCCGGTGAGTGAGTAATTTTTTTAGGCTGTTCACAGTCGGGGTTTTCACATGCGTATAAATGGGGCAGTGGCAGAATTTAGGTCACTACAAGTGATCCAGAATCGTCCCCATTCTGTGGAATATGTGTGCACTATATAAATAACTGTGAATAAATAAATAAATAATATGTATTAAAATGGCATTCCTATTTACATGGGGGGGGGGCAGATGTAACGTGTGCAGAGAGAGTTTGGGTGGAGTTTGTACTTCAAATTGTTATTTAAAATGCAGTTGAAAAATTACTGAACTTTGTTTTTTTCTCCCCTCTCTGCAGCAGAGATGGAGGAGATTCACTGCAGCACATAGGAAACTGTAGCTGCTGGCACCCGGCGATAGGGAAAGGTGGGGAGATGACAGTATGGTCCGCGGGTCATGGTGCGTTGTGCTCCCTGCTGTCATTTATTTATTTATAAATTTATTTAAACTCAGTCATGGTCGCCCGCCAGCCCACCCACCGAGAGAACGGCAGCGAGGTAACAGCCGGCAGAGAGCGGTGAACTGCCCGAGCCCGGCTCAACTTCAGAGCGAGTCGCGGCTATTTTAAATCTAGTGCAGGAAGAATCGTCAGCCAATCAGTGGTCTCGCAACCCGGCACAAGATTTCAAATAGCCGTGACCTGCTCTGAAGCTGAGCCGGGCATGGGCAATTCCCCACTCTCTGACGGCTGTCACCTCGCTGCCATTATCTCGGTGGGTGGGCTCGCGGCCGGGCGGCCACGATGGAGATTAAATAAATAAATGACAGCAGGGGTCACAATGCACCATGACCCCCAGCCCAGCCTGTCATCTCCCCACCTTTTTTCTTCTGTTCTCTCTTGAACTTACAGTCATATATCTCCCCACCTTTCCCTAACACCGGGTGCCAGCAGCTACACAGCCCTCTGTATGCTGCAGTGAAAGGCTGCGGAACACCTGATAAGAGGCTCCAGCTGCTGTTAGCGTGGGGCAGGCGGAGGCCGGGTGCTGCTGGGGAGGGGACAGGGCAGTCAGATCATCTGCAGAGGCATTATTGGATGTGCTACCTGCAGGCAGGTACTATACATCAGGGGGTCCCAGCCACACTACTCAAGGCATATTATGCACCCTGACCCCCAGCCCCCATTTCTGATGGTTGTGCAAAATCCACATGTGCCCTCTACATTACAGTGCCCCATTACTATCATTACTAGAAATGGGCGCCAGGGCCGAAGATTTGTATTTGTATTCATCATTGGGATTTGGATTTGGCTTTGTCAAGTGGCTGTAAAAGGCTTTGGATTTGGAAAATGGTCAAAAACGCCCAAATTATGTAATTTTTGCAGGGTTTTTTGTCCCTAGAGTAATATTAACCTCAATATTATTAATTTCCAGCCCTTTCCAGACAATTTTGACCACTGTACAGCTCACAATGTTGTTTTCATTCAATTTAGGCCAAGGTCTGCAGCAAGCTGGCTCGTTATTGATATTATACTAAGTGACAGAGCCTCGGCACAAACAGATGGTAGTTTGTTGTTACATATCTGCCTCCCAGCAGTGGAATTAATGAATGGTGATGCAAGATGGAATTGTCCCTGAGACCACCCACCCTTAGCTTGTAAAAAAAAGGACATGCACATTGCACATGTAATGACAGACCTTGTCCAACACTGCGTGGAGGCAGAACAATCACCCACGGAACTTATGAAGTTATATTATAATTTATGACAGTATCAGTATTGTGTATTGGTGTGCAGTACACACAAACAATAAAAAAGAGCAAAATGAATTGGGTTTTTTTGTTTGTTTTTTAGGCGCATCTTACACAACACATGGAACTTATGAAGTTATGACAGTATCTCACAAACCCCTGCACAAACCCCTCTGCACAACACAAACCCCTCTGCACAACATTAACCCCTCAATAGGGCCGTCTTTTCGTATGGGCTTAATGGGCACTTGCCCAATGGGCCCCAGGTGTATAGCTGAAGGTCCCCTTTTTCCAGGGATACCAGAATTTTGAAAATCGGCCCTGGGGAACTGGAGATATCCAACTTCAAAGCAGCAGTCCACATCCAACTTGTTAATTGCAATTCCCAGTCATATTTCTCAGGTTCTCTCTGACTTATAGTTTTGACTTATAGTGTTTTCAATTATTCCAAAAGCTGGGACTCTCCCTTTTCTGGCAACACTAGTGGCTTGTCTCTATCGTACCCAGAACCAGAGATATCAGCCTTCCAGCAGCCGGTCCCAGCTCCAGCTCCAAACGTCTGGTGTACAGTTTTATATTTTTGTCAATTGATTGCTCTGGCTCCTGATCTCTGATCCCCAAGTCCCCAGCACCTCCTGAAAGTTGGGACTCTAGGTTTTTATACTATTGAAGGCTAAGAAATCTATTTCCAGATAATGGCAACAGCTGCCCTTCCACCGGAAAATGACGAATATTAAGCCCTCTCCATTATCCAACCCTCCCCTGTGTATAAAACACCCCCTACCTCCCTGGAAGTCATTTACAAGGGACCCTTCATTCAGCTCAGTGCTCCCTTCCACATGTTAATGCCCCCCCCCCCCCCCCATACAGTAAAGGAGTAATTCGCAGAAGTTAATGCTCCAGGTCCTACATTTTGAGTGGAAGATAGAGCACCCCCTGCCACCCATGGGACATCAAAGCTGCTGCTGATAGCACCCTCCACCCCTAGGAGGGGAGAATGGGTAAGGGCCCCAGTGCATTGCTTTGCCCAGGGGCCCACACTGCTCTTAAGACGGCCCTGCTTCACAAACTCCTCTGCACAAATCCCTCTGCAGTCTGCCCAAACCCCTCTTCACAACACAAGCCCTCTGCCCAAACCCCTTTCACAAACCCCTCTGCACAACCACAAAGTAACTCCTCTGCACAGCCACAAACCCCTCTCAACAGAGTCACAAACAGTACACCACTGCAGCCCAACTACAACCCCCCGACTGCAGAGCTGTGCGCTGCTTGAGGAAGCGGGGGAGAAATGGCAACAAATTCTCGAGCCTATAAAGACTTGCCATCTCGCGAGATACTGACATGAGACTTCGCCGTTCAGCCGCGCTCGAGTTTCTGAGTAAAGTTGGAAACTTGTGAGCATGGCTCACGTCGGGCTCGGGGGGGGGGGGGGGGGGGGGCAGTGTTCTGAGCGGTTAGGGTTGCACGGAATCTGGACCACTCACCTCTAATTATAACAACCACTACACATTCCTCTCACTGAAAATATTGGGGGTTATTCAGAAGCTTTGTTCGTAAATGAGGAATCCATGTTGCACGGTAGGTAGGGCAGATGTAACGTGCATAGAGAGATAGATGTGGTGTATTCAAACTGAAATCTAAATTGCAGTGTACATATAAAGCTGCCAGTATTTAAGCTGCACAGAAAGAAAATAAGGTACTTGTTTCCTAGCACGGTGCCCATCGCATACCGTATTTAGTGGTATGCAATGCATGCGATGCACGCATGCATCGCATTGTGTGCATTGCATTGCGTGAATATGAGGGGGTGCCAGCATCGCAACCAGCGGCAGCCCCCCTCCTACCATAATGTACGAGCTACCACTGGTGTGTTCCTTCCAGTGGGAATCAGCCGGCACGTACAGTATGTACAACCTTCCATCCCACACTGCCAGAGACGCTACCTTATTATAGCCGCATGACCTATACCGATAAATACCGTGCATTCAATGTTCCAGTCTGTGATACATATCAGTGAGTTACTGCTGCTGCAGAACATCTTCTGCATTAACTACTGTTGTCTTTGTATGCTAATAAACCAGCTTTCTGGTTAACTATCAATTGTGTGGATTCACAACACTATCAAACGCTGCATCTCTCTGCCAACACAAACGCCAAGAAAAATAACTGAATGAACAATCAAAAGAACATTTTTATTGAACTGACTACAAAATACTTACCTTACTGACAAACAATTGTGTCATAACAGAACAACAGAATGGTAGTTTCTAATACAATACAACATAATGTTCTGATCTTACATAAAACAACACATACAGCTTTAACAGTGACGCTATACAAACCTTACATCCCCACTATTTATCTGCTGTAACAACCTCTTCTGTGACAATTGCTAGTGCGTCAATACTAGAACTTTCATTCAGCCTCGTACACACTTGAAATCCGCAAGCTTTACACAGTAAGCACAAATTACTTTAATTCAACATTATATTAAAATGAGCTCATGTTCTTTTGCATGATCTTGGCAAGGGGTATGGATCATCGCGTCGACAAGAGGAAGGTTAGTTCGACCACTGAAGGCCGACATGCATCAAGGTTGACATGTCTGAAGGTCGACATGGGGTTAGGTTGACAGGGTCATTAGGCTGACACAAGCATTAAGTCGAAATGGGCAAGGTTTGCAGTCAAAACGTTTTTATCCCAAATGTCAACACAGTCTAAATGAACACTAAAAATATGCCCCGCTTCCCATCGCATGGCTCGCTACAATCGCAAAGCTTCAGACACGATGCCTTGCTATGCTCGGCACACTATTTTATTCTCCCACCATGTCCTAGTGGATTGTAGGGCATGAAATACTGCCTGTCAGGACATGTCGGCTCAAAAACATTGTGAAAACCCATGTCGACCTTTGACTGTCGACCTTCATGCATGTCGGCATTCAGTGGTTGACCCAATGCATGTCAACCTTCCTCTTGTCGACCTAGTGATCGTATGCCATGGCAAGATTTCCTATACTTCTGAGATCTGACTATCTTAACTACTGTATGAGCTTTAGTACCTAATTTAATAAGTACCTTAGATGCACAAAATGTATTTATTTATTAACCGTGTCTTATACAGCGCAGCAAATTGTACTTTACAATTGGAAATAGCAATAAAACAAACTGGGTAAATACAGACAGTCAAAATGGTAGGAGGGCCCTGCGCGCAAGCTTACAATCTATAGACAAACAGCTTTAGCTTTCCACTACTGTGCTTAGAATGACTGCCAAGTATACTGCAAGGTGATCCTACTGTTTCCTATTCTGTCTTGGTTTGTAGGGATGGAGACTTTTAACATACAAGCATAGGCGTGCGCAGCCCGTTTTATTAGGGGGTGCACCATTGGAGGGGGCGTGTCCATCACTATCTACTGGGCGTGTTCATCATCTCCTATTATTACACATAATGAAACACACTAGACATAATGTCACGCACAATAATGCCCATCACACATGCCACACACCGTAATGCCCATTACACATTATGTTAGGGCTTAAAAAAATATTATTAAAACAGGGACAATAGGGACTGTGCACGTCGAAGGCGCGCGCCAAAAATTAACACATACTTACATGCATATTACACATCACACAGCCATTACATAGTATACCACATTCCATAATGCCCATTACACGTTGTACGTGTAATTCCCATTACATGTTACGCCTCACACCATGATGCCCATTACACGTTACGCCTCAGACTGTGATGGCCATTACAGATTATGCCATGGGGGGGGGGGATGTGAAATGTTCTTTGCCAGGAGTCACATGCTCCCTGGGAAGGGGGTGGTTAAATGCTCGTTGACAAGGGGAGTTTCATGCTCATTGCTGGGGGTGCGCATTGCACACCAGCGCTCCCGTGAATCCGCACTTCCGGGTAGCGCTGTGCACTCTTCTTATAAGATGCCCACCGGAGCCGCAGCCTCCTTCCTTTTTGAGCCGCTGGCCGGATGCTGCACGCCGCACACTGAAGCTACTTTACCTGTCAGCGGCAGGAAGCATCTGGTCAGCCACTCAAAAGGGAAGGAGGCTGTGGCAGGCACGGGACACTTGTACCCCAAGTGCCCAGGGGCAAATGCCCGCCCGCACACATAGTATACACACACACACACACACACATACAAAAAAAAAAAAAAACGGTTTAACCTCAATATCCCTGGAATCAAATAATCCATATGGATCCGCCTGGTATCAGATTCAAGGCCCAGCGATTTGGGTTCGACTGAAATCAACCTCGAGCTTCAGTGATGCCGAAGGGGGAACTGGCAGCCATTGAACTGGGTGGGGGTCGGAATTAGCGGGTCCCATGTTATCCTATAGGGAAAACGTTCCAGCTTTGCCTGGCAGTATCTCCGGTTCCCAGGGGGCTAGAGACACGGGGCTGGGCTCGTTGGAAAGCCCCAGCCCTCAGCTATGATTAGGAGGTGCCTGTGCACCCCCGGCACCCCCCTTGCGCACGCCTATGCATACAAGTAACCCACTTCCTACTAATTTCATTATTATGTGTCTTTTGTGTGTTTTTTAAGCTCTGTTTTACATTAAATCATAGAACCAGGTCATATTTATGAAGTTGGTTTCCCATGGAATTAAACCAAAATATTTGGCGGCACTACTGTAGTTTAGTTCATGGTGTGTTTTGTACTACTTGGTACCACTTTAATTTTAAAGTCAGACCTGCAGGTAAGAGGCATTTCAGAAAAAACGCTGCTTAGTGGCATATCAATGGCACCCACAGCCCAAGTGGTGGCTTGATGGAGTCGGCTCTGTGGGGGTGCATAGAATCTGCTGAACCTGTCCCTCCAAAAATGGCTGCTGCCTTGGAGGGGAGAGATGCTAGAAGTCTACAAGCATGTAACCCACTGGTAACAAGTGAAAAAACACTGGCACTTAATAAGAAACCCGTGGAAATGAGCATGTAACCACTAGCAATTACCAAATAACCCCTGGCAACGAGCATTAAAGCACTGGCAAAAGCATGTAACTCCTGTCAATTAGAGATGAACGCCGGGGCCAAAGATTTGGGTTTGGATTTGTCTTCTGAATTTGGATTTGGCTTTGTCGAGCGGCGGTGAAAAGCTTTGGATTTTTTTTTTAAATGGTCAAAAACGTCCAAATCACTTACTTTTTGTGTTTTTTTTGTCCCTAGAGTAATATTGACCTCAATAACATTCATTTCCAGCCCTTTCCAGACAATTTTGTCCACTTTACAGCTCACAATGTTGTTTTCATTCAATTTAGGCCCAGGTATGCAGCAAGCTGGCTGTTTATTAATATTTTATTCTAGGCGACAGAGCCTCAGCACAAACAGATGGTACAGTAGTTTGTTACATATTCCATGTTACAATTCCATGCAAAGATGGAATTGTCCCTGGGACCACCCACCCACCCTTAGCTTGTAAAAAAGGACATGCACATTGCACAATTGAACACAAACTAGGGGTGAGCACCGGGCACTTTTTGTGTTTCGCGAAACACATTTTGGGTCTGTATCTCGGGCAGTGTTTTGGATCTGAGTCTGTTCTGAAACACCACTATTTTCGTGTTTTGTGTTTTGGATCTTTATTTTTTTAGCCAAAAAACATAAAAAAAATTTTTAATCCTACGCTATTATTAGCTTCAATATCATTAATTCCCACTCATTTCCAGTGTATTCTGAACACCTCACAATATTGTTTTTAGGGCAAAGGGTTGCATGAGGTAGCTGGATAACTATGCTAAGCCACACAAGTGTGTGGCACAAACACGTGGCTCATGTAGTAGTGGCACTGCAGTGGCAGACAGGATTGGAGTTTGAAAAACTAGGCACCAAAAAGCATCAGTTTAACACCCAATAAGCCCCCTATCTATTGATCGTACAATATGTGTAGCCAAGGAGCAGTGGGTGACTCCTGCAGCACTGAGATCTGCTACAAGGTTCCGACAGAACACGAGTGACTGTTCTTATCAGTTTAACACCCAAATACGCCCCCTAAAAAAAAAAAAAACTAGGCCCCAAAAAGCACATAATGGAAAAAAAGAGGTGCAGGATGGAATTTTCCCTGGGCCCACCCACAATAAAAGAAGCAATTATCAAAATAGCGTATCATATATACAGGTTGAGTATCCCTTATCCAAAATGCTCGGGACCAGGAGAATTTTGGATAACGGATTATTCCGTATTTCGGAATATTTTTATATTTCAATGATGTATTTTGAAGTATCTTGCATTTATGCTGTATAAACACATAATATACACACAAATATATTTTATTACCACATAAAATACACACAAATATATTTTATTTGTTCAAAAAACAAGGTTTCAAAACGTGAAACAAAATGTGTGTACTATCTCAGCACTGAATTTGAATTTATTATTTATTTTATTTATTAACAGTTTCTTATATAGCGCATACATATTCCGCAGCGCTTTACAGAGCATAGTTATTAGCAAAAACACATAACGAATTACAGCACAAGACAGTTTAGGACAAGTACATGGTTAATACGGATAGTTGCATCAGGGGACAGGACACTGAAGCAATCATCAGGGTGGCAGTGGTTTATATATTCTAAGAAAGGCACATGGAGGAGAGAGGGCCCTGCTCATGAGAGCTTACATTCTAAAGGGGAGGGTTAGACAGACAGGGGTGACACAGAAGGGGGAGAGGTGAGCATAAACAGGTTAGGATAAGAGATGGTAGGTTTCTATGCAGGAGGGTGGGAAGAGGTCAAGATTGTGAATGCCAAGCAATCATTGTCTTGCACATATATAGTGCCAGTTACATACAGTATCATGTCCCCAGTGATGCTGTTACAAATGTCCCCAGTGAGTTTTTAGCAAAAAAAAAAAAAAATTCACTTTCTGGAATGTATGGTTTTCGGAATAATTCGGATAACGGATATTCGGATACGGGATACTCGACCTGTAATAATAACAAAAAGCGATCCATACAGTATGATAAAGTGGTTGCTCAGCTCTGCGATTATTATCACTCGTCTTTCAATACATTGCCTAATGGGGGAGGGGAGGGGGGGTAATTAGTAGGGATGAGCGGGTTCGGATCCTAGAGATCCGAACCCCCACGAACTTACCTTATCCGAGAACAGATCCGAGGAGTTCGCCGGGTCCCGCCATTTTCAGGAGTCCAAATCGAGGCCAAAACCAGGGCCGGTGCTAGGGTATCCGGCGCCCTCCTGCAAACCATAAATTTTGCGCCCTTTCACATTGCCATTGCAAGAAGCTGCAGCCCGATTGTGGGAGTGTATGCAACATGCGATCCTATGGAGGATCTCGGGTGCATGTACAGTACATGCATACACCATCTCAGTGCTGTGTGCGCAAAATGTTGCAGACACTAAAGATGCCCATACACGCTGTGAGAATCGCATACATTATGTGCTAGATCGCATCGCACGGCATGCATGCAATGCGTGTGCGATCCGAAAGCAGTACAAAAAGTATGTGCAGCACATACTTTTTGTACTGTGCGATGCGATGCCCGATTGCATTGTGCATGGCCACCTTTAGGCACATAACCCAGCCCATTATTTAAAAAGTGTCTAAATTAATATAAAAAAATCTACAATTATTTAAAAAATTGTTATAAACATGTATAATAAGAGACTCACTATTCTTTTGCTGTTTAGCTCTTGTGCAGTCCCTTCTCTTCTCTCTGCCTAGGCAGGACGCCATTACACCCCTCTCATGGCTGAGGGGGAAAGGAGGGGAGAGAAGGAGGAGATTGAAGAAGAGGGGAGGAGGTAAAGGGGGCAGTGGCCTCTCCATACTGCCGCCCGCTGTCAGACAGGCGCTGCGGGCGGCGTGCAGGAGGCAGTGACAGTGAGGGCTGAGGCAGCTTTAGCAGAGCAGGGAGGGAGACAGCGCCTTTTCAGCATGGCGCCTCCCTGCTTTGCAGGAGCTGCTGAGTGGGTAGCGCCGGCCCTGGCCAAAACGTCATCATCCTGTGTCGGATTTGGATCTCTATAAAAGGTCCGGCTCCGGCGCCATCTTCATTCTGCATGTAGAAGTCAGACAGCACGGATGTTGCCGTGCTGTCTGCACAGAAGAAAAACCTATCTGGGACAAAAAAAACACTGTGGGAGATATACTAAGGAGGGGCAACTAATGGGGGACCAAATAGAGGCTGTATAAAATAATTGGGGCTGCTCAAGGGGGACAACTGTAAAAGTCGGGAATCTAAAGGTACATTTACTAAGGGGGGAACTAATGGTGCAGGAACTTTTGTACATCTACTAAAGGGGAACTACTAAGTGGAAAACTATTCAGGTTACAGCTACTAAGGGGGCATTAATAAGGCTACTACTAAAGGGGGGGTCTCTGGAAAAAAAAGTTTTTTGTTTTTTATTTAAATAAAAAAAGGTGTTTTTTTCCCTTAACCTGCAAGGGGTGTTAAGTGTGCCATATCAGTCCAGCTGTGCTGCCCAGTGTCCCGTATCAGTCCAGGGGTGCCCGCATGTGTGCCGTATAATTCCAGGGGTGCCCAGTGTCCCATATCAGTCCAGGGGTGCCCCCATGTGTGCCTTATAATTATATGGGTGCCCCCATGTGTCCCGTATCAGTCCAGGGGTGCCCCCATGTGTCCTGTATCAGACCTGGGGAGCTGCCCTTTTTTAATGAAAAGAAAAAAAAGTTGTTTTTTTTTTTTTACTCCAAGAGCTGTTAAATGTGCTGTATCAGTCCAGGGGTGAGCCAAGAGTGCCGTATAATTCAAGTGGTGTTACTAAAGTCTGCCGTATTATTCCAGGTGTGCTGCTCTTTTTTTAATTAAAAGAATAAAAGTTTTTCTTTTTTTTTACTGCACGAGTGTCGCCATGTCTGCCGTATAATTCCATGCCTGCCGCCATGTGTGCCGTATCAGTCCAGGGGTGCCGCCATCTGTGCCGTATAATTCCATGTGTGCTGTATCAGGTCAGGGGTGCCCGCATATGTGACGCGTAATTCCTGGGGTGAGCCAAATGTGTCATATAATTCATGGGTTGCTGCTAAGTCTTCTGTATAATTCATGGGGTGCTACCAAGTGTGCTGTATTAGTCCAGGGGTGATGCTGTGTGCCATATCAGTCCAGGGGTGATGCTGTGTGCCATATCAGTCCAGGGGTGATGCTGTGTGCCGTATCAGTCCAGGGGTGCTATTAAGTGTGCCGTATCAGTCCAGGGGTGATGCTAAATGTGCCGTATCAGTCCAGGGGTGATGCTACCTGTGCCATATCAGTCCAGGGGTAATTCTAGGTGTGCAGTATCAGCCTAGAGGGGATGCTAAGTTTGCCATATCAGTCTAGTGTTTGTGCCGCACACTTGTGTGGCTTATCATAGTTATCCAGCTACCTCGGTGCAACCTTTTGCCCTAAAAGCAATATTGTAAGGTGTGAGCTGTTCAGAATAGACTGGAAATGAGTGGAAATGAATGGTATTGAGGTAAATATAGCGTAGGAGCAAAAAAAAAAAAATCAGAACCCAAAACCCAAAAAATCCAAACACAAAACACTTAGGAGGTGTTTTGCCAAAACCCATTAGAACCCAAAACCTCAAGGTAATCAGAACCCAAAACCCGAAAAGTGGCCGGTGCACATCCCTAGTAATTAGGTGGCAGATGGAAAAGAGTTCCCCCACCTCTCTAGGACCACTTTTACCCCTGGGTTGGAGATGTCTACCTGTTCATTATGGAACCAGGGGCTTCCTTCCTAATCGTACGTGTCAGTTTAAGACCCAATAAGACTCCTATCTGGCTTGACGATGGTGTTTACGATGTGCAGCCGAGGAGCAGTGGGCGTTTTACAGCACTGACTTGTTCTGCGAGTGTGTATCTGTTTTGGTCAGTTTAATACCCAATAAGACCCCTATCTGGCATGAACGTGTTTACGACCAGCCAAGGAGCAGTGGGCGAGTTGTTCTGCGTGTGTGTATCTGTTTTGGTCAGTTTAATACCAAATAAGACCCCTATCTGCAGTGCCAGATTAATGTCTAAATGGGCCTAGTGCTGAAAATTATCAAGGGCCTATTTTGCACAATAATAAGGGTTGTGGCCAGCACCTAAAAATGTGTAAATACTTTTAACTAATTATATATGCCTGGAAAATGCAGGGAGACATGCAGGGAGAAAATGCAGGGAGACATATTGCCGGGTGCCCACCAAAGGTGCACTCGCAGGATGCCGATGTCCTAAGATACTTGCGGGGTGAGGTGGCACTCCAGTCATAAAAAAAATACTGAAAGCTGAAACTTGGTAGACAACATTTCAGCACCTTTTATGTGGTCACCTAAGTTTCCCACACCATATACCCCTTATACATGGAATGTGTCAAAATTCACACCGACTGAGCCAACATTCACACTATGGCACACAGATTGAGTCAAAATTCACGTTATGCCACACAGATTAAGGCCAAATTCACATTTTTCCACATGGATTGAGCCAAAATAGACACTATACCAAACAAATTTACACCATAATGTCCATTACCTATTATGTCAAACACCATAGTGCCTATTAAAATTATGCTACATACAGTCGCCGCCCGGCAGAAATGACAGCCATTGACAGCAGGGGAGAGAGCAGGGGGCTGCCCTGCTGTATTCAGAGCACTGCAGGTCCCGTCTATTTGAAATAATACCCCTCTCACACCAGAAAATGCAGAGACTTACCCTGGAATATGGCCCCAGGATCATGCAGGGACATTCCTGGGCTGGCCCCTTTTACACCAGCCTAGTCCCTGCATTTACTGGTGTGAGGGGGAGAGAACCCCCCCCCCCCCTTTAAACAACCAGCTTCTTCAAGGCTTGGTTAGAGATTGGGGTATAAGGCCAATACCCCAGTCACAAGGGCCCTTATTCTGATCGGTGCGGACTTTTCCGCATTCTTTCGGATGGCGTTTTTTAGCCGTCTGCGCATGCGTGGAGAACGCGACGCGCATGTGCCACGCATGGTCTCCGTACATGTTCTCACTAATCCCGTACAGAACTGTGCACCGCATACATTCGGCCAATAGGGGTGTGTTATGGGCGTCATGCGGAATGACACAGGGGCGTAGTTTCAAAGTGGGCTATACTGGGCGGAAACATGGGCGGACACGGGGGAGTACACATATATTGGTAGGCGTGCATTCGGACAGCACGCCGAATGCACGCGAACAAAAGGGAAGAAATGTGCGGTGTCCAAAAGGTTACTTTTGCTTTGCGGACACCACTCGGTCATGCGCTAGGCAATCGGAACGCCTAATCAGGACGGACGCACCTCAACCAATGTCACCTGAACCCAATACAATCACATACTTTACCCATTACTTGTTAATTACACGCTTCTCACTGCTACAATTGGAAGCATTGCAGCTTAAAGGGAACATTACATCACTGGCGTAACTACAGCACCGCAGCCCCCGCGGTCGCGGGGAGGCGCTGGGTAAGTGCGGGCGCCGGGGGGCTGCGGTGCTATCGTAATGCCCCATCCCCCGCAGCGTTACCTATATTCGCTGCGGCGGTCCCGGCTCCCCTGGCTTCATTCTGCTATTGCGACGGGCTACCATAAAATGTCCGCCCCCATATAGCAGCCAGTTCTTTGAAACTGTCTGCTGTATGGGGGCGGCCATTTTGTGATGGTCCGTGTTTCATATCAGAATGAAGCCAGAATGGGAGCCGGGACCAGCGCAGCGAATACAGGTAAGTATGCGGGGGATGGGGGGTTGGGGGGGCATCGGCGTCCGGAGTGGGGGTGAGGGTGAGGGTGAGGGGGGGGGGGGGGGCGCGTGTTTTATTATCGGCGGGGGGGCGCCAAAATTATAGTTACGCTGCTGCATTACATGCTGCACTTGTCACACACTTTAACATTGCAAATAATGCACACAACTTAATAATATTAATACTAATACACATGCCACTTCTGCATGTCTAAATTAATACAGACATTTGTGGGGCCAAAATACTGTAACATTTATTCAACAAACTTAGGCAAAAAATGAAAATACATAACAAAACAAATGGTACCATACCAGGACCAAATAAAATAATAAAGAATAAATAGCCACAGCAGAATCATTGGGAACACATCAGGTGGCTTCACAACAAAAGTACAGCACCAACACTTCAAGTACAGCACACTGAAACAGGGCAACAGAGGAACCAAACATGACATTTGAACCGCGGGCAAAAGTGGTGACCCTGGGCACGGATTTGGACACAGGCTGCTGACACACACAGCTCAATGGAAGATTTGGGAAGACATAACGGTGGAGATTAATGGGGACACAAGTTCATTTGCGAGCACGTTTGGCCCTGGCAGGCTCCTTGCCACGTGCAGCAGCTCTTGTGCCTCGTCCACGGCCAGAGGCTGATGGTGGCTCATGTGGAGCGCATGCTGGTGAGGGGGTGGATCTTCTTCCCCCTCTGGCAGCAGGGAGTGATGAGGATGGTAATGCACCCGAAGCGGGTGACATTAGGGCCCTATTGCTGTTAACTAGCTCCACCATAAGTTCATTATGGCGGAGGAGGAGGTCGTTTTGCCGCAGGGCTTGATCAGCCAGCACCTGCAGGCTACCAGCAATAGCTTGTTGGCTGCCAGCCATAGCTTGCTGGCTGGCACTCATAGCCTGCAGGCTCTCAGCAATACTCTGCTGGCTGGTGGTCAAACCCTGCAGCACCTCCTCGGCCCTACGCACCCGCTCGAATGCCGACTCTCCCTGCTGCACAATACTATCCAGCACACGGCCCCATATGGACAATTCAGCCGCGGACAATCCCGGCGGCTGCTGCACAGGCCTGCTACTGGGGCCAGGTGGCACAGACTCCACAACCTCAAGAGAATCTTGACCAAGCGGTGGCGATGCTGTTGAACAAGAAAATTGAAATTACCACACATTCCATGCAAAATGTTAAACATCTACTTATGGCCTTGCAAATAATTACCTTCTAGAGTAGAAGCCATCACTTCCGCTGGGGACTCGCTGTCTATAGTGCTCACCCCCCGGACCTCCTCCACTGCTATACAGCACTGGGCCATCTCTTCCAGGGGGGTGAGCTTCAGCTTGGATGGCATGGGGCCAGCCCCAGAGGTCTGGCTGTGTTGCCACCGGTCGGTCAATTTCTTCTTGAGGTTGCCTTTGAAGTCGTGCCACCTGCAATCAAAGTGTACATATTAATACATGTAACTCCTCATGTTTGCTGTAGCACCCATTGCAATCTGAAACATAATACAACATGTGGCTACTGACACCAAACTTACATTATATTCTTTTTTCAAACCAATCCTTAGAAGATACAAAAACAGTCACCCTCCAATAACTATCAATTCAATGTCATGGCCTACATGTCTGTGCGTCCAAGCAACGTGAACACCCATTGCCCAACTAGATCGAATATTGAATGTAAACATTACTGGACTTGTACTACTCTAATGTAACACACATGTACTTGCCTCTTCTTAACATGCTCTGCCTGTCGAACTTGTGGAGCCACTGCATTAATCTCCGCCGTTATCTCCTCCCAGATCTTCCATCTCCTTGTGTGTGTCAACTTCACCGCTGGACACTCAATTAAATCACGTGCCCGGGTCACCAGGATGTCAAGCTCCCGCGGTTCATATGCCATGTTTCTTGTTGTGGGTTCCCGTGTTGCCCCACTGCGGCCACGGGCACTGGCACGGGCACTGCCACTGCCACGGCCACGCCCACCGGTTGCTGTACCTGAAGTGCTGGGCTGGCTACTCTGTTGGGAAGCCACCTGCTGTGTTCCCAATGATTCTGCTGAGGATGGTCCAGCTGCTGATTGGCCTGCTGTTGATGGGCCAGCTCGGTCCTCTGGGTTGAGGGGTACATAGGTGGTGTTGGCCTCCATGCGGGCCAACAGATTCTGCACCACCTGCTCTTCCTCTGAGTCTGACCCTGCCATGTTTGCAACAAGTGTTTGCCTTTCTAGGACCACTTTAAATACTATTTCTGTAATTGGCGTTAATCAGCTGCAAGCTGCGTTCCGTACGGCCGCGTCCCGTACGCCAGCGTCAACCGTGCGGCGCATACGGGCCGCCCCTTGGTGTGGAAAAATATTCCCAAAAAACCTGGCAAACTCAGTAAGTCTGATTTATTTGCTAAATGCAGATTCCAACACCAATGACCAAATACAACTGAGGTCAGACATGACATGTATATTTGAATGTACTTCTGTACTGTGCACTTGTTTGCTATGTAGTACAACTGACACTACCCATTCCATATGTCAATCCAGTCCACCACTTAGCCACAAGTAATCAGTGCTAGCATCCAAATCACATGTGAAAGCACTCCAAATTCAGGCTGTATGCTAGCTACTTTTCATTCCACCTCTGTATTAGGGGCCAGTAGAAGGTAAGTGTACACATGGCAGCATGGGCAAATTTTTGGAAAAGGTCTGCCACTATTTGCTATGTTTCTGTTGCATAGCTTTAATTATAAAATACCTGTTTACTACCTTGTTGAGTTAGGTGTTAGTGTCTAGTGATGCAGACTATTTCACCTGGTGCTTATACCCATGTTTGGGGAATGTTATAGATTATATATAATGTGTTTACATCTTAGTTTAGACTGTGTGTTTAGGATGGGGGTGCGATGCAATGGGTTAGCCGTATGTTCGGGCGCATACACGCTGTTAGTGTAAAAATGAACAATAAAGTTAATACCAAATATCACTCTAACCAACCAATGACAGCACATGATAGTTTGATTAGTGCCACTCCTAAAATGGCTTCCTACCAGCGTGCAGAACCCTTCTCCACTGCGGAGCTACTGGCGCTGGTAGGAGTGATGGAGAGGAGACTGGGGCAGGCAGGCCCCTTCATAACAAATAGGGACAAGCGCCGGGCATATGTTGCGGCCCGGCGCCGCATATTCGCCCGCACACATGTGCGGAGGACCATCGCCCAACTGGAGAGGCGATGGTCCGACCTGCGGAGGCGGGAGCCGGAGCGTCTGCAGGCTCTGAGGCGGCGTCTGCAACGCTGTAAGTATTTTGGGCAAATACATATAATTGACAGAGGGCAGGATTCGGTCTGGTTCACAATTTTTAAAATGGAGAGTAACAAACAGGCAGCCAATCAGCTCCTACCTGGCCTTTTACAACTACAGTCTGTGACATGACAGGAAGGATCTGATTGGCTGCGTGTTTATCACTCTACATTGTATCACTTTTGAAGGCTAGTGCATCTAGGCCATTGAGTGTTTGCATTTTAACATTATTTAATATTAATATTACATGAGGTCAATTGGGTGTTTATGACATAGAAAAGCCATATACTATATGTGTGATATATAACACATATATAATGTGGTTATGAGATGTACTTGTTAGAGTAATTTAAATGGGAAATGACACTCACCCATTTTGTTTGTTTAACCCACAGCGCGGGAGAGAGCCAGACAGGCCCGTGAGGAGGCCCAGGAGGTGGGCAGAGAGGCGGACAGTCAGGAGGTGGCCAGTGAGGAGGCCTCCCAGGAGGTGGCCATTGAGGAGGCCACACAGGCCCAGAATTTGGTCTCAGAGGAGGACACGGAGGAGGCACAGGAGGTCGGCCAGGAGGGCGAAGTGGAGGAGGAGGAGGTGCCCCTACCCCTGGACGATGTGCCACCACCTCCAAATGAGGAGGATGAGGACCTGGTGGAGCTGCCTGGCAGGGGTAAGTAGACATAATGCTTCATTACTGAGTTAGGTACAGGTTGTTATGTCGCACAGCTGATTCAATTTTCCTATAATATAGTAAAGAGTAGTCCCAAAAAATGGAAAACAACAGACACACTTTGGTCTTATAGGCCCATGCTGCAAACGTGCAATCTGGATGCTCATGTAGGTGATGAGTGTTAATTTATGGATGCTCTTTGTATAGAAGCAACAAAAACACTTCAATGGAATATGGGCAGGCCTGATTTATACTGGAGTCCCATGTGGGCAGTTTGCATGGGCCCCCCTCTAGCCAGTGTGCCCGTGTTGTTGTCATGTATTTTTGTAAGGTATTATGTATGATGGATTGAGCTTAGAAATTGTTAGTTGTATGGAAGCGGATTCGTTCTGCCCTTTCACCTATGTGTCAAATGTGACAAGGAATCATGAAGTAATGGGCAGAGGAAGTAGCCGAGCATTTTCCTGTGGTATCTATTGTATCTATTCTATCTATTCTATCTATCTATCTATCTATCATGCAGTTTAGCTATTAAGCAGTAACATGCAGGTATATATGTATGGGTCAATGTGGCATGTTGTAGTGGGTGTATGTTTTGAGTTGAGTGAGGAGTCTTTGGCCAGGACAAGTGTGAGTGATCCTCAAGTGTGGTTGTGTTTTTGATATATAGATTGTGAAATGTATATGTCACACAAGTGTGTGGGTGTTGGTGGCAGCATCATGATCATATATTTGATGACATAACATACAAGAGTGGATAAGGTTTTTTTGGTATGTATGATTTCGCATGGTGTACGTCATGGGTCTTCAACCTTTGGCCCTCCAGATGTTGTGAAACTACATGTTCCAACATGCATTGCCACATTTTTTCCTATAAGAGCATGCAAAAAAACCTCAGGGCATGCTGGGACATGTAGTTCCACAACATCTGGAGGGCCACAGGTTGAAGACCTGTGGTGTAGGTACTTAGGATTGACTGTACAAGGTGTACGTGAGTAGCATAAATAATGTTGTACCCCCTTTCTCATGCACACAGATTATCAGGAGCCACCCCAGGGAGTCAGAGGGGCTCTCATGAGCCTACGAGAGGACCTGAGGCGGATGACGGCTCATGTGGAGGACCTCTGTGTCCTGCTGTTGGACGAGTGATGGCGGTCCATTTTTTGTTTTGGTTCAAATAAAATTTTGCACTTGTTTAAGAAGTTGTCTGTGTGGTATTTTAGTCTTTAACATTCAAAGTATAAAAAGCATTTAACACACAAACATGTGCATGTTTAGATATGTACACAGCAAAAGGGTAGATGACATTTTTATCCCCATAGGGAATGTTAGGGTTAATGTATAGTGCTTGTAAGTGTTTAAGGATCAATTAGCTAAATAACAGATGACCAGGAGCAACAATCTGTTCTCAAAGTAGTTTGCTAATTGCATAAGTGTGTCATGTGATCTATGTGGGAACTCTGATAACAGTAGTCTTGTTGTATGCGGAAGTACACCACATCTGTGCGTAGTGGCCGGTTCGCGTCCGTTCTGACGCGGGAAGGCCGTGCATACGCGGACAGACCGTGTAGAATCGGAGTGTTTCCCCCGCACACGCATGGTTTATATGTCGTCCGTACACACGCCCTGTTCTTACAGAGTGAGTCCGTCCGAATGCGGAGGACACGTGGGCGTTTCTACGGACGATGGCCGCACGCTGCCGCACAGCGATGCGTGCGGCCCGCACCGAAAGAATTCGGGAATATCCGCACCGATCAGAATAAGGGCCAAGGTACCGGACTTCTTTTCATCTTGTATATAACAGCTTTTGTGCATACATTTTTTGAATAAATTTACCAACATTGAAAGAGGGATTTCTGTCTTTTTATATCTGTATACGGGAGTCGACACCTTCCAAGGCAGGAGATCCCCCAGGAAAAAAAAGATACGTCTGTAATTGCACATTTATTTGTGAGTATGGTACGCATCCTCTACCTTTGAAGTTGCACCTGTGGTGAACCCTTAATATCTTCAAAAAGATACCTTTATGTGCACCATATTCGTTTCCCAATCGTGAGTGAGGGTACGCCTGTAGTTACCCATCCCCTGAATTTCATTGAGATTCTGTTGTTCACATAGAATTTTTATTTATACATGCCTTTATTTGTTATTTATTTGTTTTGTATATCTCAACATTGGATAGTTGTGTCGATGACTTTTCATCGCCCTTGGTCCATTTCTCCAAACAAGCTTTTCTAATATAGGGTTGAGTGGTGACCCTTTCTCTGTGGACTTGGCTGAAGAAAAGTGTTTGAGGACTTATTTCCTTTTTTGTTTGAGTGTCACTGCAGCAGCAGACAGGATGGCAGTATGAAAAAGTAGGCCTCAAAAAGCACATAATGGCAATAAAAGGAGGTGCAAGATGGAATTGTCCCTGGCCCCACCTACCCACTCTTAGCTTGTAAAAAAAGACACACTTGAACACAAACCAGTCATTTTTAGTCAGAGTGACTGCCAAACCTGTGACTGAAATGACTGGTTCCTTTGGCCCCCACAATAAAAAGAAGCAATGCTCAAAATAGCGCATAATAAGAAGAAGAAGAAGAAGAAGAAGAAGAAGAAGCATTTCAAGAAAAAAGAAGATGTGCAAGGTGAAATTGTCCCTGGAACCACCCTTCCACCCACCCTTAGGTTGTAATAGGACATTGCACACTTGACAAACCAGTAATTTCAGGCAGAGGGACTGCAAACCCACAATAAGGTTCAGATTGACTGATGTCATAATTCGCCTACCCAATCTTCACTCTCATCAGTGTGTACATCCTTGGAGTCATCATCATCACACAATATCAGTTCATCACTGCTGGAATCCTCCATGATCGATGTCTGTGTTTTGCGATGGAATTGGTGGGAAAGGTCTTCCTCGTGAATTTGTAGATTATTTTTATGAACATAATTTTTTCAACATTTTAAGGAAGACGCCTCTGACGACGATCACCCACAAGGTTCCCAGCAGTGCTTAACAGTACACACTAGAGGGTGGGCAGCTTAAGTAATACAAAGCCAGCCTGTACAAGGGCTTCCATATTGCCTTTTTTTCTTTCCAATAAGTGAAAGGACTCTCTGACATGCCTACAATGACGCTGTCCTGAATAGTCTTCCACTAACCTCTGCATGGTGACCGTATCTGATGGAGTACTGACGCTAGAGGTTTCACCAGGCCTGGCGACAGGGGGGGTCAAAGGGGACAGCTGACCCGGGCACTGACAATCTGAGGGGCCCCAAGGTCAGCCACCATCATCCCCTCTGCCTGGTCCCCGTCACTCTGCTGCCTGGTCCCCCCATCACTCAGACGCCAGCTCTGCCGCCACCCAGCCCTCTGACCCCTTGCCGCTCAGATTCACTGAGTGAGCCTTGCTGCCGCCCAGGTGCCAGATGCACCCCCGCCACTCAACTCGACTGCCGCAGTTTGCCCTATAGGTGAGTGCAGTCTCTTCCTCCTTGCCGACTGCCGAGCGCTGAGGTGTGGACACGGCGGATGACCGAGAACCCCTGCAGCAGGGCGGGTGCTCTCGCTCTTGGAATCATCGGCACTGGGACAGATGTTTACTGCTGAACAAGTAGAGGCCGACAGGCAAGCAGTGGGGACAGGGCACTGGCTTAACAGGCCACCAATTCTCACTGCACTTACTAGTGTGACAGTGGGATAGCCAGCGCATGTTAGCTGGATTAAAAAGTCTCTTGCTGGTGTTTTGCTGCCAGTGTAAAGTGGAAAGGGGAGATATGAGGTGACCCCAAACACCAGTGTACACATGTTTTGCACTCAGCCCCCACTGCAAGCAACAGTCTTTCCACCCTGTCTCTCTTCCTAACACTCTCTCTTGCTAACCTCTCTTTATCTCTCTGACACTCTGTCCCCATGATTCTCTCTCACTGACACTGTCCCCTTTCTCTCTCTCTCTCTCATTCTGTGACACTCTCCAAGATGCTCTCTCTCTTTACTTCTCTCTCTCTCTGACACACACACTCTCTCTCCCTCCCTGAGAGAGGGGGCCCTTCCAAGATTTCTACTATGGGGCCCAACAAGTTGTAGTTACACCCCTATCAGCAGCCATGGTGACTCGGCTCCTCGGCCATCCTCATGGAGACAAAATCACTTCTCCAGCCACAAGATCTCATCATAGGCTGGACATTAAGGGGGAAATTTACTAAAGGAAATTTGTAAAAAATAGGTGTATTTGTATCCAGAAATACACTTATTTTTGACATTTACTATCCCGAAAATACCGCAATTCGTATTCGTATTGATAGCACATCAATACGACTAACAATTGCCTTATTTTCGGGATAGTAAATGTCAAAAATAAGTGTATTTCTGGATACAAATACACCTATTTTTTACAAATTTTCTTTAGTAAATTTCTCCCCAAATGGTAGAGGTGCACCCAGACCTCGGCTGCCCCCAGCTCCCTTATCTCTGCCTGACCTGCCCAGCTCCTGACCACACAAGCAGAGAGAAGGAGGTTCCTGCCTTCCACGGAACCTCACTTGGAAACACCACCCTCAGCCAAGGAATGCAAAGTAAGTTTAGTTACCCCTACTCCCATCCACCCTCCCTGATCCGCGCCACTACTCCCATTCTCCCTCCTTACTCCTCACCACTACTCCCATCATCTCTCCCTGCTCCGCACCACTACTGTGCTTGATGAGGAGGGAGACCCCTAGAGATGTCAGTGTATGGGGTTTAAAGATTTCTGTTTCCGGCCCTGGGTGTCACTGATACTGTTCAAATCACTTAGACCTGACCAGATGTCAAAAAAGGTGTTTTTGTGGACTGCTTTTCACCCCCACTAGTTGTTTTTGGAAAATGCAGTTTTTTACGGGCAGATTCTTATAAAATTGAATGAGGAGACGTCACTTCATCTGCCAACATGCTCAACAGGAGCTCTTTGCATGTCAGAAGATCTGTGTCAGTTGGAAAGAAAGACACAGCATAGGACTTGAACCTTGGATTAAGCACTGTTGCCAAAATGTAGTTTTCCGCTCATATTAGCAACCAGTGTATACTGTCGAAGATAAAAAAAGGACTTGATCTACAAGTCCAGCATAGTTTGCGCATGGGCCTTGTTTGATCTCCTTCAATTTCACAAGTTGATTCTCCAAAAGCCTAATTAAGGGAACCATCTTGCTCAAACTAGCAGTCTTTGCACTCACTTCACAGGTGGCTACTTCAAATGGTTTCAGCACCTTCAACCGCACAGAAATGAGTTTCCAATGTGCTAGGCTAAGGTACATCCCCCCTCCTCTCCCAAAAGTCATGGCTTTTTGTATAGCTGTGAATGGCTTTCTGCTGTTCATCCATCCGCTGAATCATATACAGGGTGGAGTTCCCCCTTGTTGGTACCTCCTGCTTCAGTTGATGGAAGGGCAGATTAAATTCCTCTTGCAGCTGCTGTAATCTCCTGCACGCTGTTGTGGAATGCTGGAAATATTTTGTGCAACCCACAGCATCTCTTGCACGCCCTTGTCTTTCCTTAAAAATGTCTGAACCACTAATAGTGTGATAGTGTGAGCAAAACAGGGGATGTGTTGGAATTCAACCAGCTGTAATGCTTTCACGATATTACTGGCATTATCTGAAATGATAAATCCTGAGGAGAGTTCAAGTGGGGTAAGCCATGTCAGTATGACATCTCTCAGCTTTTCAAAGACTTTCTCAGCAGTATGCCTCTTAGTAAAGCTTGTGATACATAGAGTAGCCTGCCTAACATGAATGAGCTGGTGATGCTTGCTAGATCCTACTGCTGCTGAAGGGGATTCAACCACCCAGTGGGCTGTCACAGTCATGTAGTCCTTGGTCTGTCTAATGCTGCTTGTCCACATATCCGTGGTTAAGTGGACACTGTCTCCAATCCCACTTTTCAGGCCATGGATTTTTCAAAGTAGTATAATGGGTTTTCTTGATCCACTTCTGGGTTGAAGAACTACCACCACCAGCAGCAGCAGTAACAGAAGGCCTTGCGATCAAGGATTCTTCTGCAGAATCGTGGAAAGGGGAGGATTCTTCTAGCACAACAGTAGTATCAGAAGAACCATCCCTGGTCATGAGGATACTGAGGGTGTTGGTAGTGGAGATTGCAAGTGGTGGGGTCCACTAAAGAGAAGGGACAAATTTGATGCTGGACTTCTTCTTGATGTTAATTTTTCAGCACCAATTTTGGAAACATCCTTATACTTCCCATGAGCTCGCTGCAGATGACATAATAGGGTATATGTTCTGAGATGCTTAATGTCCTTACCTCAACCTTTTTTTGTTTCCACAAAGGCTAGATGGCTTGGCAAAGGTTTTCTGAATTAGTGTGAAAATAATTCCACACATAAGACATGCATTTGTTGGTCCTATGAACAGGCATGAAAATGGCAGTCTTATCATGCCCAACAGACGGTTCTACTTGTGCCTCACTTACACACACAACATCCTCATCCTCAATATCCAATTCCTCAGCAGTGCCATCGGCTGCTACACAAGTCAATCCCTCATCCTCTTGTTGTAACTCGACAGGAGTAGAAGGCAGCTTCTCTGAGAGATTAGGCTCACACATAGCACTCAAGGATACACTTGGACTCCCCTCAGTGCTTTGTGACATTTCTGTTCCTAGACACACAGTTTATTTTGTCGACTTAGTGGTTTGGCTTGTTTTTTCACTTAGGAAAGCAGAATGACAAGGTCTTTCTTTCTCAGATGTATGAGATACCTCTCTGGTAGCTGCAGATTCCCAAGTCTGACTCAGAAATAGAGGGCAAGCCCGGAGTCTTTTCTTGATATAAATGGCATTCTGGCAATTTTTATTCTTTCAGCTACTGGAGGAACTAACTTTATTTTTATTTTTATTCCTGTTGGAGGTATTTTTATTTTAGAAACTTTTGTGGGTAAATCTCCTTGCCCTGTTTGAAGCTCAGCATCAGCGACAGCGTTAGTAGTACCATATTCGTCACCATGAATTATGGCAGCAGCTGGTGGGGGAGTATTTGGTACAAACTGTTTGTTCTCCAATTTTAAATTAAATTTAAATAATTTAAATATTTTTTTTCTTGTTTTTGAGGAGAGAGCTTGTATAAAGCTGTGTGGAGGCCGAAAAATCACACACAGACCTTCTGACGGCATACTTTGCGTGTAGTACATATAAAAAGTAAATAAAGAAGAGAAAAATTGATTTTGATTTTTTTTACTTTAATTCATTTAATTTGTTTTTAATGTGTAGCTTGTATAATGCTGCATGAAGGCCGAACAATCACACACGGACCTTCTGACAGTATATACTATGGGTGCAGTACACACAAAGAATGAAAAAAGAAGAGAAAAATTAATTTGGATTTTATTCTTTTTAATGCACAGCTTGTATAACGCTGCATGGAAGCAGAACAATCACACACGTAACTTCTGGTGTATACTATTGGGGTGCAGTATACAGCAAATAAAAATAACACTGCGTGGACCGAGGAGGCAGAACAGTCACACACGGAACTTGTTCCACTTCTGACAGTAGTACAGTATGTGGTGTATTGGATTGCAGTGCAGCACAACACAATGAAAAAAAAATTAACAATGAAAAGCTGACTGACAGCCTGCCTGTGTACTACTGTACACTACACTGACTGACAGCTTGCCTAACACACGACCAGTACAATTACTACAATATAATTAAGTATATTATATATTATATATAACCCAGCACACAAACCCCTCTGCAATCTGCACAGCACAAACCCCTCTGCACTGCACAAACCCCTCTGCTCTGAGTCTGCACTGCACTGCCACAAACCCCTCTGCACTGCACAAACCCCTCTAGTCTGCACTGTACAACACCCCTCTGCACTGCAAACACCCCTCTGAGTCTGCACAGCACAAAACCCTCTGCAATCTGCACAGCACAAACCCCTCTGCACTACACAAACCCCTCTGCTCTGAGTCTGCACTGCACTGCCACAAACCCCTCTGCACTGCACAAACCCCTCTAGTCTGCACTGTACAACACCCCTCTGCACTGCAAACACCCCTCTGAGTCTGCACAGCACAAATCCCTCTGCAGCCTGCACTGTACAACACCCCTCTGTCTGCACTGCAAAGCACCCCTCTGCACTGCACACCTCTGCACAACACCCCTCTGCACACTAATGATGAGTCTGACAACTTCAACACCCCTCCTGCACAACGCCCAGACCCGCCACGAGCAGAGCTGTGCTCAGCTGGAAGCGTGACTGTGAATTCTCAGAACGCCGAGCTTTTATAGACTCTGCGTCTCACGAGAATGCAACCCCAGATTCTCACGTTCGGCCGCGCTCAGGTTTCTGAACAAAGCCAGAAACTCGCAATCACGGCTCGCAGGACGTTGGGCCGGCTATGTTCGGAGCGGTTCAGATTCCACGGTATCCGAACCGCTCATCTCTACTGTCAATGAGCATGAAACCCCAGCATTTAGGTAAAAAATTATAAATGTATGGGGGGGGGGGGGGGGGGGTGCCAACAAGCTCAGGGGTTGTGCAAATATCAAAGCCCTTTAGCACAGTGGAAATGGCTTTGTGTCCTTCTGCATAGTCTCTAATATGCAGCGTCTTCATCCCTTTCTCATTTCAGTAATGTACCGGAGCTTCACAAAATCATAGCCGGAATGTGCAATGTAGATAATGGCATAGAGCAGGTGACAATTTACACCAAAATGGTATATGGCTTGGTTAGATAAATCTGCAGTTCTGTGCAGTTTTATGACTCAGTCAGATGGGCCACCTTGTAAATTACTGAAGCCTTATTATTCCATCTTTGTGGAGAGACCAGCTGCTGCTAATTATGCAACAAAACCTCAGATAACATCAATCACCACACTAGTGACAGAGGTCTTGTCACGGAACATGTGCAGCACTAGACACTACTAGTTGAACTGAGGGAACATTCCTGCAAATATGAATTGATAAATAGGCCCTACTGTATAATAAATAGACATTTAGAGGAGAAGGTTCATCGTTACTCCTAAATTCCACCAACAGGTCAGATTTTCTGTATATATTTAAGGTACTACAGAACAGAAACAGAGTGCGCTTAAAAGTGAAAGTACACAACTTTTTCCACAATATAAAAATGTAATAAAAGCCAACAACACGGCTCATAAAAAATACAGTGATAGTACGGTCATATATTGGAATCAATTTGACAGAATCTGTGGTAATTTAGTACAACAGCAGGCCCAACGCGTTTCGTCAACCACGTGACTTCATCAGGGGCATTAGATGACTTGATTATCAAAGCTGTAATTGCTCTTCTTGTAGTGTCTCAAATTGACTGAACACAGATAATTAAAGTGGATAATGATAATACACCAAATGACAGAGCTCTTGTCAATGTTTGTGGTACACTTTTCGAATATCCCACTCAATTATAGATGCCAGCAACACAATTCATTCAAAAATCCAATAAGTCAGGGTAACCGGAAGCATGCTACACTGTATCCAAACTGCCTGTGAAGGTATCGGCGTCTCCTCGCGGGGCTCGCTGCGCTCGCGACGCTTCGGGCTCGCCACACTTTCTATTCTCAACTCCACGCCGACGTGGATAGTGGGGGTATGAAAAGGTCGGAGGACGCGTACCGCTGCACTCGCCACGCTTCGGGATGACGTTGACTGCGGGGTGACGTTAACAATGGGGAGGGGGGGCATTTCACACTTCAGGGTGGTTGTTCAATTCAATTTGTGGTCTGGGGGCTATTTAACATTGTTCCCTATGTAAAATCGTGGCCATTGGGTTGATCTGGTTGATTGGAAGGGAATTTAACATTACAAACACATAAGATGCATGCGATGCCTGCGATTTGCGGCAAGATACCCGCGATATAGATCGTGGGCGCCGTTCTAGGTAAACAGTACCATATTTAATCATACACCGGTAAGCTTGGTCAGTATTTATTCCACCTGTTTCCACAGAAAGAAACCCAAAAACTTATCCTGTTGTGGTACACCATAGAGGTGTCTCAGATCTGCGAGCACTGGAGAAATCATTCAATGTCACCAACCATCGAATGATTTCTCCCCCGCACCGAAGGCTGCAAATGGATGACTATGCTACTCATCCATTCGCAGCCATGCACGGAATCGCTGCATGCAAGGGGGAGGGAGGCATCCCTGCGGGTGGCGGGCAGTGTTTAGTCCACACGCAACGCTGCGAAATTCGCAGCATTGTGTGTGGACCAGAATAATGTCCTATGTGTGTGTCTGTGTGCGTGTGTGTGAGAGACAGGAAGTGAGACCACGTGTGAAATGTTGGGGTGTGGCAAGGGGTATGCACTATATTTATGATGCCACGCCCCATTAACACCCCCTTAATGCCACTGTGGGGGCATGGCACCCCACCGTGGGACACTGCCGGCTCGGGTGGAATGAGAGACTGTCCCAAAAAAACAGGATGGTCCCACGAAAAATCAGGACAGTTGGGAGGTATAACTTACTCCATTTAAGCTACAGACCCCCTCTATGTTAGTATTTTGCATCATAAATGAATAATGCAGAAATCAATGGAAGCAAATGATGAACTATATCATACTGACACTGTACAACTCTATCACACTGTACAACAGTAGTCATTCTCAGGGGAGCGGTGAGTCCTTGCTTCAAGTAGTTTAAAAATGCTTCTCTAGAGTGCCTGGCTGGCAGTCACTGTTAGGGCATGCAGCTCTGACATACAATCCTCCACTTTCTGCAGTGATTAATATACCACATTGAGCAGTTGTTGTAGATACTTCAAATGGTGTGAGCAGAAGGGCATCTCACCCACCCAGGATAGTGGGAAGATTGAAAGATTATATATTCTGAATTCTGCAACCAACTGCAATAGAAAGAGGGAGTGACAGATGCAGAACTATATTATTAACCATATAATAATAATAATAATAATAATAATAATAATAATAATCAACAACAGGTGACCTGTGAATCTAGTGGGTGCAGGCCAAGGAAGTTGAACGACAGACTTTGCAGGTGCTGCAGCAGCGTGGCAACCCTCCTCATCTCTGGGCATATTTCAAAGCTTTTGATTTCCCTGTAGTGGCAGTAGTTCCACTCTTCAAACCATCACTTGCAAACACACCTGGCTGTTTATCACTTTCCACTTTACCACTTTTGAAGCTTGATACTTCTGGCCCTTAGTATTTCATACCAGCTTGAAAAGTGCAGGATTTAAACAATTGGACAGGTGCACCAAGCTTCAAAAAGTGATACAGTAGAGAGTGTTGAGGAACTAGCCAACCGGCTCCTGTCATTTTTCAAACCCAGCCTGTAACACGGCAGGCACAAGCTGGTTGGCTGTTTTTTTTTTATCATTCTCCACTTCATCACTTCTTGAAGCTTAGCGCATTTGGCCCAGTATGTCATACCTGCACTTGGTACTTGTTTAGTTTCACGGCGGCAGCATGGCCGCCCGCTACTTCTGGGTTCGGTGCTCTGCAAACTTTCTAAAATAAAGTCCATGCCAACGTGAATAGTTCATACCCCCACTATCCATGTTGGCATGGAGTTTATTGTAGATAGTGTGGCGAGCGTAGCGAGCCACCGTGCCTGTAGCGTGGGCGAGCGAAGCGAGCCCTGCAAGGGGACACAGACACTGCTGTGACTGAGACGCTGCTACCGTGAAACGAAACAAGTACCCTGCACTTCTCTTCAGAGGCCGGTGCTGCGAAAGGTGACATTGTGACTACTACTAGCACTGGTAAACAAGCAGCTGTGGTGTCGGTTTCAATTTAATGCCGGTCATGAGTTTCCCAAACTCCACATCTATCCTATCCTTAATCACGTTCCCATTTTTACACTCCACACATAAACATCCACATTATTGTATGATCATACACATACATAGCATGCATAATACTGTAGTCTACCCTTCAACACAAGCGCAGTGCTCAGTACCTCCTTTGTAATCATATCTTTACCCAGACAGAAGGTTATTGGACACCTTCCAGACTGAACAGCGTTCTCTTAATATTTTCTTAACTAGGAATTGGTTCATAACCTGGCAGAAGGATGGCATACCCATACAATGTATGTAGCAGGAGCAATAGATCCAGCCAGGAATGTATGAGGGTTATTTCAGGTGGTATGATGGGATGTAATGTTGGGTTGGGCTCCAGGGGAGGGGAGATTATGGTTAGGGTGCTGGAGGAGAATTTAGGACATAGGATGTGAGGATTAGAGGTAGTCTGGAGAAGTAGTGGGTTATGAGGAATGTAAGGGTAAAAATGACAGTACTTACCAAAATAAATTGGGATTATGAAAATCGGGATCTTGCAGTCTGTATTTTGACCGCCTGCATCCTGACTGTCGGGATCCCATACCCAACCGGTAATGCACAGTTGTGGCAGTGGAGTATTCGGTACTCTTTACCTAGCACGGCGCCCATTGCGGGCATCGCGGCCATTAAATGCACTAAAAAACGGGTGCGACGCGATGCCCGCGATGCCCGCGATTTCCCATAGGGAACAATGTTAAAAGTGTGATTGGACGCGATTTTACTGTTCAATGCCTCAATGCCCGCGATTTTTCCATAGGAAACAATGTTAAATGGGCCACAGAGCCCAAATAGTCCCCCTGAAGTCTGAAATGGCCCCCACAATTGTTAACGCCACCCCACGATCAACGTGAACCCGAAGCGTGGCGAGCGCAGCGAGCCCGCGAGGGGCGGTGATACGCGTCCTCCGACCTTTTCATACCCCCACTATCCACGTCGGCGTGGAGTTGAGAATAGAATAGTGGGGCGAGCGCAGCGAGCCACCGAGCCCGAAGCGTGGCGAGGGGACGCGGATACCTTCACAGCTAAACGCGTCCCTTCGCGGGCTTCACAGGTATCCGCGTCCGCTCGCCACGCTTCGGGCTCGGTGGCTCGCTGCGCTCGCCACACTATTCTATTCTCAACTCCAAGCCGACGTGGATAGTGGGGGTATGAAAAGGTCGGAGGACGCGGACCGCCGCCCCTCGCGGGCTTGCTGCGCTCGCCACGCTTCGGGTTCACGTTGATCGTGGGGTGGCGTTAAAAATTGTGGGGGCCATTTAAGACTTCAGGGGGACTATTAGGGCTCTGTGGCCCATTTAACATTGTTTCCTATGGAAAAATCGCGGGCATTGAGGCATTTAACACTAAAATCGCGTCCAATCACACTTTTAACATTGATCCCTATGGGAAATCGTGGGCATCGCGTCGCACCCGTTTTTTTTGTGCATGCGATGGCCGCGATGCCCGCGATTTTTTACCCCCGATGACCGCGATGGACATCGTGGGCGCCGTGCTTGGTAAAGAGTACCGAGTATTCAGCCCCACTGGGCTTCTGGCGTACACACAGATACATATCCTTCCACAATGACCTTCAGACTGTGTGTATATGAATGAGAAGTGCATTCTGTTATTAGACTTGGGTCCCATCCCCATGATATCTTATGGTATACAAATATTCCATAATACAGGAAAATCCGATATCCAAAATACTACTGGTCCTAAGCATTTTGGATATGAGAGATCAGAGCTATATTTCGCATTGGGCCCTGTGACCTCTAGCTACACCTCTGTATAGTATAATGTAAGCCCTTAAATAAATGTGTTAGAAAAATGAATGTACTGTAGCATTTCAAATGTCTTATGACACTAAGCACATTAACTGCCAAGTTATTATATATACTGTACTTTCAGATGCAGAAAAAAAAAAGTTAATATTTCTGGATCAAATATCTCTTATGTTAATAATGATTATCTAGAACGTGTTTTTTTTTTTTTTTTAACGAGTTGTCTGACATTATGTTAAAGAAAGAAATGAACATGTGCACAACTTAAATATAGGTCATCATCTATCACAACAGCTGCAGTATCCCTTCAGAAGCAGGTGCTCTCTACAGTATGCACATTTATTTATGCTCCGCATAGCAGAGAAATTCTTCTACTATGACATAGCTGCTTCATCAGAGGAAGACGAATCTTTTACAGAGGACAAGTCACACAGAAAGTTCAGGTTCAGGCTATTACCAGCTAAAGTTAAACATTAGCACATGCAAAAGAAAATTTTGCAAGCCACTGTTTACATTTTGGCTGACATGCTACTTATTACAAAGCTGAAGAGTATAACATAGGACCGTAGCTATGCATACTGTACATTAGCCCTGATGGATGGCATCAGGTTTATAATTCTTGGGAGCAGGACTGTTATAAGAAACCAGAGACAGAAGCGTTTCTTTACAGTACTTTTAATTTAATAGGTTAATAATGCATACCCCACGACATTCTGATTTTATTTCCTGCATATTATGATTGAAAGCAATACCAATGCTGCCATGCTTACTATTAATGACCTGTCCCACTCCATAAGAAATATGCTGTCTTCAAAAGAACACTCATATAGGCCCTTATTCTGATCGGTGCGGTAATATCCGGATGCGTTCGTGCCGCCGATGTTTTTTGTCTGCGCATGTGCAGAGGCGTCTCTGCGCATGTGCGAGCGGGGCGTACGGCCAAATCCCGCATGAAATGTGAACACTCCGAACAGGGGGTGGAGAGGGGCGTGAAGGGCTATTTGGGCTCATTACCATATGCATACGCCCCGCGTTTCATGGGCGTTCCCATGCAAACGCTGGGCGTACGTATGGTAATGCGGCCGTGACGCACGTGTAGGGGGCGGACATATGACATCGCCGGATGTCAGCTGCCCGCCCAGATCCCTGCTTTTGCACGGAAAAATGTCCGTGTGGTCTGAGGTTGCGGGAGCTGGTGGACCATTCGGTCCTGCATTCGATGGTCTGCGACCATCGAATGATGGGGGAGGTTCCCTGAGATGGAGGAGGCGTATTCAGTGAAAAATACACATGCGGTCCGTTCGGCCAGCTTTTTACCGCGTACGGACGGAGTTGGCGATCCGTATGGAAGTCGGGGTTTCGCACGCACGGTCCTGGCCGCATAATCGGATCCGGCCGCACCGATCAGAATAAGGGCCATAGACTCTATTTGAATTATAAGTATGCAATAAAGGGGTGTACACATGGTGCAAGGTACTTTCTATTCAATCCCCATCTAATCAGGATTGAATCGAATGGTGCCGTGTACTTATTCGATTTAGACTATATAGTACAGATCGGTACTATATTCAATTTTATGCCGCAGGTCCATGCAATGGGATCGAATCGAAATTGAATGCATTGGCTTTACGTCAATTTTGATTCGATTACGATTCAATTTTGCCTATATAAGCAAAATCTAATAGAAAAATAGACAAAATCGAACCATGTGTACGCCCTATAAGAGGTAAGATAGGAGTTCTATTGAAGATGGGATGTTGCCCATAACAACCAATCAGATTCTACTTCATATTTATTTTGCACCTTCTAGAAGATAATAGATAGAATCTGATTGGTTTCCCATAGTAACATCTTCATTAGAACTCCCATATTAGTAAATTTCACAGGAAGATTGTAGAACAAAAACTTAACATTCAGAATGTTGACATGGATGGGATGTCGACATCTACATACTTTTAACATTGTGAACGTCATCAGTCAGCATGTTGACAATGTACATTTGTTTGGCCTTCTCAACTGGCTCAAAGCATAAACCTAACCAAAGACTAACCCTAATGCTAAACCTAACACTAAACTTGGCCAAAATCAGTTATCAGCATTCCGTCAACATCTGCAATGACAACATTATGCCAATGTCAACATTTAGACCATGCCATCATTCTGAATATCAACATGATGAAAGCTAAAATTTCTCAATAGCCTAAGCACTCAGTAAATATCCAATAAAGTCTTACATCAATTATCATAAGGTGGCAATGGGGGGAATTTACCAGGAAGTGATTATGAATTATTTTGGATGCAAGATGTGTGATTTATAAAAAAAAATACATCCACATGGTCTACAATTGGGAATTGTACAGTGCGCCAAACACAGCGGTTGCTGTGTGAGACACCATGGACAAAGCATGGGTAGCAAAGCAAACAACGCTAGTGGACATAGTAAAACCTAAAAACCTAAAAAACTCATGTCTACCTTTTCAAGTGTCAACCATTTTCACGTCAACCTTACCTTTGTGTTGACATTTTTTCCATGTCAACCCAATGAACCAACGATGGAAGCAGCCTTAAAGTGATGGCAGGCAGAACTTATATTTTTATTAATCTTCCATGCACATTTGGCTCTAAAATACCTCAAAAAGCGGGCCGCTCATAAAAGCATAGCAGAGTAAAGGGTAGGCACATAATGAATGTGTAGAATTATACCGGAGAGCCATCTTTTGTCTTGTTTATATATTTTATTTACTTGTAGCTTGTTCAAATTATCAAATAATTGCAGTTACCATTATAGTAGATGGCAACAGTTCGTAACCAAGTGTAGCAGGGACAGCATACCTCCACATGAGGTGAATGTGGAAGATCCAGTCCAGGATTTAGAGCAGCAGAAGCAGCGCTAATGAGATCCAGTCTAAGATGTATTGTGAATCACTGTCTGCTAATTTACAACAGGGAAGATTCTCTAAAATAAAAATACGGTAAAAACCCAGTTATCAGTCATTTTACCACATTTTGGGATGCTCTAAGCATCCCCAGATGGGTAACCGCGATGGGCGGCATCGCCAGAAATATCTGGTGATGGCCTATAGAAGCCTATGGGCTCCTACCGTGACCCATCGCCACCTCACCCTGCACCCCCCCCCCTCCCTCACCTGTGTTCGGGCAGCACAGAGCTGTGCTGCCCGGACTTGTGACCTCCTCCTCCCTTGACTATGATCCTCTTCCGGGTGCAGGGAGGAGGAGAGCCCGGCGGGGCCCGATGGGACCCGCAACTCACCGCAAAGGACAGCTCTTAACGCAAGAGCTGTCCTTTGCCAGAATTATCGCATATGTTAGAGCATATGCGATAATTATGTATGCGATGAGCGGCGAGGGGGGGGGGGCAGATCTGGGCTGCAGATGTTTGAACATCCCGCCCCACATCTGTTACTTCCTGGTGTATTTTTGTACAGAGCAGAGGGTTAATGGGGGCCAATTCCGGATCACATGAAATCGGCCCCTGCCCTATGGCCGGGGTTTGTGCCTGCGCATTTTTGTGCATGTGCAAACCCTGACTGTGAAAGGCGTATATTTTTGCTCACTCGATGGGCAGTTTGCATGGGCATGCAGGTGGTCGAATGCCTGTTGGGGGCAGGGCAGCTGACTTCACATGACGTCGGCCACTGCCATGTCTTTGCCTCGGCGGCTGCAAATTTAAGTCAGTTGAGACAGACTTATATTTGCAGAGGCAGGAGAAATCATTCGATGGTCGGCAACCATCGAATGATTTCTCCTGCAGTGGCAGCATGTGAGGGGATGTGTCTTTGGTACACATCCCCTTCGAATGGTTGCAAGGCGAAACGGCGGCGGGGGTAGGGCGTATTTTAGTCAGGTGGCGGGGTGTGCTCTCAGGCCCTTGGTTCCCAATGCCTCTTAGCGGCTGGGCAAGCTGAGTAATGTGGGGATTACATTGGGGATCTTTGGAGTGTACCCATACTGTGAAAGCCTACGTCTTGTCGCATGGAAAACCTGCCATGCTGTAACCTGTGAATTGCCAAGTTGTAAATCCTGTATGCTGTCTGCCTGTTACGAATAAAGAAACAGACTTCATTTTCATCTAGTGTATATGATTCCTTGTCCCACAAATAAAAAAGGTAACAGCTGTAGAAATTCAAATTTATCAAAGATACTCTAAAACAAAAATAAAGCTAAATTTGATATGCATGAGTAAGAACAAGATAAAATCTCAAAGCAGTTTAGTAGCCTTAAGCTGGGTACACACTGGGCAATATATCATTAACGATATTGATATTGTTGACTATATACTGTATAGTGCAAATTATCCAGTTTGTATGCTCAATGTCATTAACAATGCACGTTCCTGCGCATCGTTAATGGACCCTGTTGTGTGTATATAGAACTCAATCTAAACCAGGCATGTCCAACCTGTGGCCCTCCAGCTGTTGTGAAACTACACATCCCAGAATGCCTTACCATACTTTTAGCATTCCCTAATAGCAAAACTGTGGCAAGGCATGATGGGACTTGTAGTTTCACAACAGCTGGAGGGCTGCAGGTTGGACATGCCTGATCTAAACTATCTAGACAATGACTGCATGCATAGCGTGGGGGCGGGTGACATCACTGACTAATCTTTATTAATATCGGTCAGTGTGTATGCACTATATCAGGGCTCCCATGGCACCGCCAATTAATTTAAGATAATTGGCGGTGCTAGGGATCACAAAGAGTGTACACAGTGGGCCAAATGTAATAGGATGTGAGAAACAGAATGTAAGAGTTTTCTCGGTACTTGTGTATTATCTGGGCGCCCGATTTTATCATTGCATGCCACTACTTAAGGCATGCGATGCGATTTTTCATTATAAAGACCAGATTTTTAATTGTATAGTCACCCATGGGTGATTTCATACCCCCACTATCCAACTACGCATGGAGTCGATTTTATATAGTGTGGCGAGCGCAGCGAGCCCCGCAAGGGGACACAGATTACTTTACATGTACTCTGCGTGCGCTCGCCACGCTTCGGGCTCGGTGGCTCGCTGCACTCGCCACACTATATAAAATCGACTCCATGCGTAGTTGGATAGTGGGGGTATGAAATCACCCATGGGTGATTATACAATTAAAAATTGGTCCTTTACAATGAAAAATCGCATGAATTGTATGCCACTATATTGCATGCGATGCGATGCAATGAAAAAATCAGGCGCCCAGATATTACAGAAGTACCGTTTTCTCTCTTTCTTTTTTTTTAAAAAGCAGCAATCAATTACAGATGGAGCGCCTCTCAGCCAGTGCTGGGGCTCGCCAGAATGCCCCCCGCTGGCGATATGATGCTCCATCTGACTGGGATGCGCAACGTCCCACATGCACGCACGTCCCAGTTTCTGGGCGGCGGGGGATGTGAAGGGTTAGGAGGGAGCGGGCAGGGTTAGGGGGGAGGGGGGAGGTGGGATCAAGCAGTGAGGACCATCGGCAAGGTGGCAGGGACCGGCGGGGAGCTCTGTTATAAGGGAATCCACATGCGTCCCCTTCCGGTGGCTGCCGGGGGTTGGCGGTTGTCGATCCGACCACCAGACGCCCACTGGATGGAGTGCGCTCCATCTCTACATGGCAAAATAACCTGTTTTTTTGTTTATATGATTGCCAATTTAAAAAAAAAAATGGAAAAATCTCTCACTTTCTGATTCTCACACCCTGTACTTTGAGATCACATTGAAACATTATTTAGACAATTTGGAGTGAAGTTCCACTTTAAAATAAAGTAATTTCTGTTATTCTTTATAATATTCTATGTGAGAGATGAATGTAATTTTCAGCCTATAATGCAGCATTTCATATTCATGACAATAAAAATGGGAAGGTTAACTAAGTACCAGCATCAATTTCTGGAAAGCTGTTTCTAGGAAATATAATTAAGCAAATGGAGTGTAAGGAGTTAGAATTTTTGACAGTTCTTAAGATTAGTTATAAAATGATAATTTTTCCAGAGAATCACTGCATTTTCTTTCAACTTATCTGAATGTATTCCTAGGAATAACCAACCGTGGGGAATAATGAACACATTTATCTACAAGAAGTGATATTTAGTTCATACAGTTGCTATAAAAAGGTGTTCACCCCCAACCCCCTTGGGATTTTTTATATTTTGCTAGGTTACAACATGGAACCACACTGGATTTCATTGAAATATATTCCCACTAATCTAAACAAAGTACTTAATAATGATGCAAAGACATTAATACAATTTCTGAAAATTTGAATAATGTGAAAATAATGAAAATATGTCTTTTTTAGATTTCCTCTGAAGTAATCGACATTTACAAGTCAAATCTGGAGCGAGCATACCAGCAAAGCCCAAAATGGGGTGCCATGGTTTTTACATGACTAAACCTCACTTCCAATTGAATTCTCCCCTTAGCGGTGTTGTTATTTATCCTATATAGCACAGGTTCTCAAAGTCTGTCCTCAGGACCCCATACAGTGCGTGTATTGCAGGTCTCCTCATAGAATCAAGTGAAATAATTAGCTTTACCTGGGGATCTTTTAAAATGTGTCAGTCAGCAACGAGTGCACCTGTCGGGTGACCTAGAAAATGTGAACGGTGTGGGGTCCTAAAGACCGAGTTTGAGAACCACTGCTATATATAATTTAGGATACAATCATAAAAAAACGGTTAATGTCCCCTGATTAATCTAATTATACAGGAAAGGAGATAGGATTTACATTTATTAGAAGAGGAAACTGAGAAACATAAAATGTTAATCAGTCCATTTTTCAGAATTGGCTAGAAGGATAAAACAATCTATTGAATGCAAAATGAGACCAGAAAAAGTTCTTAGAGATCTAAGTTCAAAAGGAAAAGAGAATTCATGCTACTGATGGACTTTCAGCTCTCTGGCCCTTATTCTAGTTCACTCTTTCGGATGCACGTTCGTGCGGAAATGACCGAACGTAACGCACGTCGGACCGTCAAAGAACACACGCCTACATGTCATCCGCATCCGTTCGGACAGACTTTCAAAGAAGAGGGAGTGTCTTCAGACTGCATCCACATGTCCGTGTGTGGTCCGAACTCTAAGATTTTGCACGCCCCAACTGCGTCCAAAAGGACGGGAAGCTGACCGTACGCACCGAGTTGGCGTTTTTGCGCCCACCTCACAAATCTATTCTGAAATCATGCTTCACCCACATTACACACATTACAATTAGGCTACCTCATAACATATATATTATTTATATTTGTAATCAATTACTTCCTAATTGACACTTAAACACATTACTTCCTATTGAGATTAACCCTTACATCATGTTAAGTTTTATTAGTTCATTGTTGCACCTTTACCTGTCTTAGTGGTTCCAATTGAACCTGTGGAATGTGTTTAATTAATCACTAATGACCAGAGGACTGGATTGTATTGTGCTCAGCTGCGAGTATTTAAGGTGCGGGCGTACTAATTGGGCGATCCGAATACCTAGCGCATGAACCATTGCCTTCCGAGAAGTGAAAGCTGCTTGTTTTCACCGAAGATTTCTGCCGTGTTGAAAAGCTGACTGACAGCCTGCCTGTGTATTGTACCCCTCTACACTGACAGCATGCCTAACACACAACCAGTACAATATAAGTATATCACCAAGCACAAACCCCTGCACAAACCCCTCTGCACAGCACAAACCCCTCTGCACTGCACAAATCCTTCTGCACTGACTGCACAAAGTAACCTCTCTGCACTGCACAAACCCCTCTGCACAGCACAAACCTCTCTGCACTGCACAACACCCCTCTGCACAGCACAAACCCCTTTGCACTGCACAAGTACAACACCCCTCTGCACTGCACAGTGCCCCTCTGCACTGCACTGCACCCCTCTGCACAACCCCCAGACCCCTGAACTGCAGAGCTGTGAGCAGCTTGTGGAAGCGTGACTGTGAAATGGCGTCAAATTCTCGGGCAGCCGAGCCTTTATAGACTCAGCGTCTCGCGAGAATCCAACGCCAGATTGCTGTGTTCGCCCACGCTCGTGTTTCCGAACAATGGTGGAAACTCGTGAGCGTTGCTTGCGGGGCGTTGAGCCAGATGAGTTCAACGCAGTTTGGATTCTGGAGAATCCGGACCACTCATCTCTAATTTGTATCCCCTGTGGACGCGGATTACTTGATGTGTATTACGTGTATTACTTGTTGTGTATTCCGCATCCGCTCGCCATGCTTTAGGCTTATTTTTCGTGGCCCCGCGCAGGGCTTGCTGTGCTCGCCACGATTCGGGCTCTTTAGGGCTCATTATAAAATCCACGCCGACGTGGATAGTGGGGGTATGAAAAGGGCGCCGGGCTAGCTGCGTTCGACATGCTTCGGGCTGACGTGGATAGTGGGGGTGTGCTAAATCACATCGCATGCAAATCGTATGCAAATCATATGTGATCCTCAGGCAGTGCCGCAGTGAAACTACACAAGTACCATAATTACTGCTCTAAAGGTTTTACCTGGGCCTTACAATTGTGTTCTCTTGTTGCGCTGGTCTTACACTGATGGAGTATGCAATAAAATTAGCACAGAAATATAAACTAATTAGAGTGCCTCGTGCTTCCCCTAAAAAATGACTTTAAGGGGTGAATAATAAGTAGGAATAAATGATCAATCTAGAGCTTGGGGTTTTCCACAGGAAAGTCAGGGAAACCACTGCTCACAAAGACTGACTTTGCATCTGATGATTCTGAGCCCTGTCAGTAATATGTTAATGTTCGATATTACTGACTGTAAGGTAACAGTATCTTTTTTTTTTGCAAAGGTAAATATATGTTGTTCTTTTTGTTCTGTACAGCATTTCTTACTCAATGCCATTTGTTCTTCAAACATTGCCCTCTCTAAGCTGCTATAAAGGAGGGGCTACTGACTGAGTATTTACGAGAACATTAACCTCCTGTACAGGAAACACAAGTGGGATTTCCTCAGTCTATTCTCTTTCCAGGAAGACCTTTACTAATAACAGTTATTTGGTCGACAGAGATGTGCAGAAGGCTCCAAAATATTCCTTCTGCTTTTTGATTAAGGAAATAAATAAATACATTTAAGAACACAGATATATGTATGTCTTCTGTCCAGCCTGCACTCTGCACCATTTATAGGATTAAATGTACAGGTATGCAAACTAGATGTGTTTTTTTAAATGATGAAAACTAAACCTAAAGATAAGAAAACCCTGTTGTATATCCATATAATGCTTGAGGGGGGCTTTTCAACCAGGCCCGGGCCTGCTGGAGGGGCCTGGAGGGGCCTGGAAGGCCCTGGAGCCCCCCCCCCCCCATCCTTTGCAAGGAGCTGGACAGTGGGGAGAGAGATGACAGGCTGCAGCCACAGCACAGCCTCTCCCCCCAGCTCAGCACATGCTGCTCAGTGCAGTGTGCTGAGATGGGGGAAAACTGCAGCAGCAGCAGCTTGTCATCTCTCTCCCTCTTGTTTATTGTTTTCTATGAGGAGGCCAGAGGCCACGCCCCTATCAAGTAGCTATGACCTCCTCCACAATGTACCAGGGCCTGGCCGAGCTAATGATGCTATTAATGACCGGGAATTTTACAGTTTTTATGGCTTTATGCTGTTATGGTTGTCTATTGTATGTGTTTTTTCTTATTTGTAATCTACAGTATGTGGTGTATTATGGAGTTGCAGTAATGGAAACTAATTCCTTATGGATCATTGATACACTTGGCAATAATAAATTCTGATTTTGATAACAGTAATGTCAGTTGAATTGCTCGGTCTCGTACCATCTAGTGGCTACCTGCATGCACAGCACTTGAATTCCCCCCATAGAGGTGAGGAGCAGCCTTTTATTATATAGGATTTAAGGTGCCCATACACGTACCAATTACCTGGTACTTTTTGTGCTAAAATAGCATCGCTTCGCATACACAACAATGCTATTTTAGCACAAAAAGTACCGGGTAATCAGTACGTGTATGGGCACCTTTAGTCTGATTGTAATCTACTTGCTGTTTTACTATTTTGCTTCACAACACAATTGTAGCTCATTTATTCCTCCACAATTTTAACTCCACATGGTTACAGCTCTTAGGTCCTTTCATTGAATATCTAGCCTTAATCCTACTCAGTCTTTCTTTTTAATCCTCCAATCATATGTAGTCTGTCTCTTGGGATATAGCAGTCTTTGCTCCAGAACATTTGCCATTGCACTGGCGTATAAAAAATAGGTGCAAAATGTGCAAAACACATGGGTCCCTGTGTCCAGGGGGGCCCACTCATCCTGCACCCATGTAAAAATACTTGCTCGGTCAAAAGTCATTGGGAAAATGGTAGCTGGGGACATTTTTCAGTGATTTGCACATGCACAATAGAGGTGTCTGCTCAAACACGACATAGGCACCATGTTCCTAGAGACCTGCGATTGAGTAGAGTCTACTGCACTGTCTACTGCACAGTCGCGTGCAGGCTCAGATAGGGCATACTTCCCTCTTAGAGCGCCTCTGCCTCATTGCCACCCTTTTTGTCATACCTTAAGTGATGCTCCCCCTGAGAGCCGGCCCTAATGTAGGAAAATGGCAAGAAAATTTGGAATGCCAAGGAACATTCTAAGCCCAGGGCCTGCAGAGCTTTGGAGCACTTGGAAGCTTGCTCTGGCATACTGTGATAAGACCCACCGGCTGCTCTTAACATTACACACTTCCTGCACCCTCCGCCCTGGCCAACGAGGCATTGCTGGGATTACCAAATGGGCTTCCTGAAGCTCCACTCCCAGCCACCTGAAGCTTCACTCATAGCTACTTAAAGATGAGTCAAGATGAGAAATGAGTCTTCAGTAAGGAAGCTTCCTGGCCTGGGCAAGCTGAGCTCTGCCCCCTGCCTTCTGAAGAACTATCCATCTGTGTGCAGCAGATGTCCTGGTATCAAGTACAGCATTGGAACACTGCAAACCAGGGGGGTGAGTGGTACAAATTATTTTTCCTTGCTTGACTGTGGGGGTCATTTAAACTTGGTCACATTTTTAACGCAAATGTTCCATGAAGCATCAAATGCAGCCTCTGAGCACCAGCACCTCCCAGTGGAGCGAATTCGCAATGGGTATCCCTGTGCATAATTGCATATGTGCATGTGCACATGTGCAGGGCTTCTGTGCGGGAGCCTTTGGCAGGCAGAAGCATGAGAATGCCCTGTATTTCCTGGGCATACCCACAAAAAAACTGTGCCTTCCGGGGGCGGGTGTCTGCTTTCACAGTACGTCATGCACCCGCCCCATTCTTGAGCCCAGATGTCGCAATTCTAGGTCACTCTAGACTGACTTAGATTTGCGAGCAAGGGGGGGGGGGGATTATTTGATGTTTATCATCCATTACCATCCATTTGCAAAGTGGCGGGGATGTGTGAACCGTAGCATGGGCAGGCCTTCTAATGCCCTGCAGCATTAGAAGGCTCGCTAAGCAGCAAATTTTCACTGCTTAGAGATACAATTAGAATCACCCCCACAGTCCCTGCTGGACAAAGAGTATCTTCTGCAGCCTCTGATTGAGCTTTTCATCTGCACCTGACATCATGTAGGTCATCTGTCCCTGAGGACAGACAGACACGAGAAACATAAGTACAGTAGGAATAAATCATCTTTATTTCACTGCATTTGAGAGACTTGCGACTTCCGCTTATTTTATCCTATACAAACAGGGCCGGCGCCACCACTAGGCAGCCTTAGGCATTTGCCTAGGGCTCCGGCCGCTGGAGGGCGGCAGTTTGGAGCTGGTCCCCCCCACCCCCATCACCCAGCAAGCAGTCCCATCCCCGGGGAGCGTCGCGGCGTGGCGACCTGCATCACCCGGCAAGCTCCCCCCCCCCCCCCGGAAAGCCACGGCACCGGACCGGACCCAGCAAGCCCCCCTCCCCTCCCCTCCCTGGGGAGCATTGTGGCGGCTAGCGCCGCATTGCACGGCAAGCGCCCCCCCCCCACGGAACGTCACGGCGCCGCTCGCCGCATCGCTGGACCCGACAAGGTCGCAGCGGCGGCCATCATCGCACGGGTAAGTGATTGAGCACCGGGGCGCCCCCCCCCCCTCCCTGCCTGAGGCGCTCCGGTGCCTAGCACCGGCCCTGTAAACAAATGGGTAATGCATACCCAAAGAAATATCCCCCACATATTCTTATTGTCTAAAGACCCTTTACAATGACTTAGCATCGGGAACACGAGTGTTATATATACTTTATACAGAATACATATGGATGACTGACATGGGTTCCACCTGGGATTTCTGGTGCAGAAAATATATATATATATATATATATATATATATATGACAAAGAGGTGCCCGATACCGCGCACTACGGTTTTGTTGCAGCAACTCTGAGGATCCCCTGTTAGGCGGGATCCAGGTAGGTTTAGAGATGAAAAAGGAAATAAGAGTTCAGAGTGCGCTACCAGAAATTACACAGTTTTTTTTAAACACAATATGATTTAATATAAAAGCCTTATAGGCAATACATAAAAGTGCAGAAATACAACAGCTTTTTTATTTCAGCAAGTTTCTGTTATTCACTTGGTGAAGCAGGCCCTTATGTATTGCCTATAAGGCTTTTATATTAAATCATATTGTGTTTTAAAAACACTGTGTAATTTCTGGTAGCGCACTCTGAACTCTTATTTCCTTTTTCATATATATATATATATATATATATATATATATATATATATATATATTATTTTTTAACAGTTTCTTATATAGAGCATACATATTCCGCAGCGCTTTACAGATAATATTTGAAGATTCACATCAGTCCCTGCCCCAGTGGGCTTACAATCTATATTCCCTACCACATATACACGCACACATACATTCTAGGGTTAATTTTTGTTGGGAGCCAATTAGCCTACCAGTATATTTTTGGATCGTGGGAGGAAACCGGAGTACCCGGAGGAAACCCACGCAAGTACAGGGAGAGTATACAAACTCCGCACAGTTAGAGCCATGGTGGGAATCGAACCCATGACCTCAGTGCTCTGAGGCAGTAATGCTAATCATTACACCATCTGTACTGCCCCAATTTTATATATATAACATTTTTAGTGTGGCACCTAATGACCCCGTCGATCTAACCCATGTCAACCTTCAGTCATGTCAACCTTCCTGCATGTCGACCTTCAGTCATGCCGACCTTCATGCATGTTGACTTAGTGGTGTCGACCTAATGCTTGTAGACCTAGTGACTGTATCCCAGGCATCCAGGGGTTAAAAAAAACGCACTCCGTCCCATATCACCGAACTGGAGAAGCCAGTTTGTTTACACTAGGGGTCCCTCCCCAAACTGGGGGATTGGCCAGTGATGTCTTACACCCGGTCCTCCCCCAGCCAATCAGCAGCGGGGTCCAGGGGAGCTCCATGGCTGATATGCTAGTCGCAGCTCCATAGGAATCCCATGTTACAGTTTAACATGGGCTCCTATGGGCGGTTCCCATCATAGGTCAGCCTGGGCTGGGAATATCCTGGAGGGAAGGCCCTCTTTATTGGGGGTCCCTACTCCCCAGGGTCCCAGCTAGGTCTGACCAGTCAGGAGGTTAATGCTTTCGCAGTGGGAGCTTGTATAAAAAGTTTCCCCCAGCTGTGGCATTACCCTGCTGGCTGTTTGGGCCTGGTGCTGGTTGTCAAAATATGGGTAACCACTATTAATTTTGTGCCCCGTATTTTAGGAACCAGGACACGGCCCATAAGCCTGGTGCTGGTTTTAGAAAACCTGAGAAACCCCACTTTTTTGTCCCCCTGAATTTCTAAAACCAGTAACGGTTCAATTAACCCTTTTTTTTTTACACAGGGCAGAATTGCACGGATCTGATTCATTCATGTGATGCTGATGCTGCATACGTATTTTGGTAGCTGTAAATATGGCCACCAAATGCAAATGGATACCCATATGGACAGTGGCGTAGCTACGTTTTGGGCGTCCCCCCGCCGCCGCCCCACCAAGCACCCCTACCCCCCAGCCCCGCCGCCCATGCAAACCCCCCCTCAAACCCCCACAGCCTTACCTATCGCGCTGGTCCCGGCGTCTCCGTTCTTCTGCTGAGGACCACCAGAAAATGGCCGCCCCCATACAGCAGACAGTTTCAGAGAACTGTGTGCTATATGGGGGCGGCCATTTTGTGGGGGTCCTCAGCAGAAGAACGGATCCGCCGGGACCAGCGAGATAGGTAAGTCTGCGGGGGATTGGGGGGGGGGGGTTAACTATAGCACCGCAGCCCCCGGCACCCCCACATGCACAGCGCCCCCCCCCCGCGGTGGCGGGGGCTGCGGTGCTATAGTTACGCAGCTGCATATGGAACAATATGAATGAGAAGAATACTACAGCTTAGTAAATTTGTCATATTCTCCATTCGTATTTTCAGGTCAAATACAGCCGATCCCGTTCGTCGTCTTAGTAAGTGTTAGGGATGGCCATTGTTGCCTTTGCCATCGATTGTTGCGATCGATGGCAAAAGTGCAACTGGCCGTCGATAGTGTATAACCATTCAATGGATGACCATGGATGTTTTTGCATATCAATGGTCATCCATTTTCTCTGATTGAGTGGCCTGCGGGCCAATCAAAATGTAGGGGCGGGGCTTTGCGGGTGTCAGGGCGGAGCTATGCTCCATGTCCTGGCACTTTAGGGAAAAAGCAAAAATGAAACTATTCGTTTAAGCTTTACATTGATGGTGGGAAACCATCTGGTTCTCCCCCATCGATGGCAAAACTATTCAACATCGGCCATAAACCATTGATGATTTCTAATCATCGATGGTCGATGGCCAACCCTGGTAAGTGTCCCCCTACGTGTCAAATACATTGCTTATTTGAAAATAATTTCCAATCTTAGTACCTCTAAGTGCGCATTATTTAAGAACTTGTACCCTTATTTTTAACAGAAAAAACTATGAGCATATAGACAATACAAAAAAAAAACAAAAAACAAACAAGAAACCTTGACCTAATTAATTCATCTCAAACAAAATGTGTACCACTAGAGGTCGCTAAAGGCACAGTGTTCTTATCAGGAAGGTATGCTTACTTGTTATGACTGCCTGTTGCATAAGCTGCTTTGGGCATAAGCAGTGATAAACAGAAAAGTACTCTTCAGTGCTGTAGCATGAAAACACAAAATATGGCCATATACCATAATTTTTTATAATAGAAAACAAGAACATGTTGTAATCTGAAGATTGTTTACTTCAAAAAAGCCAACAAGTGCTCAATTTTCAGTTACAAATACAACAGGGAAAACAGATTCCGGATATAGGTCAGTGAGGCCCTCAGATCTCTGAAGGACCAACATTAACTCCGTAGTAACCAGAGGTATTTTTCAAATTGATGGCTAATCCGTTGTCACACATTTGCGATGCATTGTTTCACTCTGATTTTTTTTTTTTTTACTATATAATAAAAGGTTTTATGATATGATCCACCAAACACTGGGAACAGCACTTGTCACTTAGGCTGACTTTTATCGCATGTTGTACGATTTCAGCAATGGTCCTTTAGAAATATTGCAATATTAATGGCAGACTGGTCATAAATTATTTATCCAATTATAAGAAAAGGAAACTTACATTTGGATGGAATGCCTCAGTACAATTTTGTGAGCTCTCATTGAACCTAATTCAGAGGTAGATGCAAATTGGGTTCTGCATCTTCGGTCGTTTCGGGTCTCAGAAGTTATACAGACACCCGCCATTGGCTTCTCAGATTCGCTGCTTGAGTCTAAGGATATAGCATCAGTCACACATTAGGAACATTGGTAACACCATCGGACCTCTAAGCATCCCAATAGCTACTCAGTCCATATTACATGGTACCTCTGACCCGGGTTAGGCTGCGGCCACACATCACGACGCAGCTGGTCCCATTCAGTGGGACGGAGGCTGTGTGTGACCACACACACAGTGGTGTGGCCCAATCCTGCAGAACAAGACCCGCCCACTCTCGACCGCATTTCATGTGTAACACTGTGTGAACGCATACATTGTAATGAACAGGATCTATTAAAACTCAATGTGTGGCCACAGCCTTATTGTGGCAGTGAAAAAGAGTAATCAATGTTTTCAATGTAACAATGAAAGTATTTAGATGTTATCTTGTTTTAATGCAGAGCGTCATTTAATCATGTAAAGTCACTGAATTGCTTTTATTATCAGCTACTTCCGATATTGGCTTGTAATGTTATCAACTTTTTGGTTGACTATTGAGTTGCATTTCATAATAGAAAGTATTACAAATAAAACATCAGTTACTGGAGGTGTATATGGCATAAACAACTATTCTGAATTAAGGCAGCATTCCAGGAGATAAAGTTAGGACAGAGATCTGAGTTCATGTATAATACCATTATACAATATAGCAGCGGTCTTGCCCACCCTTATAATTGACACCATTAAAGCTGGGTTTCAGATGAATAAAATGTCTAACTCTGTGCACTGCGGGTACATCAGTGACACTGAGGACAGTGAGCCCAGCAGATGTCCTTTGGTAGATTTCCAACAGGATACTCTGAGGTGGGTTAAGACCTGATTAGCCTACATACCTCAGGTGTTCTATCCCCACAGCCGCCTACTGCCTTGTAACATACTTGTGTTGTTTGTGTTTATATGCACTTAACATGGAGATTCTCTAACACAGTAGTGCTTTAAGTGCATTATCCACCTCTTAGGGGGGTATTCAATGTCAGGAGCACGGCTGTCGAGCTAGCGCGACAGCCGTGCCCCTGTCCCGTTCTCGGTCAGCTCGCCTGGAGCTCGGCAGTCGGGATTCAATGTCCCGGCCGCCGAGCGGCGAGAAGGGGGCGTGGCCGCGAGATGAGGGCGGAAATAGCTCCGGCCGGGAGCTCGCCTATTTCCGGCTTTTCTCGGCAGAACGAGCCCGACAGCTTATGATGTCGGGCTCGTTCTGCGCAGAACCCCTGTTCAATGCTGTCGGGGAAGACAGCATTGAATAGGGCCCCACAGCCATCTCCCCCGTCGGGAGATGGCTGCGGGAGGTCGACAGACATTGCATACCCCCTTAATCTATAAAACATAACCATATTTTAAAGTTGTGAAATAATTTTTTTATGCTGTTGTTTAAAATTTGTTTATGTCATTATAATAAAGGGGGCAATTCTGGCTCACAGGTAGTGAACCGAATTTGGCCCCTGCCTCGATGGTCGGGGTTTGCGCATGCAGATTTCTCCGCATGTTCAAACCATGACTGCGAATGGCCACGGCGAGCGGCGCACTCACTGTGCAGTTTGCAGAGGGGAGGTGGTGGTGGCGCTGGGCCATGGGAATAGCCAGCATTTCATGGGTGTCCCCATGATAACTCTGGCTGTTCCCATGGATACATGGACATATCAATGCCTGCTGGGGATGGGCGGCTGACGTCACATGACATCAGTTTCCCGCCCTGTCTTCCTCCCGCGGCCGTAAATAGAAAGCAGTCTCTTTATATTTGCAACGGCAGGGGAAATCATTTGATGGTTCGACAACCATCAAATGATTTCTCCTGCTGCGGGCACATTCGAGGGGATGTGTCTTCCTAACACATATCTTTGCATGGTTGCATGGGGATATGCTCCATGGTCAACATGGTCAAAAGGTCAACAGGTAAAAGGCAGACAGTGCTTAAGGTTGATGATACAAAAGGTCGACATACAAATTGGCAACTCAGGTTTTTTTTTTTTTCCATCTTTTGCTTAATTTGCTAGCCACATGGACTACGATTGGGACTAGTAGCCTGTGGTGAACGAGCCACCTTACCAGGACGTGGCAAGTGAAAAGATGGCTCCTGCTGCTTTCTTTGCTGATAAAGAAAACCAGTGAATAATTAATGATTGTGTAGTGCACTCTATGACAGCAAAGGAGGCTCTACAGGTACATCGACCGGAATGGAATAACCCCCTTAATTAGATAAATTAGCAAATATAGGTAGAAATAGTGTAAGGTTAGAATATTTCTATTAATCAAAGATGTTTCTATGCTAGACTCATACAGGCCAATTGCACTATTAAATCAGGATTATAAGATTCTAACTAAAATATTATCTAACAGATTGAAGAGAATGATGCCAAACCTTTTAACCCCACACCAATTAGGTTTTACAACAGATCGACATTCAGTTTTGGGGATTCGTTCAGCCATAGCAGTAATAGCCTCCTCTTCAAACAACGCTGCTACATCCACAGTATTGTTGAGTTTAGATGCCAAGAAGCCCTCCGACAAAATCCTATGGGAATATCTCTTCAGAATCTTAGAATATAGAGGTTTTGGACTTTCAGTTTTTCAGAGGTTTTGGACAGTTAATCAAATATTTATATCACAATCCTTCTACTAGGTTGTTAGTTAATGGTCTTCTCTGCAAATCCTTAATAATGCAGCGGGGAACACGACAGGGCTGCCCATTGTCACCTTTTTTTTATTCAACCTAGCGTTAGACCCTTTACTACACCACCTACAACAATGGACAATCCTGCAAGAAGTCAAAATTGGATCTCAGGAACTGAAATTGCAAGCTTTTGCAGATGACTTGTTGATATTTATCTCTAATACCGAAACTAGCCTAAAACCTTTGTTTGACATTCTTCATCAATATGGTTTGCTTTCAGGATTTAGGATTAATCTTTCAAAAGCTTTGGTGTCTGGTAGCCATCCGTATAAATCGGAAACCTCTCTTTGAGGACTAAAATGGGCCTCTTCCCAGATACAGTACTTATGAATTACACTGACCAAAAATATTCATAATCTTTACTACACAAACATAACTTCATGGCAACATTTACAACTATCATACTTGGGTAGAGCCAATTTAATTAAATTAATTACTTTTCCAAAACTCCTTTATCCTCTCCAAGTTCTCCCACTTATGGCCCCCACATACAGCACGATATTCAGGCATTTTCTGAGCGATTCTAACAAATCGCTCAGAAAATGCCTGAAGATGCATGTAAATCGCTGTGTATATAGCCCACACAGCGATTTACATGCGCGCACCCGCCGTTCTGAATCTGTCCAAGATTCAGAACGGACGGGCTGTACAATTCAGAGCAGTCGCTCAGAAAGCTCCTGCTCATCTCCCGCATGTGTGGCTGCGGGCAGATGAGCAGGACTGAGCGACTGCGGACGCCGCAGACCCGCCGCACCCCGCACCGCAGAACCGCCGCACCCCGCACCGCCGCCACCCCTGACCTCCCTCCCCCACCAGCAGGAGCACCCATCGCCACCCCCACCTCACCTCTCCTCTCGGCGGCAGCGCGGCGGCATCGGGACGCGTCACGGAGATGTTAAAAAAAAAAAAATTCAAATTTCAAAATGGCCGCGGCCAGCCAATCACGGCTCGCCGCGTCATTGCCCCGCCCCCTAGAGCTGGCTATATTAGCCAGCTCGAGACAGGGTCGGGGCAGTCAGTCCGACGGCGGAGGAGGAGTGAAGAGCTCCTGAAGTCCTGGGAGGCGCGGCCAATGCAAAAGAGCTTAAAAGGCCGCCGCCCCCCAGGTGAAGAACACAGATGAAGAGGCAGAAGCCCTGGGAGGCGGCGGCCATGCAAAAGAGCTTAGGGGGCCGCTGCCCCCAGGTGAAGACCAGATGCAGTTTAATAAAATACTAAAAACTCTGTGTTTGTGTTTTTATTAAATAAAACATTTAAAACCAGTGTTTGTTGTTTTATTTTAATATTTCCTTTACAGGGGGGCTATAGGTACCGGCGGGCCTTTAATGCCCCACATGCTGGTACCTGTGGTTCTCCCAAGTGCCAGCATGTGGGGCAGGCTTGCTGGGACCTGTAGTCCTACTGTAAAAGACAATATTACTGTTAAATAAGCTATCAACCCTGCACCCACCGCCCAGGGGTGCAGGGGATAGCCCCGGGCTGCAGCCCAGGCCTGGGGTGCCCTGGAGAGGGGGGACCCCCTTATTTGGGGGGTCCCCACCTCCCCAAAAACTCCCGGCCTGGGCTGACTAGTTAGGGTGGGTAATGCTTTGGCCACGGGATACCATCAAGCGTGTCCCCTGGCTATGGCATTACACCCCCTGCTAGTTGAGCCTGGTGCTGGTCTCCAAAATATGGGGGACCCCTATTCATTTTGTCCCCCGTATTTTGGAAACCAGGGCCAGCTCAAGAGCCTGGTGCTGGTCCCCAAAATCCGGGGGACCCCACGCACTTTGTCCTCTGGATTTTGGGAACCAGGACCATTTAAAAAGCCCGGGGCTGGTCATGCCATTTTTTTTTACAAAATTATTGTCTGTATGACAGAGGATGAGACGCTGGACCCCGGACTTGGTAAGTATTTTTTTGTCAGCTCCCACTGTACCACCAACGTTTAATAGTTTGCATATGGGTTTGCATTCGGTTCAGGGGGAACCACTAGCCACCATGATTTAATTTTTTTTGGGGGGGGGGTAGCATATTAGGGGAAGTGAAAGAATACTTATTAAAGAAGACATTAGTTATGTGCTAGATGTGTTCAGTAATAATAACATTTTTGTGATGAAGTGCAGTGTTTCACTTTCTGTGACAGATTTGAAATCTCCCATGCTGAATCTCCCATTATGAATCTCTGACACAAATCTCTCTGTATGTGGCTCATTGTCTGAAATGAGTCACAAGAGTGAAATCTCTTGTGCTGAATCTCCCGTTATGTATCTCTGGCACACATCTCTGTGTATGTACAGATAGAGCGGGCCTTATTATTGCTGGCGGAGCGCCAGGACCGTGTCCCTGGCGATCCGCCAGCAATCTGGCGCTCTGGCTGAATGAGACGCTCGTGCGTCTCCCACGCACGAGCGTCTCAATAGCCGGGCGGCGAGGCGGCGCGGCGGGTGCAGTCCTGCCCGTCTCCAGCTTCAGGGAGACGGGCAGGGCTGCGGGGGGCTGCGGGGGGGCGGTGTGGACCGGCGGGGACCCGGGGAAAGGCACCGTCGGAACGGGACGCGCGTGCACCTCGTGCACGCGCGTCCCCTTCCGACATACAGATGGCGAGGGGCGGGGGATGGCGGGTGGCGAGTCCTCCGCCATCCCCAGCAAAGACAAGCCCGGCGCCATCTGTAGGGGCCATTACTCTTACTCTATCTGATGAAAAAAAAATTACAGATCTTTTCAGATATTTCATATGGTCCAAAAAAAAGACAGAGAATCAGCTTAAAAATATTACAGAGAACCAGAACAGAGGGATCAACTTCCCTAACATTGAACTATATAATCAAGCAGCCATATGTAGATACATTAAAGATTGGATCCATCACAAAGACCAATATGCTAATTATACTTTAGAACAACTACTCCTTCCAACTCTCAACTTAACATGTCTTTTACATCTAACCAAGTGTGAGCTGCCTACACAGGTACTGGAAAATCCTCTCCTTATGTCAACATGGTCCACATGGGACACGATACGTAAAGAAAGCTAAACTGCATTCCTTTTTTGGGCAATGATCGTTTTCAGCATGGCGAGGCAGCACAACCATTTCAGTCATGGAGCTCCCAGGGATTACACTCCATGAGACAACTTGCAAACCAAGATACAAAAAAACCCACTTACTTATGTACAGGCAGATTCCCACTATGACTTCTTACCGCCATGTAATCTAGCTTTTCTCCAAGCCCAGTACTACACCAATAAGGTGATAACATATCTAAGTGCAGCTGATTGGGATAACCAACTTGATAAAGCTCTTTTGAATGTAGTTTACTCCAGAAGAGCTATAACTTACTTTTATCAAATACTGAGAGAGCCTTATTATACTGGTCAATTCCAAACAGGTATCACCAAGTGGCGGTCACACTTCCTCAACCTAGACGAAAAGACTACAGATGGAGCTGGCCTTGTCTTTGTGGGGGCTGGTGAAACTATCGCCAGCCCCCACCAGCCAGCAGCTCCCGCCAGGGGGCCCATGCGCTCGAGAAGCTTGCACGCCCCATGGCAACGGAGCTCCCCCGGGTCCCTGCCGCTGGTCCCCCTCGCCACCCGACCCCCCCTCTAATCCTGCCCATCTCCCTGAAGCGGAGATGCGCAGGGACCCACTGAGCCGTCGTCGAGAGACAGGGACGCACGTGCCAGTGGCGTAACTATAAATTCTGCTCCCCCCTGCCAAAAAACTATCTGGCGCCCCCCCATAATGCACTGGGGGCTGTTCCCCTGTTTTTACATACTGTACATATACACTGCTCAGAAGTGATAGAGAAAGAGGGGAGCAAGAGAGAGTGAGTGTTAGGGACAGAAAGTTGTATAGACAGGGAGAAAACGAGGGTGTCTCTGAGACATTGCCAGGTAGCCAGGTAGGGAAAGGAGACAGAGAAGATGGAGGGGTGGGGGGATACAGCACAGGAAAGAGAAAAAGACAGAGAGGGGGCTGCGGAGGCAAGGAGTATGACAGACAGGGGGTTGTGGAGATAGGGGACTGTGATGGGGAGATACAGTGGGTTGGGCATATGGAGTGGGGAGAGAGGGGGCTGGAGAGACAGGGAAGGGGGAGATGGGCGTTGTGGTGGGGGGAGAGACGGGGCTGTGGAGACGGAGTGGGGAGAGAGGGGGCAGAGGAGATTGAGTGGAAGAGGGGGCTGAGGAGACAGGGAGTGAGGGAGGGGAGCTGGTAAGAGAGTGCCCTAAGCAGACAGGGAAAGGGGGCTGAGGAGATAGAGAGTAGGGTGGCGACAGAAATAACTTGTAAAGTACCTCCTTATCCCCCCCTTCCTGGGTAAGTACCCAGTCTCCCATCAGCAATAGCGGCACTTCATTCTGTCTCATCAGCCCTGCAGATCCGGATCTCCCACAGCGCTGGCATCTTCAGGTGCATCAATCACTAGCGCTGTGTCCCTCACTGACCGGCGCTGACAGCTACACATCTTCTGTTCCCCGGTGCCGGGTCAATTGATCTCCAGCACCGGCTGGGACGACTTCTGCTGTCACGCACCATCAGGTCTTATGATCTGCTTCTCCCTCTGCTGCAGACCTCCTGCTGCGGCTGCTTTCAAATGCCTTCAGCGCTGAGGAGCCACCGGGCATTCAGAAGCAGCAGCGGCAGTAGGTTCTGCTTAAAAAAAAAACCATGAGTGCGCCACTGCCGAGTCCCTGTACTGCAGTTTTTTTTATGCCTGGCGGCGGGCTCCCTGCAGACCCCGCAGGGTTAGCGGGTGCCAGTGCCCAGTGCCCCTGCTGCCCGCTCCCCCAAGTGGCAGCGGGGGCTGCCTTACGCTAGCTACACCACTGGCGCGTGCGTGTGAGATACACGCACATCCCAGTCAGATGGAGCATCTCTCCACCGGCAATCGCCAGCGGGGACATTCTGGCGATCCCCGGCGCTGAAAGAGAGGTGCTCCATCTGTATTTTAAAAACCCTATTGTATTCCACTAAAACAATATCAGCCACGTCATATAAAGACATGTTTTTTAAACTATTTTACAGGGGATATTTATCTCCCCATCACTGTAGTTTAATGGATCTAACTAATTATTCGGCATGCCCTAAATGCAACCATTCTGATGCAAATGTATACCATTGTTTAAGGGAATGATGACAGAAAATTTGCAGTGGATCATTGGTGAATTACTTACTGTTAACACCAGAGTGGGCCCTTTGGGGGTATTTGTCAGGTACTCCAAAAATTTCAGTCGGCTGTAAGAGGTGGTTGTTGTACCTTTCTTTGGTAGCAAAGAAGTACATATTACAGCAGTGGATATCTGCCACACCTCCTTTATTTCTTATGTTTAAAGAAAAATAATTTAAAATATTTAAACTCGAATGGACTGAAACGACTCTCCATAAGGAAACTCAAAAAAACTTTGTTTTCGCGGTATGGGAAAGCTACATAGACACATTATCAGGGGAGATTAAACAACAAATACATACTGTAAGTGCTTCAGCACAAATCTAACGGTATGAGACCACTTTAACAAGACCCACCAATTGCTTAATCATAAAAAAAGATGGACATCTTGGACAGGCATGGTCCCCCTCCCCTTCCTAAGTTTTCCTTTCATTTTGTTTTTATATTTATTTAATATTATTTGGGTACTTGTGTATTATCACGGCGCCCGTCACGTCGCATCGCATACCACTAATTAAGGTATGCGATGGCATGCGATGGACCCGATTGGAGCCTTTCCCCGATTTGAGCCACCCAGACCCGATGTTTAATTGTATCCCCACCCTGATGGGTAATGACAATGTTAAATGCCCCCCCCCCCCCGTTGTTAACGCCACCCCACTATCAATGCCAACCCGAAGCGTGGCGAGCGCAGCGGTACGCGTCCTCCGACCTTTTCATACCCCCACTATCCATGTCAGCGTGGAGTTGACTTTACATAGTGTGGCGAGCCACCGAGCCTGAAGCGTGGCGAGCGGACGCGCATTACTTCACAAGTATTACGCATCCGCTCGCCACGCTTCAGGCAAGGTGCCTCGCTGCGCTCGCCACGCTATGTAAAATCATTTCCACACCGACGTGGTTAGTGAGGGTATGAAAAGGTCGGAGGACACGTACCGCCGCCGCTCACCACGCTTCGGGTTGGCGTTGATAGTGGGTAGCGTTAACAATGGGGGGGCATTTGAACATAGTCATTACCCATCAGGGTGGAAGTACAATCTAAAATCGGGTCTGGGGGGGGGCATTTAACATAGGAATCAGGCATCTGGATGCCTGTACAATTAAAAATCGGGTATAATCGCGTCTCATCGCATCACATGTGATCATATGGCATGCGATGCGACGCAATTTTGTGGTTGTACAATGCCCTACGATGGAAATCGGGGGCGCCGTGATAATACACAAGTACCATTATTTGTTTCTTTTTAATTTAATAAAAAATAATATGGTGTAAACATTGAAAAAAGATTTCATGAATCTTTTAATTCCACAAAAAAGCAGATAGACACACCATGGTTTCAATTATTGTTCTCATTTATTGAAGTTTGTTTTACACAGAACCAATATCTGCAGGAATTGGTTAATACATTGTATATCTATTTAAAATGTATTCCTAGTATGCTCAAAACTTCACAAAATTTAATACACATAATTCATATTTATACAAAATCTTTATTGTACAATTCTCAGACTCATAAATGTGATCAATATTAAATGTAAAGAAAATGAAAAATGTAAAAGGTTTGCATTATACAATGGGGTGTCAGACGGGGTCCCCACAGTCGGGATCCCGACAGGCATTCATCCGATGTCGGGATCCCGACTGTCAAAACACTGACAGCCGGGTTCTCGATGGCCGTCGGCTATTTTCCCTCGTGGGGGTCCACGACCCCCCTAGAGAGAGAATAGAATAGGTGGCTCGCGTAGCGAGCCACCATGCCCGCAAGGGGCTTTGTTGCGCTCGCCATGCTGTCTGGGTCCGGGCAGTCGGGATCCCACACCCTATACAATAATGTTTAATGACATTTCATATTGTTGTATTTCATACTTTGCAATAAAAACAATTGTGAAAAATAAAGAATATGTCTATTAATAACTACAAAATCAGTTTCATGTACTCACTAGCTGCTAGTTATAACAAATCATTTTAGTCTTTTTACTAGACACCTGTGCAAGACTAAGTAGGTCATCTTGTATTGAAGAGAATGAATTTAGCTGGTCACTTCTGAATGTATCTCTGGGGCACAGTGAGTTCACAGGCAACAGGTGATATGTTAGGGAGGAGTGCAGCAAAAGGCAGTGTGAGTGTGGGAAGCCACCCCAGGACACTGTCACATTATCTGAGGCATCTACTACTAAAGTCTCCTCCAGCTCCCGCAGACCACCCTGACTTGTTTGGAGAACAAAATGTTTATTTGGTCAGTTGCCAATATTTTACTTTCACATATATCACTTTTTACAGTGGTTCTCCATACAGACACTTACTTGGTCATTTATGCCAAGAAGCAAAGTTCACAATAATGTACCATTTAACAGCTTTTAGCACCCATTAAAAAGATGTGGTACATTTCCAATTTTAATGTGGGATCAATTCACATTTGCATATTCCCTTATGAATGATAAACTATTTATTGTGAAAAAAAGTGATCACACCTGAGTTAAATCAGTTTCAAGTGTAGAGTGATAAACAATCAACCAATCAGCTTCTACCTGTCATTTTTTAAACACAGTCTGTGATATGGCAGTTAAGAGCTGATTGGCTGACTGTCACTTTTTGAAGCTTGATAAATCTGGCGCAATGTATTTAAACTTATTATGTACTTGTTACACTGTACATATAAAGAGAGAAGAAAAAGGATTTGTCTTGGTGTGGTGCACCAATGAAAGGAATGGAGTCCTAAAATCGAACTTTTAATTGATTTCGTATTAAAACAAGCGAAATATAAAACACATATAACAAATACAGATGGGGAAGGTATAAATAAAAATGCACGTGCGAGCGTGCCGCGTGTGTCCAATTTTTTATTTATTTGTGGTATTTTTCACAAGTGTAGACCAGCCTCCTCGGTACAAATTTTGCCCGTCAGGGTATAATTTATTTCTGCAGCCATTCACTGCTAGGTATTTGTATCAATTTGTTGCAGAGAAGAAATGTATTATTCATACAGAATGTTACTTTTGTATCGTTCAAGGAGAAACTGAAAGTGCATGTATTAACAAGCCTCTCTGAGAGTCTCCAGTCCTCTTAGCTGGTTTAGCGTAAGTGGGAGACCAGGAGGAGGTGCCGATCGCGCGTTTTCGCTTATCCGCTTCTTCAGGGCCCTGAAGCGGATAAGCGAAAACGCGTGATCGGCACCTCCAGCCGTGCAAGCGTCTGCTTACCGCGTGTTGCAGCAATATATGTGACCATACACCACTATAATCCGACCAGACTCAGCCCTTTTCAGCGCTAACCATTCGTACCTACTCAGTTATAGAGGAGCATGTCAGTTGCTGTATGAATAAGCCTTATTGAAATAGCTCTTAGCTTGTTGTCATAGGAATGTACACTGCATAGTTATCGCAATAGAGACAGTAGTCAGGGGTGCCAATTAGGAGAATTATCTGACATCATATACAGGGCCGCCAAGAGGCAGGGGGGGCGGGTACATTTTACCGGGGCCCGGGACTATCAGGGGGCCCGGGTTCGAGGACACACACACACTCTTTTTTTAAAGGCAATTGGTGCGTGTGCCGCGCAGTTCTGTGTAGCAGGACTCGGGAGCGCGGGCGGTGGTAAATTAATAGAGGAGAGGGGAGCGGGTGTTTAATATCTGTCACTGTCAGTGAGGGTGTGCAGACTCTGACAGTGGCAGAGGCGTCCGGTCCACCGCTGCGGAGCTTCCGCTCCGTGCAGACTGCAGAGAGAGACTCTCGTGAGATGATTAACATCATCTCGCACTCGCAGGTCTGTCTGTGTATCTGCTGAGTGCAGACGGCAGCAGCTGGGACTGGTGCTAGTACACTACTACTACTACAGCCTGCACGTGGGTGACCAGGGAGGAAAAGGTGCGGTGGAGCCGGAGAATCTGAGAGTCTGAGGTCACTGTGCACTGACCCAGAAAATTCAAACAGACAGACAGACCCAGTAAATTCTAAAAACGCTGCAGTGCTTCCTGTAAGTACATTTGTCTGACCTGCCTGGCTTAATATATACTTAAATAGGTTCTGTCTATCTATGATTGATCTATATATATATATATATATATATATATATATATATAGATATAGATATAGATATAGATATCTATCTATCTATCTATAGATATATATCTATAGATAGATAGATAGATAGATAGATATATCTTGCAGAAGAATGGCGTCAATCCAGGGTTCCTTTTTTGCAAATTGTTTAAGTCATTGAAAGCAAACCACCGTACAATAAGATGATGTTTCAGTGCTTCTAGGACACTTTTGTCAATGGTTGTGTCCAAATTAAATTTATTTATTTTTTTATATAAAAACACACTCCAATTCAATATCTCATTGTGGCCTTGTGGGTGCATATATTTGTAGTGTTCACTCTAGATTTGTAGGCTGCGCCCTGCCCATTTTTCTAACTTGTGAATGCGCCCTGCCCTTATTTTATTACGGTAATGTGCGCCCTTCCACAATCCCCCACCGCAACAGGACTTTGTTATGTGCAGCTCTTCCTGCTGCCACTGTCCTGAAAGGCCTGCCCCTCTCAGCCCTCTGGTGTCCCCCAGCACCTCCGCCGCTGCAGCAGCAAGTGTATGAGAGCGTAGCGCAGTGCCGAAAACTTCCCCCCTCCCTCCGGTGGCTCTTGGCCATTTCAAATGCTGTGCAACTCTGAGACAATCATAGCTTGCGTAGCGGCAGCTGCAGTGATTGGCTGCCGGGTCGCGAGCTCCGATTCGCTCACTAGTCAGGCACCATATTTGAAATGGCTGAGAGCCGCCGGACGGGTGATGGAAGCATGTGGCGCTGCTATCTGCTCTCATACAGTGGTGGAGGGGGAGGCCAGGCCCAGACTACCGGGGTGAGTCTGCACTACAGGAGGCACTACAGGGGGCATTAAGCAGAGGCATAACAGGGGGCATCAAGCAGAGGTACTACAGGGGGCATTATTCAGTGACACTACAGTGGCATGATAGCAGCCTGAAATTAGGATACATATTATCAGAGCCGAATTTCCCATTAGGCACGTAAGGCACCGGCCTAGGGGCGGCACATGTTTGGGGGCGGCACTTGGATGCCTGTGATAGTACTGTCAGCCCAAAATGTACCAATAACTGCAAAATATCCATTGTACTGTACTATATTCCATCTTAAATAGAGTGTAAATGGATAGGACATGCAGATACTGCCCCTATAAACTGTCCTACTTAGTAAACATTATTGTTGTGCCTAGGGGCGCCCTCATCCCTAAATCCGCCCCTGCATATTATAGGTGGTTTTAAATGTAAACAAACTGGTTGTCTTGTATTTTTCTGCATTGAGGCTGTGACTGGTGCTCTGCTGAGAGCAGCAGGTCAGCTATTCTAAGTGCCCCCCCATCTTAGCCTTGGGAGTGAACACTATATTTGTATGTCTATATTTGGATGTCTTTATATATGTATATATATATATATATATGTATATATATGTATATATATGTATATATATATGTATATATATATATGTATATGTCCACAAGTATGCCGGCACTCACCTAAAGTAGCAAAAAGGTGCCTTCCCTATGGTAACAAATAGAAGTCCAAGGGGTGTGGGAGGCACTCGAATAAATACAGTAGCCAATGGGGTAGCAAGAAAACTGTGTATTGAAGCGCCTCAATACACAGTTTTCTTGCTACCCCATTGGCTACTGTATTTATTCGAGTGCCTCCCACACCCCTTGGACTTCTATATATATATATATATATATATATATATATATATATATATATATATATATATATATATATATATATATATATATATATATATATATATATATATATATATATATATAGGATGCAGGAAAGAAGCGGCACTATATATACAGTATAGGGGTAAAAGCCGCTCCACTATGGTGAAATCCCACCTTGCGAATGAGTGTGAATGCTGTGTACTGCTGCTAATCTTTTCGCAGCGGAGCAAAAATGTCTACAGTAAGGGGCCCATTTATCAAGTAACATTTGTGGCTAAATCCCCGAAAACACCCGTTTTCGAGGGTTAACCGCAAATATTATGTATCACCGAAATGTATTAAAGGGGACCGCAGCAGGAATCTCCGATCCCTGCTGCGATCCCCCCTGCACCGCCGCCGGCCGCATCACCCATAGGTTTCTATGGGGGATGCGAAGCTGCCCGATGTATCAACATCGGGCAGCCCGGCATCGCACCTCTGTGTTATCGCCATTCTGATATGGCGATAGCCCATTGTAGCCTATGGCTACACATCGCACTGCCGAGCAGGGCAGTGCGGTCACAGGGGTCGGCGGGGGTCAGCGCATAACCGCGCATGCGCAGACCCCCCGGCTTCCGGGTCAGGGCTTCGCAGGGACGGGCTCCTTTCGGAGCCCTGTCCCTGCGTCCCTATATTGATACATCTCAGCGGTATCAGATGATACTGCAATGCGGTACCCGCCGATGTCATCACGCCGGCATCGCAATATAATGATAAATGCGCCCCTAAATCCATTTGTGAGACACTCCCTATGGAATGATTTTTTTCACTGGTCACCACTGATCGCAAGCTCTGAGTAGCCAGGGATTTACTCGGCAGCTGCGATATTATCAGCTTGATTGTGGCTGGAGCTGACATCAAAAACCTTTCTCTAACCAGCTTGGGCACTCCTATGCTATCTCTGACATCCCCAATATTTTTTTTGGCAGGGCTAGCACTTTCTTTAACACTACCAATTAATGGTCTACGAGCCCCAGAAGCCGGATTCCTATTAATCACCTTGTCAACGGATTGCTAATAGAAAACGTACTGTAGCAGGACTTAATCGCTGGATGGAATTGCACACACGCATTGAAGCCCATAGGCATGCACAGTACATCGATGATCGTCCACTGTGCAAATTTGCAGCGATGCGATTAGGTCTGAATTGGGCCCTATGTGAGTGTGTTTGTGTGTACAGATGTTTCCCTCTATGTTTTTTTGCAGTTTATCATAGCGGTATTGGTATGTGAAATTGGGGCCCTGGGAAGTTGTTGTACCGGGGCCCAGGATTTCTCTTGGCAGCCCTGATCATATATAATATTATAACCTGCCAGCCATAGAGAATATAAAATCATCACTGCTGACACAATTAAGATTGTCCAGCCAAGTACTGCAAGACAATACAAATTCTTGTAGTAATATAATCAGCATTTGAACATAAGAGGTAGCACTGTGATAATATTGAGCCCATGTGCCAATCAAGTGTTATTTTGTGATAAATCAGCGCTCCCTGATACTCTCTGAGCTCAGGCTCCTATGTAAAAATATATACATTTACATGCTGAGAAAATACCATTATCCCTGCTATCCAGTCACTCGCTGCAAGATAATATAAATCAGTGCAGCAATTACAATCAGCATTTGCACAGAGACCTAAACAAACATTCACCAATAAAGAGATAGTACTGTGATAAAATCGAGCCTATGTGCCAATTAATTGTGATTTTGTGAACATCAGTGTGAATAATAATAACACACATTTAGGTCCTGGTCTCCCACTTACGCTAAACCAGCTAAGAGGACTGGAGACTCTCAGAGAGGCTTGTTAATACATGCACTTTCAGTTTCTCCTTGAACGATACAAAAGTAACATTCTGTACGAACGGTAATACATTTCTTCTCTGTAACAAATTGATACAAATACCTAGCAGTGAATGGCTGCAGAAATAAATTATACCCTGACGGGCAAAATTTGTACAGAGGAGGCTGGTCTACACTTGTGAAAAATACCACAAATAAATAAAAAATTGGACACACGCGGCACGCTCGCACGTGCATTTTTATTAATACCTTCCCCATCTGTATTTGTTATGTGTAGAGACAGGATTATATGCATTTGCATATTTGCATATGCATTTGCATATTTTGCCCATTCTCACTGGTTATTGCATATTTTACTTAAAATCTAGTGATGGTGCATATTTTAGGCCCCGTCCTCGTCCCACCTGTGAATTACAGCACTGGTTTGCCCTGCTGCTGCTGGCCAGGTAGTGGTAGAGTGTGCAGGGTGGGGCAATATGTGCGCAGTGTGGGGAACCTTGGATGTACGCTAAGTCTGACACTGCTCTAAGCTGCCAATATATGTTGATAAAAGTCAGTCGAGGTGGATGCCATTACGAAGCTCCTGAACCTTTGCCTGCCCCTGGCCTGGGACTTTACACCAAGAGACAGACTTCTGCAGCAGAGGACGCGGCCCGGAGGAAATGCCGTGTCACAGGGAGTATGCGGCGCAGGGAGGAAGCCTTCCACTGAGCCGCCCTCACAGCTATGCTGACATTTGATCCATTGGTGCTGGAGATGAGGGTCCGTGTAGTTGATGCAAGAAGAGCTCTGGACGCTGCAGTCTGCTGTAGCAGCCAGGAAGAAAACAAATCCTGTGTACAGCACTAGACATCTGCAGATGCTGTGGGCCTATTTTTTAGGTTTATTTGCAACTAATTGTATGCTGATTTTTAAATAAATAAGTTCAAAATTACTTTTTTTTATTATTTAATGTAGCATATTTTAACACTTTTCATGCATATTTTAAGTATTTTTCATGCATATTTGCATGCATATTTCAAGCTTTTTATGTTGCATATAATCCTGTCTCTAGTTATGTGTTTTATATTTCGCTTGTTTTAATACGAAATCAATAAAAAGTTCGATTTTAGGACTCCATTCCTTTCATTGGTGCACCACACCAAGACAAATCCTTTTTTTTCTCTCTTTATGTGAATTATTCTATTTGTCAGTGGTAGCACACCCCTAAATTATACCAGATACAAGGCTGTTATGATAATAAACAATGGGTCACTCCTATATCCAACCAATAAAACTCAAGGATACACGATCTTGTGCGATTGTACCCAAACCCCATTTTACACGGTACTTACCATGATGAAGAGGAAGAAAAAAATGTAAAAAGCACTTGTCTGAAAAAATGTAAATTGGGTTGCTATCAAGAAGGTAAGTGATCAGCGGACAACTTGCATATGACTTATAACCCTTTCACACCAGCCTAAATTCCCGGGTTGAGTCCGGGAACAACCCGGTACTAGCGCTGGTGTGAAAGGTTCCCGGGACAAATTACCGGGCTAATTTGTCGGCAATCCAACCCTGCTTGGTAGCAGGGCTGTTCCCGGGTTTAACTCGGGGACCTGGCTTGTGTGAATGGGGTAGGGTATATTTACCCGGGTTGCCGGTCCTCGGTGTCATGTCCGGCCGGGAATTGACGCAGGTGGCGGGCGCAAATGATGGGACAGGCGGTGGATGATGATGATGCAGCACTCCGGCGGCAGTGAATGCGCCGGAGATCTGCGTCATCTTCATCCACCTCCTGTCCCGTCATTTGCGCCACCGCCTGTGTGGATCCCCGGCCTGCACAGAGGACCAGCAACCGGGGTGAGTATTCTCCCCACCTCCTGCCCACCTCCGCCGCCATCCCGCCGACTGCCCACCTCCTCCCCACCTCCTGCCGGCCTCCTTCCCGCCCCCTTCACACACCAGAAAATACAGGGACTTTTCTGGTGTGAATAGGTCCAAACCCGGGAATGTCCCTGCTTGTCCCAGGAACTGAATTCCTCGGTTTGTCCCTGCATTTCGGGTGTGAAAGGGGTATAAGAGTAACAATATAAAATGGTAGCTACTCAGTGTAATAATCCTTCTCTGGTGCATGCAAGGGAGAAAAAACAAGAAAAATACAGACAAGAAAAAACACAGAGAAGTATAAGGAATGAGAATTGAATACTACATAATAATAATAGAAATACAGAGATCTCAGTTGCATATATTTTCATGAATCTGCTTTAGCAGCCAGGCTGTGTCAGAGCATCGGTGTTGTGTTCCCATATTCCTAAGAATGCATGAATGGTTTGCAGTATAATTGGTCTACTAAGTTAACAGAATATAGGGCCTCATTATGACCTGATTGCACGGCTGTGAATTAGCATGCTGGGCATTATCAATAGACTGCCCATGTGTACGGCTCAAAGTAAGCATGTGCGAGGCCATCCTGCAATATAATCCTGCTACTTTTTTGATCACCATTTGCAAGGTGATTGACAGAAAGCTGACATTTGGGGAAGGTAACCGGTTGTTTTCTTGGCATGTTAGGAAAAAGGCAGGCATTCCCAATGGGGAAGTTGAAGTCCTGTGACATCAGCTCCATCCACCATCACTCTGTTTCTATCGCATCTGCTCAGTAAGTCCTGGGCTACACAGAGACCGCACACACTGGAAACATCATATGATTCTGAGTGGCTTGCGAATGGATTTGCAGCTAATCGCAGGCCTGAAATATTTCTGCAAGCCCTGTTAATCAATTTGCAGGCTTGCACAGAGTTTGGGTAGATTAGGCACATGGGAGGTGATTCTGGTTGGTTTGGAATTCTGGTTGGTTTGAAAAAATAAACTCCTTCTTTAATGTGCAAAACCATGCTGCACTGCAGGTAGGGCTGATGAAAGAGAGTTAGATTGGGGTGAGTTATTTTGTTTCTGTGCAGAGTAAATACTGGCTGCTTTATTCTTACACTGCAATTTAGATTTCAGTTTGAACACACCCCACCCAAATGTAGCTCTCACTGCACATGGTTTTGTCCGTTAAAGAAGGAGTTTATTTTGCAAACCAACCAGAATCACCCCCATAGTACATAACAGTTAAGTAAGTAAAACTATATATATAAGGGTCCTGACATTCTAAATCTATCCAACAAATATAATGGACAGTGGTGTAACTATACATTAGTAGGCCCCATAGCAAAAGTTTGTAAGGGCCAATATGTACCAACTAATTTTATTTATTTATTTATTTACAGGTTCTTATATAGCGCAGCAGATTCCGTTGCGCTTTACAATAGTAGACAGTGATAAAACAAACTGGGTAACAACATACAGACTTGGAGGTAGGAGGGCCCTGCTGCAAGCTTACAATCTATAGGGATATAGGGGGAAACACAAGGACAGGCACCAGTAATACCATAGCAGTCCCACCAAGTTACAAGTCCAGAAGGGTAGCTATATAATACATAAGTGCCTCAGAGGGTTATGCATGTAGAACTTAAACATTATAGGCTTGCCTGAAGAGGTGAGTTTTCAGGGAACGCTTGAATGTTTGGAGGCTATTGGAGAGTCTTATTGTGTGTGGAAGGGCATTCCATAGGATGGGAGCAGCCCGATGAAAGTCCTGTAATAGTGAATGGGAGCTGGTGATCCGTGCAGAAGAGAGACGCAGATCTTGTGCAGAGCGGAGTGGTCGAGATGGGAGATATTTTGTGATAAGTAGAGAGATATATGCTGGTGCAGTATGGTTAATAGCTTTATAAGTTAGTAGAAGTGTTTTGTATTGAATACGGTAAGATACAGGTAACCAATGGAGGGACTGGCAGAGCGGATCAGCAGATGATGAGCGTCTTGCAAGGAAGATCAGCCTAGCAGCAGCATTTAAAATGGATTGTAGTGGTGAGAGTCTGTTCTTGGGAAGACCAGTCAGGAGACTATTACAATAATCAATGCGGGATATAATGAGTGCATGTATAAGAGATTTAGTAGTGTCTTGTGTGAGATACGGTCGTATTTTGGATATGTTCTTTAGATGCATGTAACATGATTTGGAGACAGATTGAATGTGGGGAAGAAAGGACAGGTCAGAGTCAAGGATGACCCCTAAGCAACGAGCTTGTGGGGTAGGGTAGATGGTCGAGTTGTCAACAGTGATGGAGATATCAGGATGGTAACTGTTCTTAGTTGGCGAGAATATAAGTAATTCTGTTTTTGAAATATTGAGTTTGAGTTGGCGGGAAGACATCCAAGATGAGATGGCAGAGAGACATTCTGAAACTCGGCCCAAAACCACTGGTGACAAGTCTGGGGTTGATAGATAGATTTGAGTATCATCCGCATATAAGTGATACTGAAATCCGAAAGAGCTTATTAGTTTGCCAAGAGAGGAAGTATAGATGGAGAACATCAGAGGACCTAAGACTGAGCCTTGCGGAACTCCGACTGACAGAGGTAGTGAAGAGGAAGTAGAGTCAGAGAAGCGAACGCTGAAAGAGCGATCAGATAGGTAAGATGTGAACCAGGAAAGGGCTGTATCATTAAGACCTAGGGAGTGTAGTATTTCTACAAGAAGAGTGTGATCCACAGTGTCAAATGCAGCAGATAGATCTAGAAGAATAAGTAGTGAGTAATGGCCTTTAGCCTTAGCAGTTACCAGATCATTCACCACTTTAGTCAGTGCTGTCTCAGTGGAGTGTTGAGAGCGGAAGCCTGACTGAAGCGGGTCTAATAGGGTGTGAGAGTTAAGAAAGTTTGTGATGCGAGAGTAGACAAGTCTCTCCAGTAGCTTAGAGAGGCATGGGAGCTGAGAGATAGGACGATAGTTAGAGAGAGAGTTAGGGTCAGAATTCTGTTTTTTTAGAATAGGAGTAATCACTGCATGTTTGAGCAGAGATGGAAAAGTACCAGTAGCAAGAGAGAGATTGCAGATGTTAGTTAAGGTTGGAATAAGCACAGGAGATAGATTTTTTATAACTTGTGCAGGTATAGGATCAAGAGGAGAGGTAGTAGAGTAGGAGGATAAGAAGAGTGCAGATACTTCCTTTTCATTTGTGGGCTCAAATGAAGAGAAAGTGCTAGAGGGTTCAGGTAGGGAAGAGAGCGGGTTAGAGGTAGTAGAAGAGCATACCATTTCATCTCGGATGTTATCAATCTTGTCCTTAAAGTAGGAGGCAAGTTCTTGTGCACTGATGGTAGCCGGTGGGGGAGGAGGGGGAGGGTACAGAAGAGACTTGAAGGTGTTAAAAAGTCGCTTAGGGTTGGTGGCATGAGAAGAGATGAGAGATTGGTAGTATGTTTGTTTGGCAGTGTCCAAAGCATTGCTGTAGGAGTAGTAGCTAGTCTTATATGTGAGGAAATCAGTCATATTACGAGATTTACGCCATTGGCGTTCTAATTTACGTGACTGATTTCGTAGTTGTCTTGTTGCTTTGGAGTGCCATGGTTGGCATCTAAGCCTACGTGGGGTATAGTGGGTAGCTGGAGCCACTTCATCAAGGGCTGTTTCAAGAGTCTGGTAGAGGTGGGAAACAGCAGAGTCAGGAGAGGTAAGTGTAGAAATTAGTGAGAGCTGTTGTTGCAGGGAGGTGGTAAGTTGTGGAAAATTTATAGCTTTAGTATTTCTGCGGGTTAGAGTAGGCATGCATGATTTCTGTGTCAGTGAGCTTGGGGTAATGGAGGAGAGCGAGAGGGTTATGAGATTGTGATCAGAGAGAGGGAAGGGAGTGTTAGTAAAATCAGAGACTGAGCATAGCCTGGTGAAAACAAGGTCCAGGCAGTGACCTTCCTCATGAGTAGCGGCGTCGGACCACTGGGAGAGGCCGAGAGAGGAGGTTAGAGAGAGGAGTTTGGAAGCATGCACAGATTGTGGACTGTCAATAGCAATATTGAAGTCACCCAGGATGATAGTGGAGATGTCAGAGGATAAGAAATGGGGAAGCCAGGCAGAGAAATTTTCCAGAAATTGAGATTTGGGAAGCCCAGGTGGGCGATAGATAGCAGCCACACGCAGAGAGAAAGGGGAAAAAACCCTAATAGAGTGAACTTCAAATGATGTAAATGTGAGTGAAGGAACTGGTGGTAGAACGGAGTATGTGAAGGCTTGTGACAGTAATATACCAACTCCACCTCCTTTACAGTTACCAGGCCTAGAGGTGTGAGTGAAGTGGAAACCACCATGTGACGGTGCTGCAGGTGATGCCGTGTCTAATTGTGTGAGCCAGGTTTCTGTAATAGCCAGCAGGTTGAATTTGTGAGAGATAAAGAGGTCATGGATGGATGTTAATTTATTGCAAACAGAGCGTGCATTCAATAGGGCACATTTAAGTTGTTTGGGGTGTGGTGGGAGGCATGTGATATTTATGAGGTTTGATGAATTTCTAGTCATAGAAGCAATTAAATCTGAATGGGACAGGTGGTTTGGGCCTGGGTTTGGTGATATGTCACCAGCTAATAAGATTAAAAAGGAGAGATAGATAAAGGTGGATGATTGTGGTTTTTTGTATTGGTGATGGGAAGTGGATGTGAAAGTACAAGTAGAGAAGTAAGTAAAGAGCTCATGAGTGCTTAGAAGAGGGGAGTGCAAAATGGAAGAGGCAATGTGCACAGAATTGTGAGTATCAGGGAGATTATAGGATGGTTGAAGTTTGGTGAGTATTCCATGTAATGAAATGAGAAGTAGCAATGTAGTGAGCATGATCTGAATATGTTTGTGATCAGGTTAAGAAAAGTGGATAATGTGTATTAATAGTGTGTAATAAGTATTGTATTTACCTTGTTTGAAGTTGTTCAATGTTTTTCAACTGTTTTATAACTGTTCCTTATAAGTAATTCCCACTTTGAAATTTCTCACTTCGGATATTTCTCAATTCGAGAACTGCCTTCTATGTGAACAGATATACCAGGTCTAATTTGGAGAGCCTACAGCTGAGGTCACATGACCAGCTAATCAAAGCCTGGGTAATATGAACACTAGACAGACCATATACCCCAATAAACTATGCCTCACTGAACACAGCTTCAAACAGGTACTACAAGACTAGAAAAACATTAGCAATACTACATTTGTCATGCAATGGGCAAAATACAGATTATCAGTTAGTGTTTAAGATACCAATTAAATCACATACTGTACATAGTATATTACTGCAATCCGCTCAAATGGGGTTAATGCAGAGCAGTCAGCTGGGACTTGTAGTGGAGCTTGATCAGTTAAATCACATACATAGTATATTACTGCAATCCGCTCAAATGGGGTTAATGCAGAGCAGTCAGCTGGGACTTGTAGTGGAGCTTGATCAGTTAAATCACATACATAGTATATTACTGCAATCCGCTCAAATGGGGTTAATGCAGAGCAGTCAGCTGGGACTTGTAGTGGAGCTTGATCAGTTAAATCACATACATAGTATATTACTGCAATCCGCTCAAATGGGGTTAATGCAGAGCAGTCAGCTGGGACTTGTAGTGGAGCTTGATCAGTTAAATCACATACATAGTATATTACTGCAATCCGCTCAAATGGGGTTAATGCAGAGCAGTCAGCTGGGACTTGTAGTGGAGCTTGATCAGTTAAATCACATACATAGTATATTACTGCAATCCGCTCAAATGGGGTTAATGCAGAGCAGTCAGCTGGGACTTGTAGTGGAGCTTGATCAGTTAAATCACATACATAGTATATTACTGCAATCCGCTCAAATGGGGTTAATGCAGAGCAGTCAGCTGGGACTTGTAGTGGAGCTTGATCAGTTAAATCACATACATAGTATATTACTGCAATCCGCTCAAATGGGGTTAATGCAGAGCAGTCAGCTGGGACTTGTAGTGGAGCTTGATCAGTTAAATCACATACATAGTATATTACTGCAATCCGCTCAAATGGGGTTAATGCAGAGCAGTCAGCTGGGACTTGTAGTGGAGCTTGATCAGTTAAATCACATACCTGTGAGATGAGAGATAAACAGAAGATCAGTCCAAATTCAGGGAAAATCATGCAGGATAACTGTTTTATAACTGTTCCTTATAAGTAATTCCCACTTTGAAATTTCTCACTTCGGATATTTCTCAATTCGAGAACTGCCCCGGCAGAGAACTGCCTTCTATGTGAACAGATATACCAGGTCAATGGTGATAAATGTATATAGAAAATATAACGTATACAGAAAAGATGGGCCCCCTTCAGCTCTAGGCCCCATAGCAGCTGCACCCCTTGCACCTATGGGAGTTACGCCCTTGATAACATAGATTATACATTACACAATACAAATTACAATACCTGTCTCTTTTCAATCCACTCATTTTTATAAACGTAAGTAAAATATAAGGGAATCGTTAAGCAAGTCAAAAAAGTTGTTGTTTTGCATTTCGGTGTAATTACACTACACATAACACTGCACTTAACATGTGATAAACACCATGGCAATAAAATAACAATGTCAAAGCATTTGTTTCCTAAGTGCTCAGATTTCATACAATCCAAATCACACACAGACGGATAAAACGCCTCCATGTTATTGTAAAGGCCATCAACGTTCCTCCCAATGATCCACTAATGGAGACCTAATGACTAATTGGTACATTTGTAGCCTCCCTCAATAATTCCTTTATAATTAGTTTCTCCTTTGTCCTGTTGCTGCCATGATACTAATATATATACATGTTCAAGTACTAAAAATGAAATGTTTGCTAATGTTATCAAAAGGTCTATGTTTTACTTATCCTTGTTTATGCCACATTTAACTAAATGGTAAATATCATGCAATGATTTGGCGTAATGTCACTTAACCTCTGTAATGGTGCGCACAAGTGACAGTATACCGCTGTTAAATAGTCTGTTCCATGGTAGGTATTTGTGAACAGCTTCTCACAGATATGTGTTATTGTTTGTCTAAGGACATTGGCTCAAGAACTGAACACAGAGATTTGTGCCAAAGAGAAATCAACATAGTAGTGTCACAAGTCAGGGACATTCAACTTAAGGTCATGTTATTGATCACCCTTAATCAGAAGAGGGAGAGGAGGTACACGGTTTAACAGTTTACAAAGTCAAATATTCTGACAGCTGTTCTAGATGTGTGGGAGCCAGATTCCTGGAAGAGGAGAAGGGCAATACCTGACAGTCATCTGATTTCATTTATTTACGTGTCATGTTCTGAAGGCACTCACATGATTGACTAAATATTTCAAACAGCATGTTGTGCAATATACTAGAATAATAAAACTGAATTTGTAACCACAGGATGGGAAGAATGACCTTTAGAACATATTTAATCAAGATATTGCCCTCTAAATAAAATCTAGACAATGGATATAAAGTAAAAGATTCACTGGCAAGAAATATGTAACGCAGAATGGAAATAATGGAACTTGGTAAGTTTCTACGTTTGTTTTTGAGGATAAATATTTTGCTGACTGAAGCATAAACCGTGCATGCGACATCATTCAGAGATGTATGCAAGTCCATTGGCTCTGTGCATGTGCAGGATCGGCATCCCGGTGTTTGGGATGCGGGAAGTCAAAAGACCGACATCGGCATCTCGATGTGCAGAAAACAAAAACTTTATTGCACCCCTGTCATGTAGTGCACATCTCCTGCTTAACACATGGAGGAGAAGCGGTATCAGCACACATAAAGACAAATAATACATCTACCCCATGGACTACTACCTACAGGGGCGTAACTATAGCACCGCTGCCCCCGCCACCACGTGGGGGCGCTGTGCATGTGGGGGCGCTGGGGGCTGCGGTGCTATAGTTACCCCCCCAATCCCCCGCAGACTTACGTTCTTGCTGGTCCCGGCGGCTCCGTTCTTCTGATGAGGACCACCACAAAATCGCCGCCCCCATATAGCAAACAGTTCTCTGAAACTGTCTGCTGTACGGGGGCGGCCATTTTGTGGTGGTCCTCAGCAGAAGAACGGAGCCGCCGGGACCAGCGCGATAGGTAAGACTGCGGGGGAGGGGGTTAGCATAGGCGACAGGGCGGCCGGGGGGGGGTGCTTGACGGGGCGGCGGCGGGGGGTGGCAGTAGCGCACGCAGGGGGGGTTTCTGAGTACCCAGAAACCCCCCCATGAGTCTAAGTGCCCTAGTCTGAAAGCTGAGGGTCCCCTCTTTCCATGGGTGCAAGAATTTTGAAAATCGGCTCTTGGGAACCGGAGATATCTGACTTCAAAGCAGTGGTCCCATCCAAGCCTGTTAATTGCTCTTCCCAGTCAGATATTTCAGGTTCTTTCTGACTTAGAGTTTTTCTGAGGGTATATTCCAAAAGCTGGGACTCTCCCCCTTTGATGAACACTAGCAGCTTGTCTCTACTGTGCCAAGAACCAGAGATATTAGCCTTCCAGCAGCTGGTTACTGCTCCAGCTCCACACACCTGGTATGCAGTTTTATATTCTCGTTGGCAGATTGCTCTGCCTCCTGAAATTTGATCCCCTAGTCCCCAATAGCATTTGGTAGGTGGGATTCTCTAGTTTTTAATTCCATTAAAATCTAAGACATTTATTTCCGGGAACTGGAGATATCTGCAGTCAAGCAAGCTGTCCTCCCACCAGAAAATTATGAATAATAAGCCCACTCCACTTTACACCCCTCCTCTGCATATTATACATCCTCTTCCACCATGGAAGTTATGTATCAGGGCCCCTTCATTCAGCCCAATGCCCCCTTCTCCCACCCCATCTCCCACCATCTGTGCAGTAAAGGGGTATTTGGTGGAAATTACTGTTCCAGGCCCTACAAGCTGAGCGGTTGATATATTACCCCCTACTACCCGTGGGACATCAAAGCTTCCCCCACCCCTACCGCTGGAGGATCGGTAGGGGCCCCAATACATTGCTATGCCCAGGGGTCTACACTGCTGTTGACGCCCCTGTATGTATATATCTATATATATATATAGATATATATGTATGTGTATATATATATATATATATATATATATATATATATATGCAAGGGGGGATGGTGGCACTCCAAGCAATCCTGTTGTAGATATGTAACGATGAATAATGCGGTGCCCGTCCACGGTACAGCATGAAGCTGTCAATCTGCAAGGGGGGTGGGGGGCGGCGGCACTCGCAATGAAGAGACCACACCAAAATAGGTGACCAACGTTTCGAGGCAGGTTGCCTCTTTATCAAGGTGCTCAAAAATACATAACCAAACAATATGTGTACAAGCGTGACTTAAATACCTGTCTCAGTCCTGTCGGGGCTCGCGGCGTAGAACAGCGTCTCCGGCGTCTAACAGTGACGTCACCCAAGTTGCGTCCCCGCCGGGAGTCCCGAAGGAGGGATAGATTTTCTGCAAAGGAAAAACAACAAAATAAGTGACAATGTTAAATTATGTCCGATGTGCACTGTGGTCAGACCATCTAGTGTATGCATGAATAGAAACGACAATATAAAGTGCTGTGTGCTTGCTGTGGAAGCGCTGCCAAAATGGCGGCTGATTTAAAGGGACAGTGCTAAAACATCAAATAAGTGAAAAAAGTTAAAAAAGTTAAAATCAAAGTGCATGTCAATCTAACACGTCTATCAGTTAATGTAAATACATCTGTATAATAAATATATCACTACTGGATCAGTGGTACCCCCCACATTGGGGACTGGTGTCCACTGTCAACATGAATAATGCACCGAGACGTGCCTAGAATATTGTGGGCAACAGAAAAGATGATGATGCATGACATTTATCACTGATGTTATAAAAAGTTGGATAACCCCGCATGATCATTAAGACCCCTAGGGGTCAATGTGTCCAACCGGAAGATCCATCGGCTTTCAAGTTGGAGAAGCCGCAAGGATCTGTCACCCCCTCTGGACAGGGGGGGTACATGGTCTATAATGCGATGTCGCAGGGTGGTTAAATTATGTCGGGCCTCTACAAAATGGCGTGCGACAGGTTGGTCGCTGTGACCTGAGGCAATGGCTTTTTTGATGGCTGATCGATGAGCTGCAGCTCTTTCTTTAAACATTCGATCAGTTTTTCCCACGTAATGGAATCCACAGGGACAACAAATCAAGTAAATGACATATTTGGTGCTGCACCCCACTCGATGGTTTATTTTAAATTTCTTCCCCGTATGTGAGTGATGGAAGGAATCCCCTGGGATCATAAAGCTGCAGGTGGTGCAGCCGCAGCACCTGTAGCACCCTAATTTGGGTGTCCCTAAAAAAGTGGGGTTGTTGATGGGAGGAAAAATGACATCATTTTTAACCAAATAGTCTTTTAAGTTCTTGCCACGTGTGTAGGAATTCATGATCTTTTTATCGTGCAAGGCTGGCAAACTAGGATCTGATGTGACAATCGGCCAGTGGGAATTGATGACTTTTTTAATTTTAGAACTAGCAGGATGATATTTATTGACCCAGATGATTTTATCATCTATTTGTCTTTTAAGGGTCCTAGGGGCCAAGGCCTCATCACGGGTCATTATCAACACTCTGCTCTTTGTGGACTGTAACTCGCTGGCAGAATATCCCCTTTCCTCAAATTTTGTGCACATTTTGCTGAGAGTATCTTCCAAGCTGGCTGGTTGGCTACAGATGCGGCGAGCCCGCAACATCTGTGAAAAAGGGAGTCCCTTTTTGAGGGGGGTGGGATGGAAACTATTAGCCAGAAGTGTGTTGTTTCTGTCTGTTAATTTTGAAAATAAGGCCGTGTTGATTTTGCCATCCTGGATGCGAATATCAACATCCAGGTATTGAACCGAATCTGAACTTAATGAGTAAGTGAACTTTACTGGAGATTCGGTGGCATTGTGGGCCAAAATATGATTTTCCAGCTGTTCGCGGCCCCCTGACCAAAAGACCAGGAGGTCGTCGATATATCTCAGGTATATATCATGAGATGTTCATTGACCTGTGCATTATGGGTGAACAATTTTTGTTCTACTCCGAACATGTAAGAATTGGCGAGCGATGGGGCCACTGAGGACCCCATCGCGCACCCCCTTAACTGCAGGAAGAACTTCCCGTTAAAACGGAAATAATTCCTCTTGAGGGTTAGTTCTAACAGTTGCATAAAGAAAGGTATGGATGGTCCCTTGTACAGATCGCTGTTGGAAATAAGCTGTTCCACCGCATCCAAGCCTGCCTGATGTGGAATCACAGTGTACAGGCTGGATACGTCTATAGTGGCCATAACAACGTCCGGGGGAAGTTCTATAACCGACAACAATTTATGCAACAACATGTTAGTGTCTTTCAAATAAGCACTGTCGTTTTGAACACAAGGCTGTAAAAAATAATCTAAATAAACAGAAATGGCTTGATACAGAGAACCCCGGGCGGATATAATTGGTCTGCCCGGGGGTTTTCTGGCATCTTTATGCACTTTTGGAATGGAGTACATGATTGGCACAACAGGAAATGGTACAATTAATGCATCCTTCGTGTCCGTGTCTATGATGCCATCGTTGCATGCTTTATTTAGGATATTGTCCAATTCAAGCTTGTACTCCCTAGTGGGATCATTAGATAATGGACAATAAGTCTCACAGTCTTGCAATTGGGAATTTAGATCATGAACATAATCCACTGTGTCCATAATAACCGTGCCCCCGCCTTTGTCAGCGGGGCGAATTACTATGGAAGGATCATTGCTCAAACTTTTCAAGGCCTGCCACTGTATTTTGGAGAGGTTCGATCTAGATGTAGGAGGATTGTTCAAAACTGTGCCGATATCCTGTTCCACTAGACGTGCAAAAGTTTTTAAGGAATGGTTGAACGTCTGGGGCTCAAATTTGGATTTCTTTTTCAATATTTTGGGGTATGGTAGAGGTATCTGTTGCGACAAAGGATCTAAGGGTTTAGATTGGAAATATTCTCTTAATTTCAATTGCCGATTCAATCTAAACTGCTCTACTTTCATCATGAATGGGTCAGTTTTCGTAGTCGGCACAAATTTGAGTCCCATTGATAGTACCTGTTTTTCTGTGTCGGACAGGGAGCGGGAAGATAGATTGAAGGTTATTTCTTGGGATGGCGTGGGGGTTGGAAGCGGGTCTTTGCACCCCGACCTCTTGTTCTGTCCCCCCCGACGCGTGAACCTCCGGGGTCTTGATTTGCATGTGTAGCCTGGCGTGCCCCTAAAGGGGGAAGACCTTGGTTAGAATTTGAGTGTTCAACTTCGCAGAGGGGGTGACAGATCCTTGCGGCTTCTCCAACTTGAAAGCCGATGGATCTTCCGGTTGGACACATTGACCCCTAGGGGTCTTAATGATCATGCGGGGTTATCCAACTTTTTATAACATCAGTGATAAATGTCATGCATCATCATCTTTTCTGTTGCCCACAATATTCTAGGCACGTCTCGGTGCATTATTCATGTTGACAGTGGACACCAGTCCCCAATGTGGGGGGTACCACTGATCCAGTAGTGATATATTTATTATACAGATGTATTTACATTAACTGATAGATGTGTTAGATTGACATGCACTTTGATTTTAACTTTTTTAACTTTTTTCACTTATTTGATGTTTTAGCACTGTCCCTTTAAATCAGCCGCCATTTTGGCAGCGCTTCCACAGCAAGCACACAGCACTTTATATTGTCGTTTCTATTCATGCATACACTAGATGGTCTGACCACAGTGCACATCGGACATAATTTAACATTGTCACTTATTTTGTTGTTTTTCCTTTGCAGAAAATCTATCCCTCCTTCGGGACTCCCGGCGGGGACGCAACTTGGGTGACGTCACTGTTAGACGCCGGAGACGCTGTTCTACGCCGCGAGCCCCGACAGGACTGAGACAGGTATTTAAGTCACGCTTGTACACATATTGTTTGGTTATGTATTTTTGAGCACCTTGATAAAGAGGCAACCTGCCTCGAAACGTTGGTCACCTATTTTGGTGTGGTCTCTTCATTGCGAGTGCCGCCGCCCCCCACCCCCCTTGCAGATTGACAGCTTCATGCTGTACCGTGGACGGGCACCGCATTATTCATCGTTACATATCTACAACAGGATTGCTTGGAGTGCCACCATCCCCCCTTGCATACATCGGATAGCCGGAAGGTATTTTCCTAGGAGGGCACCCAGCAGCAAGGTTCATTGGACCCATCGCAGGTCTGAGGAGGATTTTCATCCAGACGCAGATTGCACATGTCATAGCTGACGTTCAGTTGATTCTCAGCAACATGTCTACCCACACCGAGTCGACACTGCCGTCGCAAACCAGGGTGGAATTGCCCTTGGGAGCGATGTTCAGTTATTCAGATTCAGATTATGACCGCGTGTTATTTAAAGAGGATCTACAAACATCCACCGGTTCCCCTGATAATATCCAATTATATCATGACTTGTTGAACCTCAAAAGAAAGGAGATGGATTACCATTTTCATGGGGTGACCCTGTCGGATTACGTAAGGGAGAAGAAGATACCGAGGGGGTTTAGGGTCAAAAATGTCCCCACCATAGGACGGTACAGCATACCCTTTTGTAAGACCTGGACGGCCATACTGAACAAATGTTCATTTGATCTAATGGTGGCCGTCATAGAAGAGGTATCGAGGGAATTAGTATCTATCCGTTCTAAGTTGGCAGAGTTCGACACCATACACCAACAAAAATTGGTAACAGATCCAGAGACCAACTGGATGGAGAAACTCACCAACCAGATGGACAAATACAAAAAAGACCTATTAGCCTACAAAAGAAACAAAAAAGATAGAGTAAACCTGGATTATGACAAGCACATGATCTATCCTTGGTTGACCGGGGGGGACATATCTACACGTCCTTTCAAAAAACGGTCGTTCGTCCGCTATCAAAGAAGAGGAGTCGATTCCGAGTCATCAAGGGACGATAACTCCTCTAACAGCGAAGTTGAACACTCAAATTCTAACCAAGGTCTTCCCCCTTTAGGGGCACGCCAGGCTACACATGCAAATCAAGACCCCGGAGGTTCACGCGTCGGGGGGGACAGAACAAGAGGTCGGGGTGCAAAGACCCGCTTCCAACCCCCACGCCATCCCAAGAAATAACCTTCAATCTATCTTCCCGCTCCCTGTCCGACACAGAAAAACAGGTACTATCGATGGGACTCAAATTTGTGCCGACTACGAAAACTGACCCATTCATGATGAAAGTAGAGCAGTTTAGATTGAATCGGCAATTGAAATTAAGAGAATATTTCCAATCTAAACCCTTAGATCCTTTGTCGCAACAGATACCTCTACCATACCCCAAAATATTGAAAAAGAAATCCAAATTTGAGCCCCAGACGTTCAACCATTCCTTAAAAACTTTTGCACGTCTAGTGGAACAGGATATCGGCACAGTTTTGAACAATCCTCCTACATCTAGATCGAACCTCTCCAAAATACAGTGGCAGGCCTTGAAAAGTTTGAGCAATGATCCTTCCATAGTAATTCGCCCCGCTGACAAAGGCGGGGGCACGGTTATTATGGACACAGTGGATTATGTTCATGATCTAAATTCCCAATTGCAAGACTGTGAGACTTATTGTCCATTATCTAATGATCCCACTAGGGAGTACAAGCTTGAATTGGACAATATCCTAAATAAAGCATGCAACGATGGCATCATAGACACGGACACGAAGGATGCATTAATTGTACCATTTCCTGTTGTGCCAATCATGTACTCCATTCCAAAAGTGCATAAAGATGCCAGAAAACCCCCGGGCAGACCAATTATATCCGCCCGGGGTTCTCTGTATCAAGCCATTTCTGTTTATTTAGATTATTTTTTACAGCCTTGTGTTCAAAACGACAGTGCTTATTTGAAAGACACTAACATGTTGTTGCATAAATTGTTGTCGGTTATAGAACTTCCCCCGGACGTTGTTATGGCCACTATAGACGTATCCAGCCTGTACACTGTGATTCCACATCAGGCAGGCTTGGATGCGGTGGAACAGCTTATTTCCAACAGCGATCTGTACAAGGGACCATCCATACCTTTCTTTATGCAACTGTTAGAACTAACCCTCAAGAGGAATTATTTCCGTTTTAACGGGAAGTTCTTCCTGCAGTTAAGGGGGTGCGCGATGGGGTCCTCAGTGGCCCCATCGCTCGCCAATTCTTACATGTTCGGAGTAGAACAAAAATTGTTCACCCATAATGCACAGGTCAATGAACATCTCATAATATACCTGAGATATATCGACGACCTCCTGGTCTTTTGGTCAGGGGGCCGCGAACAGCTGGAAAATCATATTTTGGCCCACAATGCCACCGAATCTCCAGTAAAGTTCACTTACTCATTAAGTTCAGATTCGGTTCAATACCTGGATGTTGATATTCGCATCCAGGATGGCAAAATCAACACGGCCTTATTTTCAAAATTAACAGACAGAAACAACACACTTCTGGCTAATAGTTTCCATCCCACCCCCCTCAAAAAGGGACTCCCTTTTTCACAGATGTTGCGGGCTCGCCGCATCTGTAGCCAACCAGCCAGCTTGGAAGATACTCTCAGCAAAATGTGCACAAAATTTGAGGAAAGGGGATATTCTGCCAGCGAGTTACAGTCCACAAAGAGCAGAGTGTTGATAATGACCCGTGATGAGGCCTTGGCCCCTAGGACCCTTAAAAGACAAATAGATGATAAAATCATCTGGGTCAATAAATATCATCCTGCTAGTTCTAAAATTAAAAAAGTCATCAATTCCCACTGGCCGATTGTCACATCAGATCCTAGTTTGCCAGCCTTGCACGATAAAAAGATCATGAATTCCTACACACGTGGCAAGAACTTAAAAGACTATTTGGTTAAAAATGATGTCATTTTTCCTCCCATCAACAACCCCACTTTTTTAGGGACACCCAAATTAGGGTGCTACAGGTGCTGCGGCTGCACCACCTGCAGCTTTATGATCCCAGGGGATTCCTTCCATCACTCACATACGGGGAAGAAATTTAAAATAAACCATCGAGTGGGGTGCAGCACCAAATATGTCATTTACTTGATTTGTTGTCCCTGTGGATTCCATTACGTGGGAAAAACTGATCGAATGTTTAAAGAAAGAGCTGCAGCTCATCGATCAGCCATCAAAAAAGCCATTGCCTCAGGTCACAGCGACCAACCTGTCGCACGCCATTTTGTAGAGGCCCGACATAATTTAACCACCCTGCGACATCGCATTATAGACCATGTACCCCCCCTGTCCAGAGGGGGTGACAGATCCTTGCGGCTTCTCCAACTTGAAAGCCGATGGATCTTCCGGTTGGACACATTGACCCCTAGGGGTCTTAATGATCATGCGGGGTTATCCAACTTTTTATAACATCAGTGATAAATGTCATGCATCATCATCTTTTCTGTTGCCCACAATATTCTAGGCACGTCTCGGTGCATTATTCATGTTGACAGTGGACACCAGTCCCCAATGTGGGGGGTACCACTGATCCAGTAGTGATATATTTATTATACAGATGTATTTACATTAACTGATAGATGTGTTAGATTGACATGCACTTTGATTTTAACTTTTTTAACTTTTTTCACTTATTTGATGTTTTAGCACTGTCCCTTTAAATCAGCCGCCATTTTGGCAGCGCTTCCACAGCAAGCACACAGCACTTTATATTGTCGTTTCTATTCATGCATACACTAGATGGTCTGACCACAGTGCACATCGGACATAATTTAACATTGTCACTTATTTTGTTGTTTTTCCTTTGCAGAAAATCTATCCCTCCTTCGGGACTCCCGGCGGGGACGCAACTTGGGTGACGTCACTGTTAGACGCCGGAGACGCTGTTCTACGCCGCGAGCCCCGACAGGACTGAGACAGGTATTTAAGTCACGCTTGTACACATATTGTTTGGTTATGTATTTTTGAGCACCTTGATAAAGAGGCAACCTGCCTCGAAACGTTGGTCACCTATTTTGGTGTGGTCTCTTCATTGCGAGTGCCGCCGCCCCCCACCCCCCTTGTATATATATATATATATATATTTTTTTTTTTTTATTATTATTTATGTACATTTGGTCTATCTATAATACTTTAACTGACCCGGCATATACTGGGTCACCTAAGTGTCCATCTCCGTGCTTTGCTCCTCCCCTCTGGAAACCCCCTTCTGAAAATCCTGCGTTTGCCACTGGGTGGGTATGGGCGCCCCCTCCCTCTAACGGCGGGGGGGCGCCCAAAACGTAGCTACGCCACTGACTACCTAACAAATGCCTGGCACAGCTAAAGACTATGGGTGTGCAGCGGGCACTTTTTGTGTTTTGGGTCTGTATCTCCGGCCGTGTTTTGGGTCTGGATCTGTTCCAAAACACCGCCCTTCTGTGTTTTGTGTTTTGGATCTGTATTCATTTTTTTTTTAAAGCAATAAAACCCACTAATATTGTAGAATTGTTATCTTTTTTTTGGCTCCTACTATATTATTAACCTCAATAACATTAAATCTATTCTATCCTGAACACCTCACACCTCTCAATGTTGTTTTTAGGCCAAAAGGTTGCACCGAGGTAGCTAGGTGGTAGGCATGTCAGACAGTCCATTTATTATTTACAGTTTCTTATATAGTGCAGTATATTCCGTTGCTCATTACAATTGGAACAACTGATAAAACAAAATGGGTAGTACTATTAACAGACCGATATAGAGGTAGGAGGGCCCTGCTTGCAACCTTACAATCATAGCGGTAGGGATTGGGATTACCGCACTGGTAAACCCATACCTCCTCTCTTATAAGTATACACATATTTTCCCACACGTATATATTGCATAGTCGTAGCTAGAAATGGAATGCATGTAATGTCTTAATGTAATGTATGTAATGTCTTCCCACCCCACCCACCCCTTTATCCCTGCTTGATGCTGCACTGTAATCCACAAAAAATTCCTATTGTGCGCAAGCATACATGGCCAATAAAGTTGATTCTATTCTATTCTATTCTATTATATATAGTACTGCCATTATCATCATTAAACATAACCCATATATGTAGATACCCCCCTCTTTTAATAAAAATGATACAATCTTGTACATTTTTCTTTTCTTTCTTAATCTATTTTAACTTTTTAAATAATTTTTTAATTCAATGGGATTAAGGTCCTTTAAATTACCTCCATTCACTGCCAATCCAGTTATATAATATCCCTTTTACACCAAAAGCCCTGGTCTTTTAACGCTGGAGTTTCCAGGGTCTGACTCTGCTTTATACCCCATTTACACAGCACTTTGACCTTGGTCAGACCTGGGTCTGCACCATTTACACCGAACCTGGGTCAGCCTTGCCTTTCCTCGTGGATGTCGTTAAAAATGCTTGCTCGTTGCCAAGGGGGTTATAATATATATATATATATATATATATATATATATATATATATATATATATATATATATAATATTTATATAAATATTATATATATATATATATATATATATATAAATAATATATATATATATTTAATATATATATATATATATATATTACTACTGCTTGAATTTTTTTTTTGAGGGGGTAGATGGGGGAAGCTGTCCCCGGGTGCTGGGAGGAGGGGGGTCCCTGCGGCTGCTGAGGGGGGGGGGGGGGGGGTACCTGTCAGCCTGAGGTTGGAGGGGATGATGTGCCCAGCTGTTGCAGGAGGAGGGTGGTCCCTGCGGCTGCTGAGGGGTACCTGTCAGCCTGAGGTCGGAGGGGATGATGTGCCCAGCTGTTGCGGGAGGAGGGGGTCCCTGCGGCTGCTGAGGGGTACCTGTCAGCCTGAGGTCGGAGGGGATGATGTGCGCCGCTGTTGTACCTCCCCCCGCAGCCGCGAAGTTCCTGCGGCGAATGTACAGTCATTGTCGGCGGTCCCTCCAGCACATGGGAACTAGTACTAGTTCCCATGTGCTGGAGGGACCGCCGACACTGACTGTCCATTCGCCGCAGGGACCGGCTGCCGGGGGGAGGTACAACAGTGGCGCACATCATCCCCTCCGACCTCAGGCTGACAGGTGCTCCTCAGCAGCCGCAGGGACCCCCTCCTCCCACAGCAGCTGGGCACATCATCCCCTCCGACCTCAGGCTGACAGGTACCCCTCAGCAGCCGCAGGGACCCCCTCCTCCCGCGGCAGCTGGGCACATCTTCCCCAGCACTGCACGCTGTGGACCCGCTGCGGGACCATTTACACCACCATTTACACAGGTCCTATCCGGGTTCTACCCAGGTCAGGACCTGGGTAGAGGACCCGTGTAAATGGACACGGATATACCCCATTCACACCACCGATGATCCGGGTCTGACCCGCAGAGCAACAAATTGAATTAATTAATACATGGATGTTGCTATTTAACACAGGACAGTGGTGATAAAGACACCTGTGAACAGGCTTCTCTAAGTGAAACATACATCAGGTCGAGCAAACCACATGACTGAGGTCACTGCGTGGAAGGACTCGGAGTGGGACCCAGTCTCCCGCACTCGCCAAAGTATACGCCTGGGACAAAGGCATAGGACGATTCAGTATGAAATCCCGGCGGTCGGGATCCCGGCGTTCAAAATCCCAACGCCGGAATCCCGACTGCTGAAATCCCGACAAGGGGGGGACGTGGATCGCCCCCCCTTGCGGGCTCAATGCGCTCGCCCTGCAGCGGGCCCGGTGCCTCGCTACGCTCGGCACACTAATTTATTCTCCCTCCAGGGGTGTCGTGGACACCCACGGAGGGAGAAAGTGTCAGGCGGTCGGGATTCCAACGTCGGGATTCTGAACGCCGGGATCCCTACCGCCGGGATTTAAACTGCATTCCCGCTGGGACATATGCATCCACACCGCCCAGGAGATGGGTGTGGATCGTATTGTCGACCCGACTTAGGTCGACAGTCATTAGGTTGACACCATTGGGTCCACAGGCAACTAGGTCGAAGGGGTTCTAGGCCTACATGGGTGAAGGTTGACAGGTGTATAGGTCGACATGGGACAAGGTCGACATGGGTTTAGGTCGACAAATGCGTTAGCGCGACATGGGTTAGGTCGACATGGTTTTTTCACTGTTTTTTTACCCCAATGTCAACATGGACACAGTTGGAAGTCAACCAATGCGCTCGGCACACTATTTTATTCTCCCACCATGCCCTAGTGGATGGTAGGGCATGAAATACCACCTGTCAGCACATGTCGACTAAAAAAACTGTGAAAAAACCCATGTCGACCTCGCGACCTGTCTACCTAACCCACGTCGACCTAACACATTTGTCGACCTTGTCCCATGTCGACCTAGACACCTGTCGACCTTCTACCATGTTGACCTAGAACCCTCCTTGAAAAAGACCGCACAGCGGTCGAAACGCGTTGGACAAGAAGCATCCAACACCATACTCTCTACATACCAACACCGTCAAAGTCTCCTCCCGGCCGGGAGTAGAGCCTGTCAGAAGAGACTGAGCGTGGCTGGGGTCTTCTTGGCAACCAGGCGCCGGGACCCGGAAGTCGCGCACAGCTCAGCAACTACGGAGCCGGGCACACAGCACAGCGTCCACGCTGTCAGTGCTGCGGCTGGAGAAGACTCGCAGAACAGCGCGGGACCTTCCAGGACATTATCACAGACACAGGTGAGAGGTGCACTGCGGGGGGACGGGACACCAGCCCCCTGCACCACCCCCTGTGCCGCACTTTACCCATTGACACTTCATCTTCCCTTCCTGTCTGCACTTGCGGACAACGCTTACTGGACCACCACAGACTTATCGCCCACCACAGACCATCGCACCGTGTGCTGCCACCATCCGCCCCCTTCCCTAACCCCCACTGCAGCAAGGCACCCACACCAGTGGGACTTGTACCTAGGTTGTATTCCAATAAAGCACACTTTGTTTAAACAAACTTTATATTTCCCAGACATCCTATTAAGATATTCCACTGGTTATTGGTGACACCCATAACATTATTGCATGATACTTCTATCACACAGAGCAACCCCCTGTGCACCCACAGAGGCTTGCTAGAAGGTGAGCGCAGTGTAAACCCAAATCTGTACAGACCTAGAACCCTGTCAACCTTGCTGCCTGTCGACCAAATGGTGTCGACCTAACGACTGTCGACCTAAGTCGGGTCGACAATACGACCGTATCCCCAGGTGATCGGGGCATAGGGGAATAAGCTCCCCGAACATCCAGCCACCCCAAGAGGGAGACGGTATCGTTAACAAAGGGGATCCACCCCACTCCTTTATTTTGTGTTGTTTTCAGCAAACTGTAATTCTCATGGGCATGCAGAGATGGGACTATTTCATTGTAGCTAATTATCACCTATCAATCAAAATGGTAGAATCTTGCATCTAGAAATGCTCATCTCTTGCTTCATACTAAACACCCCCTGCAAATAGATGCAGCTCTGGAGCTCCTAAATGGCACTATTTATTATGGTGTATGAACAAGATAACTGACTGCAGATACTTTTGACTAATAGTTACAGGGGAAACGTGAATTTAGACTTTGAAGCATTTCTAAAAGTATCACTCTGACTATCTGCTACATATATATGCAACATTGTACCTCCCAAAAGCACAGCTTACCCATCCTGTGAAAGTGGCTGTAAGTGCAGCTCAATATAAACAGTAGATACCCATTGGCTGCAATCAAACATATGGTCCTACCAAACTAACTATGCCAAAACTCATCACGCACTTGGAAGTTAAGAAGTGTTGGGCCGGGCTAGTACCTGGTGGGGAGACCTCCAGGGAATACCCAGGTACCGTATGTATATATATATATATATATATATATATATATGAAAATATAGCCTAAAAGGGATTATACTGTATTGCATAAGTGTCTATTGTTGAAACTGCATCCCATTGACAAAAGACAGGTGACCCATGATTTAAGCTACCATTATATAATCACTTATGTCACATGGTGAATTATGATGGTATGAATGAAGGTCCTCCTATATCAATACATTCATAGACAGGAGATACATTCTGTCCTTAATTGACCTTTTTAGCAACTGGGCTGACTTATAATAACACAAATTTGTGATATATTGATGCATAACCTATAATTTCGCTATAGCTACATCGCAGGTATCAGGGACAGGTACTTGTTTCCTATCTGGGCGCCCGCTAAGTTAATTGCGCACCATGCTATTCATGCTATAGAGAAATCTGATCGCATCGCATCGTACACATACACGATATTGAACGATGCGATGCGATGCGATCCGATTCGATTTTCCATAGGAAACAATGTTAAATGGATCAATTTACCGAAATCAGCATAGGGAAGAATGGTAAATGGGCCAAAAAACCCCAAAAAAACCCACAGAGCAGTGGAATGTCCCCCCAAAAGTAGTTGACGCCACCCCGCCATCAACGTGAACCCGAAGCGTGGCGAGCGCAGCGAGCCCGCGAGGGGCGGCGGTACGCGTCCTCCGACCTTTTCATGCCCTACTATCCACTAGGGCGTTGAGTGAGAATAGAATAGTGTGGCGAGCGCAGCGAGCCACCGAGCCCGAAGCGTGGCGAGCGCAGCGAGCCCCGCGAGGGGACGCGGATACCTTCACAGGTAAACGCGTCCCTTTGCGGGCTTCCCAGGTGTCCGCGTCGCCATGGACACCTGGGAAGCCCGCGAGGGGACGCGTATAACTGTGAAGGTATCCGCGTCCCCTCGCGGGGCTCGCTGCGCTCGCCACGCTTCGGGCTCGGTGGCTCGCTGCGCTCGCCACACTATTCTATTCTCACTCCACGCCCTAGTGGATAGTAGGGCATGAAAAGGTCGGAGGACGCATACCGCCGCCCCTCGCGGGCTCGCTGCGCTCGCCACGCTTCGGGTTCACGTTGATGGCGGGGTGGCGTCAACTACTTTTGGGGGGACATTTCAATGTTCAGGGGTGTTTTTGGCCCATTTACTATTGTTCCTATGATAATTTGGCTAAATTGAGCCATTTCACATTGTTTCCTATGGGAAATCGAATCGGATCGCATCGCATCGCATCGTTTAATATCGTGTATGTGTACGATGCGATGCGATCAGATTTCAGTACGGTGCCGTACGTAGAAAACCTGGGCGCCCAGATAGGAAACAAGTACCCAGGGACAATATAGGAACCTATATATTTGTAACCAATGATATAATAAAATTAATGTTTTAGCAAAAACCTAATATACAGTTTTCTTGGAAAGTGTGCTCCCACAAAGAGTTTACTTCTCTTCCCCTTATACAATCTAGCTTACAATCATGTAATATATTGGCTGAAAAATGATGCAATATTTCAGCAGTCGGGCCTTCCGCAAACCACCTTTGTTTTACATCAGTGTCTACTTTTTATTGCAATTTAATATCTAATACAGCACCACCCCTCTCCCACACAGGGGCGGATCTAGACTTTTATTCTGGGAGGGGGGATTCATCGACCCTCCCCTCTCCAGTCCAGGCTCCTCCTCTTTCTAGTCCTGACCCCTCCCCTTCCCAATCCTTACTCCTCCAGAAGCACCAGGTGAGCGGTTCCCCTATTAAGCTGACATAGTACAGTGTCATTATGTGTATGCAATGCACAGTGCCCCACACCCCGCCTGCTGTGCACACAACATATAACCCGGGCACCGACACCCGCACCCGGCAACACACACACCCCCGCTGCCGCCTGGCCTCACCGGGAGCTCACACCTCCGCACAATCCCATAGAAACCGTCTCACAGCTGCAGCTCCGGTCTCCCGCCACCGCAAGCAGCTATAATAATATCTCCGCTCTCTCACTCTGCAGCCGCTGCTGCCAGTGCCCACTGCACACACAGCCACTTCCTGGTTCCTAGTACAGCATGTAGTGGAGCTGCTGTACACCTCGCTGCTGCCGGCTGTTCGGGACAGCGTCCAGCATGAGGTGCGAGGACTCTAGGGGGGGGGTGATCTCCCCATTGGCCCCCCTCTGTATCCGCCCCTGCTCCCACAGTTCCCAGATAACTCTCCAGTGTGTCGTCATTCTTCAGTAACACAATTTAACATTTACACCCACACCCCTCTCTCACAGGACTGGAATTATACAGCAGTATCACTGGACTGGAAATATACAGCAGTATCACTGGACTGGAACTATACAGCAGTATCACTGGACTGGAATTACAGCTGTATCACTGGACTAGGATTATGCACCAGTAGTATCACTGGACTGGAATTATGTAACAGTAGTATCAGTGGACTGGAATTATGCACCAGTAGTATACCTGGACTGGAATTATGCAGCAGTAGTATCACTGGACTAGAATTATGCACCAGTAGTATCACTGAACTGGAATTATGCACCAGTAGCCATGTGTTAAGCCATGTACACATGGGACTCAGCCCCGGCGATTTTGGCTGAGCCCTGTGTGTATCAAGATGTAGTTAAACCATCAGAGAGATGGCTAACTACATTCTGCCAGCCCTGGGAGCCGCAGCCTGTACTGACTATTTGTTGGGGCAATAAACTGCACCTTGCTATTGCCCGGTGTGACACACGGGGTGATTCAAGTAAACCTACTAAGCTTAGAAGAATTGCCCCATGTATACACATCAAGAGTAAACATAACGTCACAGTGGCTGGAGAGTTCTTCTAGGAACATCTCAGTTTACTTAGAAAGCACTGTATTTCCAGAATGTGCTGTGTATGTTATTACAGGACTGATGAAAAGAGAGCAGTGTGATTCGTGTACCTTTTAATAGTTCTGAAGACTGAACAAGAAGCAACCAAGCTAGAACAAGTACACATTGACTTGGATTTTTTGTCACTTAGCTTTATGTATTAGGACATCCTTTCACTCTGGTACTACTATTATGTCAACTGCTAATAACGTTAAGAGATCTGTGAAAGAATATAATGCTCTGTACTAACTGTGAACTGTTCTGATTTATTTTTATAACTTAAATCTGTTTTGTGTTTGTGAATGTTTCCTGCTGACTAAATGTAAAATGATGTAAGCGACTAGCTCTATGCACCCATGCGTTCTGACTAGTCATTTCTTCACTTTGCATTTGGCCAATTTTGATATTGCTTGCAGCACTCACACAGTCACACTCATTAACCTTCAGAAAAATATGGCATTTGGGAAACATTTCTATTGATCATAGTGGATGTGTATCTCTTCTGAAAGCTGCTTTGCTTCCATTAATCACTCCTCTTCTTCTCGCTTCCTTAATTTCTGTCCTCATCACCTATCTCCCAACTTTCCCTCTATCACAGTGGTTCCCAACCCTGGTCCTCAAGTACCCCCAACAGTGCACGTTTTCCAGGTCTCCACACAGAATCACAAGTGACATAATTCGCTTCACCTGTGGATCTTTCAAAATGTGTCTGAATAATTGCCCTTATTCTAGTTGACTCGGACGGATGCGTATTTTCGGATGGCCACCGAGTGTTCTTAGCCCCACCTACCGTACGGATCGCTCACACCGTCCGAATGCGGTAAGACTCCGAGCGTATAGACCGCGAGTGGATGTTTCATGTGAACAACTCCCCCATCTGTGGGAACCTCCCCCATCCTCCGATGGTCGCCGACCATTGTTCTTTGTTTCTATGTTTCTATGTTAACCCTTCCCTTTAGTATTTGCGTGGTATACCGGATCGACAGTCGGGATTCTGACTGCTTGCACTCCGACAGTGGTGTGAGCACAACGATGCCCCTTGCAGGCTTGGCAGCTTGCTGTGCTCACTACAGTTTCTATTCTCCCTCTATGGGAGTCATGGACCCCACTAGGGAGAATAGCCCCTATCAGTCGGGATCATTACTGTTGTGATTCCGATGTCAGTGAACAGATCGTCAAAATCCTGATTATCGCTCTGTCATCCGGCACCCCTTTAGTATATAAAACCACTATATATGCCATCTCTAGCCACTGTATGCTCGTCCTTGTCTACAGTCTCATTGCATGCTGAATTGCCCCCCCCCCTCCCCCATGCGACTTACCACAAAACATTGGGGCAGATATATTAAGGCTTAACAAGAGATAAATGCAATGGTGATAAGCAGAGATAAACGTCCAGCCAATCCGCTCCTCACTGACTTTTTTCAAACACAGCCTGTAACATGGCAGTGCAGAGGTGATTGGCTGGAAGTTTATCTCTTTATCACCCTTGCATTTATCTCTTGTTAAGGCTTAATACATCTGCCCCACTGAGTTGCCCTATTATCGTCCTGTTCTATTGCCCTACCTAATCTATTTCATTGTTGTGTGTTTCCTAGAGCTAGCAATTTCCATTGTATTGCATTTGTATGCTATGTCAAGTAGAAGTCTTATGTGTGCCACATGTACAGAGCTTCGTACATTTGGAATTTGCAATGAAACTGTAACATGAAAGTGAGAAACGTCACTGAGTGACCGTGAACCTAGTAACACCGTTTTTTAACAAACAAGACTGACTGTTCTGCTGGCCAGTTAATCTAAGTAATCTAATGATAGATATGCTAATAAGTGCTAAATGTAGGCCATACAAAGAGTCACAAGTGTTTAATGACAAGTCGTCTGTTCATCTGCTTTCTTAGTAGACTACTCAAGGAAATGAATGTCTGCTTACGCGCTTCTCTAAGTATCATCATCTTTGCACTCTCTGGCCTTTCTAGAATAGCACTTTTGTATGTCTAACTCTGTCTACTGTAAATTATTAGCTGGGATTATTCTGTTATTAGGATGGAGTGAACTCCTTCCTAAAAAACAAACAACCTGGCGCTCAATCGATAGTGGTGGTTAATTAGCTGAAAAAATATATATATATGTACAAATTCCCAATTAGCTGCAGCCAGTATCAAATGAGATCACCCGAGCTTATTACAAGAAAACAAGATCTTACAAAAACTGATACTCGGCGCTGCTAGTTGAAATGTATAGTATCTGCTGAGTGAATAAATTTGCGGACACACTGCTTGAATTTATAACAATTTTTATAAAGATATAAAAAAAGGGGGGGGGGGAAACAATTAGACAATCACATACATATATGAATAACAATTATTGTCAATACATTGAGATAAAATTAATGATATAGTTACAATCCTAAGTGGGAGGTCTCCGGTGATTATGCAGAGTAGTATAAATTCTGCTGGTGTATTTATAGTAGGCAGTTCGTAATAATACACGGTTTATAAAGATGGGTGGATATTTAGCCACTGTAATTGAATACAGGTCAGTCCTTTTAGCGTGTCAAGAGCACGCAAGTAGCTTATGGAGGCAATTAAGGACCAAGCACGCATAAATTATCTATTGTCCAGATGACGTATTTCAGGGAGCAAAAACAGATGGTAATTGATGGTAGTGTGCTCACCTAGTAAATGTAGTATCCAGTCCAAATGGAGCGCCGGTTTATTTAGCAGCCAAGGCGGCTTATGATGTTAGAAAGCCGGTACTCGGTTGTAGCTGCGCCGGTTCTGGAGTTAGCTTGTGGTAGTAACACAGGTATTGCACGGTGTCCGTGCTGGCGGGGATGATGAGCCGACAGCACTTCCAGTGCAGAAGAATGGTGTAGACGGGCTGTGCGCGGTGTCCGCGCTGAACGGCTTTGTGTGCCGACGGCGCGTCCAGTGCAGGAGACAATGTAGATAAGCGACGTCAACACGTTTCGTAACCACTCGTATGCTGGAAACTTTTTCAAGACGGATGGATCCATCTTGAAAAAGTTTCCAGCATACGAGTGGTTACGAAATGCGTTGACGTCAGCAAAAGCTCAGTGTGAGGTCTCCTGTCTGTCTGTTCAAATTGGACCACGCTACACGCTACCGACGCTACTGACTGTCACCCGCCGTGGAAGTGCTGCCGGCTCACTAGGCCTCCCAGCACGGATACCACGCATCGCTTATCTACATTGTCTCCTGCACTGGAAGCGCCGTCGGCACACAAAGCCGTTCAGCGCGGACACCGTGCACAGCCCGTCTACACCATTCTTCTGCACTGGAAGTGCTGTCGGCTCATCATCCCCGCCAGCATGGACACCGTGCAATACCTGTGTTACTACCACAAGCAAACTCCAGAACCGGCGCAGCTACAACCGAGTACCGGCTTTCTAACATCATAAGCCGCCTTGGCTGCTAAATAAACCAGCGCTCCATTTGGACTGGATACTACGTTTACTAGGTGAGCACACTACCATCAATTACCATCTGTTTTTGCTCCCTGAAATTTGTCATCTGGACAATAGATAATTTATGCGTGCTTGGTCCTTAATTGCCTCCATAAGCTACTTGCGTGCTCTTGACACGCTAAAAGGACTGACCTGTATTCAATTACAGTGGCTAAATATCCACCCATCTTTATAAACCGTGTATTAACACGAACTGCCTACTATAAATATACCAGCAGAATTTGTACTACTCTGCATAATCACCGAAGACCTCCCACTTAGGATTGTAACTATATCAATAATTTTATCTCAATGTATTGCCAATAATTGTTATTCATATATGTATCTGATTGTCTAATTGTTCCCCCCCCCCCCTTTTTTTTATATATTTATAAAAATTGTTATAAATTCAAGCAGTGTGTCCGCAAATTTATTCACTCAGCAGATACTATACATTTCAACTAGCAGCGCCGAGTATCAGTTTTTGTAAATTCTTGTAAATTATTAGCTGTCTAATATGTTGAACTGTCTTGAGTCCTTTTGAAGAAAAGCTATATTATTATAATATTAATGTTTAATATGTAGTAAATTAGTTATGTATATTTGTATTTACACATTAGATAGCTTTTGTGTATTGAACTTGGTTATGGTAAATTAGATCTACAGTGTGTCTAGGTCTACAATCATATGGTCGACAGTCGACCTTTGGACCCTGTCAACCTTTTCACTTTTGACCTTTGGAGCCTGTCGACCTTTTGATTTCGACCTTCAGACCCTGTTGACCTTTTGACTGTCGACCTAGAGTTAATCTATGATCAGTCCAGATACCATTGAACGTATGCTTTGTAGCTACAATATTTTGCATTGTTTTAATGTTTAAAATGAGAACTATAAAGATTAATTCCAATTAGAAACGCTGGTGGCAAGACTTGTAATTGAATCGCTCAGAAGCGCTTCCCGCACCACCACCCGGCGGATGATGATGGGCGGCAGCACTTCACTCTGGCTGGGCGGTACAGTGAGCAGCTCCCTTTCTTCTGGCCGGACTGTGGCACCCTATGGGGCTCTGTAAGTTGCTGTGGGGGCGCCGAAGGTAACCCTCAGACTGTGTGGACCCCCCTGCTGCATATAGCCCCCCCCCCCGCCAGATAGCACCGCAGGGACCCCTCTGACTGCGGCTTGTGCCGCGGACCCCCCTGCTGCATATAGCCAGGGGGGGGGGGGGAGTTCACCTCCGCTCACCTACATCCGGGGGGGGGGGGGGGAAGGAAACTGCTCTGAACTGCCGCCCTCCAGTGGCCGGCGCCCATTGGCTGGCAGTGGGGCACAGAAGAATGCAGATATATACTGTATATACACCTGTGTGCGATGATTTAGAATGCTGCCCAGGAGGCAGAGAGGGTGCGGTGCTCCCGGCCTGGCATTGGGCAGCCGGGTCAGGGAAGGACAGAAAAAGAGTGTGATACTTAGCGCTGATTGATATTAAGCACTGCAGCTAATACCAAAGGGGATTTACGATACCCCTAATGATTGTGGACAAGAAAAAACAGAATGGTACAGCGCTGGGCTTAATTAATGTTTGTAAATTTATTATTATTTTCGGGTAAGGGAAGGAGTGGGTGTAGAGCTATGATTGGTGGCCGGAGCCGCAAAGACCGGGAGTACATGGGACATATTACCTCCCATCTGAGAAGACAGGGTGCCTGGGGCCGAACAGAGGATTCCCTCCCCGGCACATGAGCCGCTCTCTCCACCTTCACATACACACCTGGAAGCATCACCATCCTCAAGCCAGGGCAGGGGAGGGGCGGGTGAACAGCTCTGATTGGTGGTCGATGCCGATAATCCCGGAAGTGGATGGAAAATGTCATTAACTGCACAATAAGGACACTGGGTGCCCGGAGCCGAAAGGAGGATCCCCCCCCCCCCCCCCGCACATGAGCTGAAATCTTCCCCCTTCCACACACGCCCCGCCACCATCACCACCCACAGTAGTTTGTCAGTGTCCACACACCCCACCATCATCACACCCCCCTCCTCCCAATCTCCCGCCACTATCCCCAGCCCTCAGTACCCCCCCGCATTAACAGCTGCACTGCACCTCCCCCACCACAAACCCCCATGTCCCTAACCCTCAGTCCCCCAGCAGCATCACCACCCCCACCCCCCGCAATCTCCTGGCAGTGTCCCAAGCCCTCAGTCCCCCGCCACCATCACACCCTCCTTCCTCCCAATCTCCCGCCACTGTCCCCAGCCCTCAGTCCCCCGGCAGCATGAACAGCCTTACTGCACAACCATCCCCCCGCGCCCCCCACAACCCCCCGGTGTCCCTTAACCTCAGTCCCCCAGCAGCATCACCACCCCCACCTCCTGCAAGCCATACCCCAGAGCCACCCCCCCCCCCCATCTCCTGCCACATTCTCAGGTCAAGGGGCCCCTTACAATGGTGTGAAGAGCGCCCGTAGGGAGTGATGAATCACCTAGTACAGTATATGTAGGATATGACCTTTCATTCTTTATATGATCATTTCTCCCAACTTTGAGTCTTGGGTAAGAGGGACAAATCCAATATGTCACTGCTGTTGGGTCATGGGCCGTGATTTTTGAGCAGCTGGCACGCCCCTGTCCCTGCATCTGCACAGCATTTATTCACCACTGCTTTGCTAAGCAAAGCAGTGCGTGGCAGAGGGACTCCCAACTGCCCTCCTCCAACATGGGGCCCCTCCCAGCCCCCTGCAAAGGTGGGTGAGCGTCCCATATTCTGCAGACCCCCCACGGTGTTTAAATACCGTGATTTGCGGTCCTAAACTGACACAGATCACTTCATTTTAGTCATTCCCACTCCTCGAAGACCTGTGAATTGAGGTATTGGCGGTACTGGGGGCGGGGCTTGATGATGTCAGCATCAGGCCCAGCTTCCCAAGATGAAGCCGATAGCCTCCTCTAGTGGCTTCTCTGAGAGAGGAGACTCTAAAACTAGGTAATTCTGGTTGGGAGGTATGTATGCTGCCAGGAATTTACACCACCGACATGTGACATGACTAACCCCACTGTATACATTGCTCTCCCAGCTATCAATTCCAACTTAGAATTTTTGGGCTACAATGCACATTATTATTTATGACATGCGTTTACCTGGAGAAACAAAGACACAACATGTAATTTTGTTATTCTCTGCATACAAGTAGAAAAAACAATAATCTACACATAACCAGAACTAACTGCTCAGGATTATTAGGTCACCCTGACATGTGAAGTGCAGTGCCCTGCCAACTTAATTTGTTCATTTTAAGAAAACTGTTTAAACTCTTCTGGAGTTGGAGCACTTCCAGCACTTCCAGTACTAAAGCAGTGTTTCAAGTCAAGCACTTAGCAGTTAGGATTTGTTTATAATACTTTTGTAGCAGAGGGGCATATGTACTAAAGGTACAAAGCCATTGTTTCCAGGAAAAACATCCAGAGACAGTATTCTCCTTATTATGGGTTGGCTTTCCTCTGCTTTGTGGCACACTGTACATGTTCACCTAAATCATCTTATTGCTAATGATAGATCAGGGTGCTGATAGTGGAAGATCATGAGAGGAAAAATCTCTTTAGTACTTTAATAAAGCTTTTTTTTTTACTATTTTAATTCGAGTATGTATTATAAGATTTTTCTTTTCTAATTCTTTACAATTTCGTGATACAGGGTGGTGACACTTAATCAACCACTATTCAGTGCTGCCTATAACTTCAGCTGAAAATGTACCTGTAAAGTTTCAATACCTTCCACAGCCTGAAGCAGGTATGGGTAAAAACCGGACCGGACAGTACTATGGAACGCCGGAATGGACAGGCTCCATTCATCAATATATGTAATTCTCGAGCTTGTACTGTCCTTGGTCCGGGGTAGTGCATTGCCAGGGGTGTCCCGTCTGGTGGGAGTGCTCTGACACCTTTTACCAGGGAGAGGAGAAGGGGGAGAATACAGCCTCCCTGCATGGTCCGGGGGAGTAATAAAAACCGGAACGATCTGGACCACACAGGGCTGTAATCATGTCCCTGGTGAAAACTATCACCCCCCGGACAAGACACCCCCTGGACGGGACACCTCCTGAACTGGACACTACAAGCTCCGGAGTGTAGAGTTTGATGGCCGGTCAGGCATTTCGGGGTCTTGTCTTGGTCCGGTTTATACTTAGTCCCACCTAAAGCCAGGTATGAGCTACAGCAGGAGTGTAAATAGTGCTTTCTGCCAGCCCCCCCCCCCCCCCACTCTCTCCATTCCTCTCCCTGCCATTCCTATGTCCCTACTGTCACTCTCACCATCCCGCTCACTGCTGTCCTTTTCCCTACTGTCACAGCCATCCCTGTCTCTATGTCCTTGCTATCACTCTCCCCATACCTCTCCCTGTGCCTCGCATCACTCTCCATGTCACTATGTCTCTGCTGTCCCTCTGTATCTGCTGACCCTCTCTTTGCCTTCCCTTTCCCTTTGCCTCTGATGTCCCTCTCTTGGCCCCTGCTGTCCCTTACTCGGTCCTTGCTGTCACTCTCCCTGTCCCTACTGTTCCTCTTGTGTTCCCGCTGTCCCTTCTCCTTGTCCCCGCTGTCCCTCTCTGGCCCTGCTGTCCCACTCCTTGCCCTCTCTCCCTACAGTATCACCCTGGCATTTTAAAATCCTTGAATTTAAATAATACAAAAATAAATTAATAATGTAAAAAATAGCTTCTCCTGTTCTGAACTAGATAGATCAGGATGTTCCTAATTTGCTTGATGCCAGAAAATTGTACAGTAGTGATACATGTGATAAAACAATTCCATTGTCATCTCACTCTCATGATTAATTATTTTAATTGGTAGTAATATGATCAAAGTAATACGTTTTGCTCATTGCTGCATAAAGCAAGCCTCTAAAGTAGACAACATTTCGCTTTTTAAGCTGTTTTAGCTGGCGACAGCCTCCTAGCTTGCGCTCTATAACCTACTGTAGCTGGGTGTAATAGTTCATTATGATTTGTAGAAAGTTGGTTAATCCTGCCCTAAAGAAAGGAAAATTGTGCTTTGACACTACATACAGTGCTGTGATGGGTTGACACAGGATGATAAGAATTCATCTTGCTCTTTGCCAGTTCCTGACATATATTTTCCTGTATGCTTCAGACCTCCCGCAGAAGTCATATAAATAAGGTGTCTCATACACAGTCACGATGGCTTTTGTTTTTCACTCCAGCTGTCTTATCCCAGCTCAGACACATGGACTGCAAACAGTATTACAAGTCTGCCTTGCAGATAGGCAAGACATGATCACATAAGTGCTGCAGAAGATTAATCTGTCACCTGTCTTTTGAAGAGCATGTGGGTCAGCTACTGACTCACAGGAAAAGCTATGCACATAACCCACATAGATCAGCACCTGTCTCCGACAGGGCTAATGCCCAGGCAGAAAATGCTAAGATCCCACAAAAAATTTATTCCTTCTCTCACTTTTCACTTGGAGCTTGGCACAGCCATCATGTTGGACAAATGAAGAGTATCACTAACAGTTGGGAAGTAAATAAGCCAATTTACTGGTAACATTTTACATAATAGGCTCTAGAGCTACTGAACTCAATCTCCCCGGATAGGCTTTCACATTCACAATGATGACTATTGCTTATTTACTCAAGAGGCACATAATATACATTTCTAACATTTAAAACCAATGTGTTAAATCCAGTTAGGTAAAACAACAACAACAACAAGAGTATTTCAGAATTGTGACTAACTACTAAGTACACAGAGTGAAAATACTGTATACAAGCCCACTGCTAGCCTAAGCTATACCCCTTTCACATTGCAGCTGTAACACGGTATATTGCCGTTTTTTTAGTGCTTTAAAACGGTTCCAGCTGCAATGTGAAAGCTACATTGTCAATTTACCGGTTACAGAAAACCGGTATTTTGACACGTGTTAAAAGCAGGATCCTACACGTTTCTGAGCCGTTTTCCCTGCAGTCTGAACAGCTCAGAAACGGTATTTGCTACAAATGATAACCACACTTGATTCCCGCCCACAAGCAGGAAAAAAACATTTAAAAAGACATTGGCCCTTATTCTGAATCGTGCGGTACGGCCCGCGTGCGGCCGTACCGCCGATGTTTTCAGTCTGCACATGCGCAGAGGTCAATCTGCGCATGTGCAGCCCAATTCGCCGCAGACGTAGTTCGTCCGCCGCAAAGGGGGCGTATAGGGGCGTGAGGGGCTTCATACCCTCATTTCCCTATGCATACGCCCCGCGTTTCATGGGCGTTCCCATGCAAACGCGGGGCGTATGCATGCTAATGAGGGTATGACGCCAGTGATGGGGGCGGAAAGCTGACGTCGCTGGATGTCAGCTCTCAGCCCCCATACAAGCTATCACACGGACGATTGTCCGTGTGGTCTCAGCTTGCGGGACCTGGTGGGGCGTGCGGCCCTGCCTTCGATGGTCGCCGACCATCGAATGCAGGGGGCAGCTCCCACCATGGTGGAGGCGTACGCCCACCATTTTCTTGCGGATCGCCAGCCGTCCGTGTACGGACGGCCGTGGCGATCCGTATCGTGGGCGGGGATTGGTTTGTGCGGCCGGAGCACCGTGTGCGGCTCCGGCCGCACAGATCTGAATAAGGGCCTTGGTATGGCTTTCTATGGGTGAAACGGGTTGAATCTGAAAGGTACAAAACGGTATTTAAACTGCAATATACCTTTACATCATGCAATATGAAATGGGTTTAACTGGCTTTTGACCAGTTTTAAGACACGTTTAGAAAATCGGGTTGAAAGCAGGTTTTTGCAATGTGAAAGCAGTATAGTATGGGTCATAGGGCCGACAACATGAAGGGCCATATACAAAGGTCGCAAAGGTTGACAGGGCTTAGGTTGACATACGAAATAGGTCAACATGGCTAAGGTCGACAGGGTCGGAAGATTGACACAAGCATTAGTTCGACAGTCAAAAGGTTGACATGAGTTTTTAATTTTGTTTTGTCCTGAATTTCTCCTAAGTCGACACGGACACCCTATCAGTGCACCCCACCCCCTCGCATGGCACGGTGCCTTGCTGTGCTCGGCACAGTATTATATTCCACCTCCACGCTCTAGTGTATGGTAGGGTATGAAGTACCGCCTGTCGGCACAAGTCTGCTCAATAAAAATGCCAAAAACTCATGTCGACCTTTTGACTGTCAGCCTTCATATTGTCGACCTAATTCTTGTTTTGACCTTCCGACCCTATTGACCTTACCCATGTTGACCTATTTCATGTGTTGTCCTGAGCCCTGTTGACCTTCAATGGTCAACCTAATGTATGTCAACCTTCACATTGTCGACTTAGCGACCTTATCCCGCCTAGGCACCCTATGGTCTTTTGTCAATTACAGGTTGCCTGCAAATTTCAGTGTATGGACACTGATTGGTCGCATGTGAATGGAGCTAGACTAGACTGAAGATTAAGACAATGACCACATGTGACCATGTGAAGCATCTGTCCGCATTAGTTATGACCCTTGGATCCTGATATTTAACTTGAGTACTAAATGACAAGCTCTGTCGGTACTTGTTTCCTAGCACGGCCACAATGATCATGATCGTGGGCATCGTGAGTAAAAATCGGGGGCATCGCGGCCATCACATGCACTAAAAAATCGGGTGCGATGGTACCGACGCGATGCCCGCGATTTCCCATAGGGAACAATGTTAAATGGCTCAATTTACCCAAATCATCATAGGGAACAATGGTAAATGGGCCAAAAAACCCCCAAAACACCCCTGAACAGTGAAATGTCCCCCCAAAAGTAGTTTACGCCACCCCACGATCAACGCGAACCCGAAGCGTGGCGAGCGCAGCGAGCCGGCGAGGGGCGGCGGTACGCGTCCTCCGACCTTTTCATACCCCCATTATCCACATCGGCGTGCAGTTGAGAATAGAATAGTGTGGCGAGCGCAGCGAGCCACCGAGCCCGAAGCGTGGCGAGGGGACGCAGATACCTGTGAAGCCCGCGAAGGGACGCGTTTACCTGTGAAGGTATCCGCGTCCGCTCGCCACGCTTCGGGCTCGGTGGCTCGCTGCGCTCGCCACACTATTCTATTCTCAACTCCACGCCGACGTGGATAGTGGGGGTATGAAAAGGTCGGAGGACGCGTACCGCCACCCCTCGCGGGCTCGCTGCTTTTGCCACGCTTCGGGTTCGCATTCATCGTGGGGTAAACTACTTTTGTGGGGACATTTCACTGTTCAGGGGTGTTTTTGGGGGTTTCTGGCCCATTTACCATTGTTCCCGATGATGATTTGGTGAAATTGAGGCATTTAACATTGTTTCCTATGGGAAATCGGGGGCATCGCGGGTAAATTGAGGCATTTAACATTGTTCCCTATGGGAAATCGGGGGCATCGCGTCTGGACCATTTAAGCCTTTTTTAGCCGCATACGACGCGACCGACGCGATTTTTACTTATTTCAATGGGAAAATCGGGGGCATCGCATCGGTCGCGTCGCAGACCACTAAAAATTACACCCGATGCCCGCGATTGTGGCCGTGCTAGGAAACAAGTACCGCTCTGTCCAATACATGTACATTTGGTTAATAATCTCCAGGGTTTTTTTAAAGCGGCAATCATTTCCACTGGAAGACCAGCTTGATTTTGCAGCGTAAATGATTGCCTCTTTAAAAAAACTGGAGATTTCTTACCAAATCTCTCATTTTCTGAATCTCTTATCCTATTAAATGTCACCCTTTATGTTAGTCCATATTCTGACTTTTTCATAGAAACTCACCATGGTTTTTCACAATAAATGTAAAAAACACTAAAGGTTGATCAATTGTTATTTATTTGTAGTGTTACAGTATGGGGGACATTTACCAAAATGGATTCGTAGAAAAAAGGTGTATTCGTAGGGAGAAATACACCTTTTTTTTACGAATTTGTATTTTCGGGATTTACAATCCCAAAAATACAACAATTCGTAGTCCTAAAGATGGAACATTCGTATTTGTAGTTACAAATACGAATGTCTACACCATCGATAGAATACGACAGAAATCACCATTCAAAGAATGGTGGTTTCTGATTTACTAAGCAGCCGTACTGATAATACGGCTGCTTAGTGGTGTAAAACACCCACGCAAATACGACAGGAAAATAGAACACCATTTTCATGTCGTATTTGCGTTTTAGCCTGCACGGATCAGTCAGATCCGTGCAGGCTACAGTGTAAAAAAATAGAAAAATTAAATAAATAAAAAAAAAACGGCGTGGGGTCCCCCCCACAGCCGAAACCAGCACCAGGCTGACAGAGCCTGGAGCCGGTAATTAAAAATCAGGGAACCCGACAAATAGGGGTTCCCCGATTTTTAACAACCAGCCCCAGGCTCCTGCTCTGGGGCTGGTTCCCAAAATACAGGGGACAAAATGACTAGGGGTCCCCCGTATTTTAAGAACCAGCCCCAGGCAAAACCAGCCAGCAGGCTAATGCCACAGCCGGGGGGAGACTTTTTATGCAAGTCCCCCCGGCCAAAGCATTAACACTACCGACCAGTCAGCCTGGCCAGGGGCCCTGGGGGAGTGGGGACCCCCCCAATAAAGGGGTCCCCCCCCTCCAGGACTTACCTGACCAGGCTGAAGCCTGGTGCTGTCCTCGATGCCCCTGGGCGGTGGGCATCGAGCTGATGGTATGGTGTAAAAAATAGAATAAAAACCATTGTCTTTTACTGGTGAACTATGAGTCCCAGCAAGCCTCCCCCGCAAGCTGGGACTTGGAGAACCACAAGTCCCAGCCTGCGGGGCATTAAAGGGCCCGCTGGGTCTTGTAGTGCCACAGTAAAAGAAAGAGTTAAATAAACACACTGACACACGTGAAAAATAAAAGTTTAATACATACATAACACATACATACTGATACTTACCTTTCTTGATCCCGTAGGTAGCCCTGGTCCTGATGTCCTGTGTCGTCCATGTCGGCTGTCTGCGTCGTCCTCCAGGTCCATGTCGACGGTCCGTGTCGTCCTCCAGGTCCATGGCGGGGTCCGGGTCCGAAGAAATCCATGTTGGAGCTGTGGAAGGAAATCCTACTCACCTGTTCCTGCGCTGAAGAAGTCTTCTCTTGATCCGACGTAGTCCAGGTAATCTTCAAAGCTGTCGCCGGTCCCCGCTGTCTGCGCTGTCTCTGCATCGCGCTGAGGAGAGATGCTGAAGTTTCATATTCGGCGCCTCTCCTCAGACTGAATTCTATTGGCCGCCTAGCGGGCCAATCAGGAGCCGAGAAAGTCGGCTCCTGATTGGCCCGCTAGGCGGCCAATAGAATTCAGTCTGAGGAGAGGCGCCGAATATGAAACTTCAGCATCTCTCCTCAGCGCGATGCAGAGACAGCGCAGACAGCGGGGACCGGCGACAGCTTTGAAGATTACCTGGACTACGTCGGATCAAGAGAAGACTTCTTCAGCGCAGGAACAGGTGAGTAGGATTTCCTTCCACAGCTCCAACATGGATTTCTTCGGACCCGGACCCCGCCATGGACCTGGAGGACGACACGGACCGTCGACATGGACCTGGAGGACGACGCAGACAGCCGACATGGACGACACAGGACATCAGGACCAGGGCTACCTACGGGATCAAGAAAGGTAAGTATCAGTATGTATGTGTTATGTATGTATTAAACTTTTATTTTTCACGTGTGTCAGTGTGTTTATTTAACTCTTTCTTTTACTGTGGCACTACAAGACCCAGCGGGCCCTTTAATGCCCCGCAGGCTGGGACTTGTGGTTCTCCAAGTCCCAGCTTGCGGGGGAGGCTTGCTGGGACTCATAGTTCACCAGTAAAAGACAATGGTTTTTATTCTATTTTTTACACCATACCATCAGCTCGATGCCCACCGCCCAGGGGCATCGAGGACAGCACCAGGCTTCAGCCTGGTCAGGTAAGTCCTGGAGGGGGGGACCCCTTTATTGGGGGGGTCCCCACTCCCCCAGGGCCCCTGGCCAGGCTGACTGGTCGGTAGTGTTAATGCTTTGGCCGGGGGGACTTGCATAAAAAGTCTCCCCCCGGCTGTGGCATTAGCCTGCTGGCTGGTTTTGCCTGGGGCTGGTTCTTAAAATACGGGGGACCCCTAGTCATTTTGTCCCCCGTATTTTGGGAACCAGCCCCAGAGCAGGAGCCTGGGGCTGGTTGTTAAAAATCGGGGAACCCCTATTTGTCGGGTTCCCTGATTTTTAATTACCGCCTCCAGGCTCTGTCAGCCTGGTGCTGGTTTCGGCTGTGGGGGGGACCCCACGCCGGTTTTTTTTTTTATTTATTTATTTTTCTATTTTTTTTTACACATTGCAGCCTGCACGGATCTGACTGATCCGTGCAGACTGCTAGAAATAATTCGTATTAGCGGCCGTATATACGGCCGCTAATACGAATTCCTACGACATCGGTGGGTTACAAAGCAGTCGTATATGACTGCTTTGTAAATCCCCCTCCGGAACACGACTTTGCATACGACTTAAACAGTCGTATGCAGTCGTAGGGAAAATACCAATACGAAAAACTAGGTTTTTCATATTGGTAAATTTCCCCCTATATGTCACATGATCTGTAGTAAATGCAAAACTGAGTGTTCCATACCTGGCTGCAGAGGTGGCCCCTAGAAATTTTATGCCCTAGGGAAGATTTTTGCCGGTGCTCCCTTGAAGATAATCCCATCACCAATCTTAGTGATTGTTCAAATCAATTTTTAAACATTTTCTAAATGTTTTAAAACATTCTGGAAAAGTGTCGGTGGCTTTGACACAGTTGGTGTGGCCTGAAAGGGAATGCTGTATCCACATGTCATGCATTAATTTTTATCACAAAAAACCCTGCACCCCATTTCAGGCTAACCTTTGTCTCCTTAATGCCCCCATACACTAGCCGATTTTGGTCAGATTTAGGCCAGATCAGTTGGATCTGGCCTAAATCGGACCAAAATCGGCTAGTTTTGATGTCCCCTCAGATCCGATGCGCGGTCCCGTGCGCATCCGATCTGCGTCGGGTGGTCGGACCTGCTGCACGTCCGACCACCCGACTTGGGACCTAGTGGGGCGGTGCGGCGGTGGAGGGAGCAGGGGGGGCTGGGGACGCTGCGGGGGACACAGGCGGCATAGACCCGGGCGGGGGTAGCCGGGAGCTGTCAGCACTGAATAAAAAAAAAAAAGCCGATACAATGAATGGGCGGCCTGTGATTGGCTGAGCGCTCTCTCAGCCAGTCAGCAATTGACTGAGAGAGCGCTCAGCCAATCAGAGGCTGCCCATTCATTGTATAGGCTTTTTTTTCTAGCACTGACAGCTCCCGGCTCCCTCTGCCCGGCTCTATGCCGCATGTGTCCCCCGCAGCGTCTATGTCCCCCGCAGCGTCTGTGTCCCCCACAGCGTCTGTGTCCCCCGCAGCGTCTGTGTCCCCCGCAGCGCCTGTGTCCCCCGCAGCGCCTGTGTCCTCCGCAGCGTCTGTGTCCCCCGCAGCGTCTGTGTCCCCCGCAGCGTCTGTGTCCTCCGCAGCGTCTGTGTCCTCCGCAGCGTCTGTGTCCCCTGCAGCGTCTGTGTCCCCGCAGCGTCCCCAGCCCCCCTGCTCCCACCAGCAGCCCCACCCCCCCTGCTCCCCGGGTTTTTTACATGTGATAAATCTAGACGATTTATCACATGTAAAAAATGGCACATCAAGTGCCAATCTAATCAAGCTCCCCCCGGGAGCAGCCGGGGAAGCTCAGGGGGAAGTCGGGGGCGACTTGTCCTGAGGACAAGTCGCCCTAGTGTATGGGGGCCTTTAGTCCTCACCCACTCCCCTCAGCAATCACAACCAGTATTCTCTTCCCAGACTCTTGCCTCCAAGTGACAGTCCACTCCTCCCCCTCCTAATCCCTCTTCCCATACACAGAACTACTCAACACCTCACCTCAATCCTTATTGATGCCAGGGAATGGGTAACAGAGGAAGGCAGGGGGTCATGCAGTGCATGATGTAAGATGCAGTGGGTGAAAGGGAGAGGGTGACTGGAGAGAAAGGTTCATAGGAAGAGTTTTGTGCATCACCATAATTAAGCACTACATTCTGAGCTGATTTCAAGTCTTATACGGCCTACACACATGCCGATATTAAGGCATTTTCTAAACTACTTTGCTTAGTTTGGCTGGCCGAGATTGATGAACAGTGTCCATCAATATCAGCATCGGCAGGGTTCTCTCACCAGAGAACACTGGCACTGTCCGTTTGCTCAGCACACAGAGCTGACAGCTTGCTCTGTGTGTGGACTGTCAGCTCTGTGTGCTGAGCAGAACGGCCCAACATAGCACAGCTAGGTCGCCCTACACACATCGGCATGTGTGTAGGGCCCATAATGGGACAATGCACATAGTAATCTTGCTGAGCGTTCTGAGCTATGCTAGATTGTTCAAAAGGCTTTAAAAGACTTAGCAAGATTGCTCAGCACACAGCGATGTGTCAGTGCTGTGTGCTGAGAGATCTGTCAGGGCCAATTTTCTCTAGTGAGAACACTGGCCCTGACCCCGGTGATTGCCTACATTTATCCAGCATGCTGGATATTAATTCTCATGGAGATAGCGACGCACGGGGCTGTACATGCCCCTACACACAGAGCGATGTAGGGGTATTTTCTAAGATTTCTATTGAGATCGCATAGAAAATGCCCCTAAATCGCTATTTGTGTAGGGTCCAAATGCAAATAATGTTTTATGACCGTTAGTACACCCTCTCTTCTCCCTGAATCTGCATGACTGTGGGGGTGGGAGATTGTGGGGTGGCACCGTGGCTGGCTCGGAGCAAGTGTCTCCACAAAGGCACATGGAATAAAGAGCTTCTATGACTGGTCATGTTCAGCAGCCCTCCTCCTGTGGCCATATTTGTTGCTGTTCGCTGCCCTCACTTACTGCACAACGGCTGCTCCAATTGGTGCCAACTCCTGGCCGTACAGTAGGAGCTGCCTAATTGGAGCTAAGATAAAGTTGCGCTGAAGGTACATTTACACGGGAGTTTCCAGTATTAAAGAACTGTTCAATCTTTTCCTTCTTAAATGTACATCAGGTCTCTACCACAACTAAGGTCAAAGTGATTGTGTTTCATCCCTATACTTGTAATGGAACACATTAGCTCCTTCCAGTGAAGAAGGCATGCATGTTGAGTGTTGGGATGCATTATTTTAAGAGGTGCAATAGAATTATTGAGTAGGCACATGTGGGTACTTCCCCAGGCTAGAATGTGTGCTATTCTTTGGATGTGCAACTACTTAAGAGGGCTGTCAGGGAACAGATTTAAGCCATAAACTTGTAGTGATCGAGTGGGATGCCTCCTAGCTGATTCTGAACTGTGACTCCCAGCTGTTGTTGTACATAGAAAGTAGGATTCTACCTAGTAACAAGCTCCTGTTTGAACATATGGCAGTACAGATTACTGGATAATTTACAAGTCATACACCTGTCTAGCTGCTATCATGCAATGACAGATTCATATTTGTGTGTCATAATGTCATCTTTTAATAACACTTTTGGAACAATCATTTTCATGGTGCACAAAAAGTAAAAATGTAATCTACAATGAACATTGGCACTTTTATTCAAAACAAAAAAATAGTACAATCGGCTGCCAAAGTCATATTAATCTCTTCCAACTTTATTGACAGGGCAAATAATTAACACCCCTGTTACTGACTCGCAATCACTGCCTGGAGTTCTATGTTCATCACATACAGTAATTATCTTTTTAGCTTTTGACACTACTCCCCTATCAACTGCTAGTTTACTTAAGTACTAATTAAGGCTGTAGCAATAAGTAACATGCCTGACACTGATTTTACAGGGTTCTTTAAATATGATTTGGCACAGCCACACTGTGAACACATTTATGTATTTTTGTATTCTTCTTGAAATGCGGTTGTCCCGTCGTCCTGTCCGCAGCTGCGGTCCCGCCGCATATGTGTGGACAGCCAAATAGGAACCTTTATAAAGGCTCATTCTAGCCAAGCGGGTCCTGCTGAATGGCACCCGCTTGCCCACTATGGGGCCGATTCTAGATCACTCGCAGTGATCTGAATTTGGTCCCTCCCTCCTACAGTCGGGTTTTGCACATGAGCATTTCTGCGCATGTGCTAACCCCGGCAGCGAACGGACGTGGTGAGTTACACACTCGCTGAGCCGTTAGCAGGGAGGGAGGTACGGGGATGGATGGCGATGGGGACGGGGACGCCCATGGAAACATCCACTGTGTTATGGGCATACTCATGAAAACACTAGGAGTTCCCATGGGAAGGTAGGCGGGCTGAATTTTGTTTTCAAAGGCAGGAGAACTCGCTTGATGGTCGGCAAATGATTTCTCCTGCAGTGAAGGACTGCGAGGAGATGAAGACAACCTCTCGCATGTTACCGAGGGGAATCGGCTGCGGCAAGGGAGGGGATGGGCGATCAGAGGGGCGGCAGGTAGCCTTTATAGTGCTCAGTAAGCTGCGATGTTCTCAGCTTACTGAGCAAACCAGAATCAGGCCCTATGGGGGTTATTCTAAATTGTATGGTCCACCATGCATTCGATGTTTTGCATCTGCACATGCACAGATGCATTTCTGCGCATGTGCAGGCACAGGGTGCATGCGGCCACGGTGAACAGAGTATTCTCCGGGCCCACACCCAAGATTGTGGGTGGGTGGTTTGCCCATGGGAATGGCCAGCGTTTCATGAACGTTCCCATGAAAATTCTGGGCGTTCCTATGGAAATCTCCCAGTGAAGCAGGTGCGGGGTGGGGATCATGCAGCTGATATCACCGGATGTCAGCTGCCCGCCTATTTCCTGTTGAGTGTGCGCGCAAAGCTAAATGACCGGAGAGCCACTTAGATATACATGCACTTTCTACATCATTCGATAATTGGCGACCATCAAATCATGTGGGTGTTCCCCCATAGGCTGCGAATAGATGTTTATGTTAAACATCTATTCACAACCCTGCAAACTAACCCGGCATGCGAGGGGGGTGGGCAGACCGGCATTTGGCGGGTGGTGTCTGGGGGACTCGCAGAATTGTCTCGAAAGATTTGCTGCAGCACTTAATATAAAGCTGTATTTAAAAAAAAAGGACACTATTGTATATGATTTAGTGTTGGACCTAAAGGATTTGTCTGTGTGTGTGTCAAGTTGAATGTATCCATATCTCAAGATGAGTTAATCAAAAATGATAGTGTTTGTACAAAGATACAGTATAAATATGTATACTTATATGTAATGTAGCGTTTAGCAGCTGGCTAACTTCAAGTCTCCATTTCCCCTGGTTTTACACAGCCACAAAACCTGTCTTATTTACTGTACTAAGGAGATGATCTGGAAACCTCACTCTAAAGGGGCCTACATATGTAGCAATTTAAGGGCATTTTCTAAGTGATCTCACTATGGGCCTTATTCTAGTTCACTCTTTCTCACAAAATCTTTCTTAGACGGACAAAACCATGTGCACTGCAGGGGGGCAGATTTAAAATGTGCAGAGAGAATTAGATTTGGGTGAGTCATTTTGTTTCTGTGCAGGGTAAATACTGGCTGCTTTATTTTTACACTGCAATATAGATCTCACTTTGAAGTAAAACCCCACCCAAATCTAGTTCTCTCTGCACATGTAACACCTGCCTCACCTGCAGTGCACATGGTTTTGTCCATCTAAGAAGGATTTTGTCAGAAAGAGTGATCTAGAACAGTGGCGTAAGTTCGTCCCAAGTGCCCGGAGGCAAGATAAATGTTGGTGCCCCCCCCTCCCCCCCCTTCCTAATACATACACATACACACCTCTTTCACGCAATAAAAACAGACACGGGTGGATTCAGAACAATGGATGCAGCCTCACAACTATTTCTTGGCCTCTGAAGGCATGATGAGGAGAAGCAGTGGTGAAAAGTGAAAAGGTGATGGGGTGTAGAAGGAAGGGAGGCAGTGATGGAGTGGGGAGTGAGAGGCACAGTAAAAGGGGAGAGTGAGAACGAAAGGGGGAGTGAGTGAGAGGGTAAAGAGAGAAGGGTGGATGGGGTGGAGTTTTGGACAGAGAGAGTGGGGGAGTGAGAGAGAGGAGGAAGGGTTGAGTTTTGGACATGGAGAGTGGGGGAGTGTGAAAGAGGGGAGAAAAGGGTGAAAGTAAGTGTGAGAAGTGGGGGAGGCTGAGAGCGTGAGAGGGGGGAGAGAGTGTGAGAGATAGAGAGGGTTCTAGGTGGAGAGGGCTGAGCGTAGAAAGGGGGGTGAAAGAGGGAGGGTGAGAGGGGGTGAGTGTGAGAGAGCGTGAAGAGACAGAGTTGAAAGAAAGGGGGGAGAGAGTGTGTGCTGGAAGCAAGACAGAGGGGGTTAAAGAGAGAGGAGATGGGTGGGAGGGTGAAGAGGAGAGAGAGTTTGAGAGAGAGGAGTGAGAGAGGAGGATGAGAGCGGAAGAGTGAGTGTGTGAGAGGGGGGGAGTGAAAAAGGTAGAGAAGAGAGATAGGGGTGAGAAAAAGAGTGAGTGGGAGAGAAGGGTGAGAGTAATGGAGGGGGGAGTAAGTGTGAGCGAGGAGAAGAATAGAGGGGTGGTTGAGGGGAGAATGAGTGTGAGAGAGGGAGAGAGTGAGTGTGAGAAGTGGGAGTGTGAGAAGTGGGAGTGTGAGAAGTGGGAGTGAGTGTGTGAGAAGTGGGAGTGAGTGTGAAAAAAGGGAGAAAGTTAGAGGGGGGGGAGAGGGAGTGTGCGAAAGAGGGAGAGAAGAGAGAGAGCATTGATAGAAGTGTGCAGGGAGCAGCATACCAACATTACCTTCTCTGTGTCACTGGATCCCCTTAAGAATGGGAGTGCACGGGGGGGTTGGGTGCCCAATGTCCCACGGAGGTGTTGCAGCTCCCTGTATATGTCCTGGCTCCCTCCAAGAGTGGTATACGGGTCGGCCTGCTTCTGTGTGAGGTGATATGCGGGTCTTCCGGCTTCTGTGATATGCGGGTCGGCTGTTCAATATGTAAAAAAAAAAATCACTTAAACGACACGGGTTGTTCGTTCACGGGCCTTGGTGGCCTTCCGAAATCCGCCACTTTCTCTGTCACTCAACACAAACACACACCTGTTTCACTCAAACATGCACATGCGCAAACACCTTACACTTATCAGACACACACATCCCTGTCACTTAACATCCACAAACCTGTTTCACTGAAAACACACATGCAGCACACCTCTTACACAACATACACTTCTGTCACTAACAAACATACACACATACAGTACACTTCTGTCACTAACAAAAATACACACATACACTTCTGTCACTAACAAAAATACACACATACACTTCTGTCACTAACAATAATACACACATACACTTACAAACATCCACGCACACAGACTGCTTACTTATTAAAAACGCCTCCTGCACATCTCACATTATTTGCATAAATGTACCCATTTATTTGGGCTGCAGATATGGGTACACATATACCTACATAAAGGGGGTCATTCTAATTTATTTGCATCCACCGTGCGTTCGCACGAGGAACTGATGTGCGTATGCGCTGGCGCATGTGAATCGCCACACTGTTTGCAAAGCGCAGGCACCCAAGACTGCGGGCAGGGGTGGCTGCGAATATTCGCACCCATGGGAATACCCAGCATTTTATGGGTGTTCCCATGGTAATCGGCCCGTGACGTGGGTGCCAGGGGTGGACAGCTGACATCACCGGATGTCAGCTGCCTGCCAAGTTCCTCTCCAGTGTGCACGCAGATCTAAGTGACCTGAGAGTCACTTAGATCTGCGTGCACGTTCCACATCATTGGATGGTCGGCGACCATCGAATCATGTGGGTGTTTCCACGTAGCCTGCGAATGGATGTCTATGTTAAACATCCATTTTTGCAGCCCATGAGAATGAATTTGGCATGCATTATACACACAGATAAATACATCCAGTATATAATAGTTACACACACACACACACACACAGATAAATACATATTGTACATAATAGTTACACACACACACACACACACATATATATATACACAGAGAAATTCAGACTGTAAATAATAGTTACACACACACACACACCGATAAATACATACTGCACATAATAGTTTCACACACACACACACACAGAAAAACATACTGTACACAATAGTTACACACACACACAGAAATACATACTGTACATAATAGTGACACACACACAGAAATACATACTGTACACAATAGTTACACACACACACACACACACACACACAGAAATACATACTGTACACAATAGTTGCACAAACACACACACACACACACACACACACACACAGATAATACATAATGGATATAACAGTCACACTCACCATGCTACTGCTGAAGAAGGGCCTGGCTGGCAATCACTGTGTGTACAGTACAGTCCTGTGCCGTGTAGCCACGCCCCCTTTTCGGGCTGCTACTCCGGAGCCACTCGCTCCCTCTTGTCTGGCTGCAAGGAAGGATGCGTGCACTGCATTACAGAAACTGAAAGTTAAATTATGCTCCCAGCAGCTCTGAGCTTCCTGCAGCAAGGTCTGCTAGGAGCTGTAGTTTATTTTCATTTTCTTTAATGCTGAGTGCACTGCACCATGCTCCTCTCTCTGTGCCCCCCCTAGTGGCTAACGCCCGGCGGCCAATGTCTCCATTGCCTCCGGGAGTTACGCCACTGATCTAGAATAAGGGCCTATATCGCTCAGAAATTGCCCCTACATTGCTCTGTGTGTATGGGCAATAGCGATGCACGGCCCTGTGCATCACTATCGCGCAGTGGTTAATATCCAACATGCTGGATATTAATCGGTCAGTGCCAGTGTTCTCACCGGAGAAAACTTGCCCTGTCAGATTGCTCAGCACACAGCGCTAACACATTGCTGTGCGCTGTGTGCCAAGTGATCTAGCATCGCTCACAACGCTCAGCAAATCTCTATGTGTGTAGGCCTCTTAAAGCTCAATAAGCAGACAGGCAATCAAAAGCAGCGAGATAGTGCTGCTGATTGTAAGGAATAACATTCTGTATATTTGCACAATACATATGCATTCAAAGAGGTTAACCCATTAAGTGACTACTATTAGTATTTATAGTATTATAGAGTGAATGCTATTATTATTTATATTATATTTATGGTCTTGATTACTGCTTTTTTATCTGATACAGTATGAACATTTTCATCAAATATATATGTCATATCAAATCAGTACATCAAGGTCACTTCTGTTATGTGTATGTATAGACGGATTATATTTATGTAAACTTGGTGTGTTTAGAATTAATATTGACAAAAAAAATACATAAAACTTACAGGAACTTGACAGGACAGGAACATAGAATGTACAGAACTTTCCCCAGTAACAGTGCAGTAAGTGCTTATCAACAAATCTATGTTGTGGCAACTTAGGGTAAAACTTTGTCTGTTGTGTACATAAGCAGCGATAGATGTTTCACTCACAAATACTGCTTTGCTCCTTGTTGTATCTAGTTCTAAATGCAATTAATACCCAAGAATCCATTCACTCCCAACATATAGAATGCAGAGGTATCTGAGCCGTTCACTTGAAGAATGGAGGGAAGGCGGCAGCAGCAGCAGGGGGACATGTTGTCAGTGTCGACATAGTGTGTTTATTTGTTTACAGTTTCTTATATAGCGCACCATATTCCATTGCACTTTACAATTGGAAACAGTGATAAAACAAATCGTAGTAACAATGTCGACATAGAGGTAGGAGGACCCTGCTCGCAAGTTTACAGTTGACACTTTAGTGTAGATTTATTGACTGTTGATCAATCAATCATCCGGATACCGTTTTAATCTATTTCGGCCTCCATTGCCATGTTTTATTGTCATGTTTAGTCTCAGTTTGAGGTTTGTCACATAGACGACAATCGAGTCTCACATAAGGGGATGTCTGTGCGTGATGTAATGTAAATGAGGGAATAATAATGTGCTATCATGTAAATTAGGGCATAGGGCAGTGTCGGACTGGGGCAAAAAAGGGCCCTCCATGGGGATGCAGTTGTTAATAAGAACATGTAATTGTAGAAAATATATAATGTAACATGTCATATATATAATGTATAATTCAAGTGCACAGTCTGGAGCCTGACCTGTAAAGGGGAGTGCAGGGGGCCCAGAGAGTGGGACTTACTGACAGTTTCCCCTGTACCCCTGTGGGCCAGTCAGACCCTGAACTAGGGGGCAAAAAAATAACCACTATGGGGGATAATTTATTAAAAATGCCGATAACTTTAAATCCATGGTACCAAGGTGTACGAATGGGATCTGCCATGTTAGGTCTGAAAATAGGACCTAAGAACAACACTAATTTACCAAGCTGTCTTATTCTCAGCATTCATATTTTCCATTGCCAAAGTCATTCGTATTTGTGTGCCGAGTTTCCCAGCAGCCAAATACGGACAAGGCTGAGGTATCCTATGTATCATTCAGATCCGTGCAGGCTTCTCTGTGTAAAAAATAGAAAAATAAATAAAAAGAACATTGTGGGGTCCTCTGTCCATGAATATGACCAGCCCCAGGCTCTTGAATCGGTCCTGGTTGCAGAAATACAAGGGAAAAAAATTAAATAAGGTCCCTCTGTATTTCTGTAATTAATCCGTCTTGAGAAAGTTTCTGGTAACCATAGAAACGAAACACATTAACCAACGTCACTTCCGCTCTACATCACCACGCTTGCACCCTCCGCTGATTCAACCCGTCTTCCCAGCTATTGGGCAGTCATGTCTCTATCGGCTTCACTTCACCACCTGATTCGGCAGGCACGGACTCTAACTGTTCTTCCCATGCTATAGTAAGCCGACTCCGTCACTTCCATTTACAACAGCGGGTGGAGTTTAATCCCCGCCAAATGGCACATATCCAAGCTACAGATATATATCCGCCACATAACTAACTAACATATGCTACAGAGTAACCCATAGGCCCTAACAGACTGCTTTGTGCGTGTTCTGCATACACGCTAAAGGGCTCTTTGCATACAATTGCCTCACTTCTCCCTACTGATCCATCTGGCTCAGGCATCAACCACTAACAACTACTAATACCCTGTGTTATTTTTGCCACGGAGTTCCTTATGCAAGCGTGACTGATGAATTGATTGTCTATTTGATGCTATATTTAGCTTTATGCTATTATTATTATTTTAGATATTGTTGTTTTATATTTTCACTGTATCCATTGAATCAATTTTTATATATTGCTTCCTACATGGAATATTAAATAGATATAAAATTATCTTAAAGGTGTGTCCAGTATACATTTCGTTCATTGGTACTCTCCCAGAACATTACATTCACTAATTAGCGCAAAGTGTTATTACCTCCATGATTTCTGTAATCAACACTGGACTATTGGACCGGTCCTGGTTACAAAAATATGGGGGACAATAAAAGGGGTCCCCTGTTTATTTATGACCAGCAATGAGCTCCAAGCGCCAGCGGTGCCATGCCACAACCAGGGGAGACTTTTTATATAAAACATGACGCCCTGGCTGGCTGAGTCCCCGGGGGAGTGGGCAGGGCAGCCGAGGGGAATGTCGTGCAACGGTAATATTTAGGGGGTGTGGCCTAAGTGTGGGCACCTCCCTCACTTAAACCACGCCCCCAAAATGTTTAGAGGAGGGTGAAGGAAAACTCTAAAAACTGTAATCTCAGCAGCAGCACACATCTACAGCATGTGCTGAGCTGACAGCAGGCTCAGCATGAACTCTCACGCTGTCACTCTCATGCTGAGCCTGCTGTCAGCACAGCACATGCTGTAGAATTGTGTGCTGCAGTTGCTACCTGGGAGGGACGCGGGGGGAAGGGAGGGGTCAGACCCAGGGACGGATTTAGGGGTCAGGCCGCCCCTAGGCACAACATTTTTGGCCGCCCCCCCCCCCCCCCCTATTAGACTATGAATGGATATTTGGGGGTAATATTATGGGGAAGACAACAAACAAAAAATACCTATGGTGATCGTGTCTACTACATGTGGCACAGGGGACAGGGGTATATAAGTTTTTTTTTAGTGACCACTATAATACATGCTGCAGGCATAGTTACTTTTACAATGGGTACAGGTAGATACAATTAGGGCCCAGAGCCCCTTCTGCTGGCTTAAGATAAAACCCATGACACTGTAGGGTCCCCACCATCAGGTCACTGTGGTGTCACAGGCATCGGCCTGGGGTACGAAGCCACCTGTGACTTCCAGGAGGTAAGGGGAGAAAGAAGGTCCCGGGCAGAGGAGGGGAGGACATAGGCACCAGCGGGGAAACAGGTACACATAACATGCTACAGACCTTGCACAGATGCTGGCCCCAGGAGAGCACCTCAAACTGGTATCGCTATTAACACTTTAAGCAGGCAAAAGGGGCCAAGGCCATCCTCCATAGGCAGTAAGTTAGCCAGGCAGTGAGCCTGGGGGTGAGGACGGGGAATCCGGGACAGTCACATAGAGCGCATTTCCGGCTTCTCACTGCATCAGGTCTTTCTGTGTCCGGCACCTGTCCACAGCTTTAATACACTCCCCGCATACACAGTAACCCCGTTAAAAAGGGAAGGGGAGAGGCTGGCACGCGGATGAGCGGCATCTGATAGCGTTGCTCATTCCGGATCCCGCAGCTTCATACTACTGCTGCCCGCCCGCCACTCTGTTAGGTAGGTCCCCTGTCGCTGTATCAGCCCAGTACTGCAGTCCCTGATGGTGGCACCGGCTGCCGCCCGTAATAGGTGCCGCCCCTAGGCCCGTGCCTCACGGGCCTAGTGACAAATCCGGCCCTGGTCAGACCAGGCCTTCAGCAAGCCTGGGCCCGGGTAATTAGTACCCCCCCCCCCCCCGTTGGCTGCCCTGGGAGTGGGGAACCCCCCAAAAGAGGCCATTAATGCCAAGCATGCTTCTGCATGGGGGGTATGAGAGGGGTGGGCGGCACGCCATTTAAATATATATATATATTTATTTATTTTTATATATATTTATTTATTTATCTATTTTTTAACACAAAGTAACCTGCACGGATCTGACTGATCCATGCGATGATTCAGCCAAATTCATATAAATTTATATAAAACATCCGTTCTATGCACCTTGCGAATGGTGGGCCAGCCTACCACCATTCGCAAGGTGGGATCTGGTTCACTTGCAAGGATGCAAATTTGCAGCAAATGAATCAGAATACCCCCTCAGTGTTTTACAACAAGGTATACTTATTCTTCTTTTAGTTACATTTTATAGTTTCATGCAGACTTAAAAATAATGACGCAGAACAGGAATTACTTGTGTATATATATATATATATATATATATCATATATATCATCTACATATATGTCTAGTGTCCATTTGTGTGTCCCAACTAGCACAAAGCAGCTGCACATGCGCTTAAAGGTTTATGCACATGCGCAGTAGATACACATCGCTCCCCTATGCAAACGCGCAGGGGAGCAATCAGACCAGAATCAGTGCCATTCCCCATAGCAACTAATTCAATTGTATCTATTATCTTGTAGGAGGTGCTAAATAGGAAGTAGAATCTGATTGGTTGCTATGGGCAGCATCTCATCTCCAATAAAACTCTCATCTTAGTAAACTTACCTCCACATGTCTACATGCAAAGTACAGTAGTAATAGGCAGGCTTCAAAGTTACTGAGCAACCTGTAACGTAAGTATTGCAGTTACTATACAGCAATGAAAAGGGAGACAAGGAGCTATGATACAGACATACAAAGGTAAACTATAGTGCAATGTAAACTGCCTTTCTATCAGCAGAATTACCCAAAAAACATGACCATCACAAGCAAGATTGACCTGGATGAAGCATTCTTCTTGCAGTTCTTCATTTTGTCCACTTGGAGAGTGAACAGCACAGATAGAGCACGCTCTTTGTGGCATGCATAGTCAGACAGTTAAACGTTTTCCCCGTTACCTCACTTGAATACCATGTGCCGGGCCTGGATTTTTCTTTGGATCTATGCCAGGAGTTGGAAAAAACATGTCGCACTGCATAATCCAACCATGATAGAGTACTCAGGGAAATGTCTTACAGGTGCCTAAGGTCGGACAGGCCTTTTAATTATATATTGAATACTGCATGAACTTGAAGGGTGTGATAGCCTAAAAATATATTTCACAAACATGGCTTTAGGACATTAGAGAATGTTCTCATACTTCATTTGAAATACTCACATGCTGTTCTCTGCTCAGAACAGCTGTGCTAAATCCAGTAAATACAATTAGATTTCCATTGAAAGAAATGAAGAAAAAAAATATTATTTTTTATTATTATTTGTAATCTAAAATGATTTATTAATTAAGATTGGTGCATGGACACAAGGTGATCCCCACTTTGCCAGAAAAAAATTCTGGCACCCCACCCCCATACATTTATTCATTTTTTTTTACCTAAATGCTCATTGCCAGGGGTTTCATGCTTATTGACAGGAGTTACATGATCATTGCCAGGTTTTTCATGCTCATTGACAGGAGTTATGTGATCATCGCCAGGGGTTTCGTGCTCATTGACAGGGGCAATCTATCTCTCTATATGTATCGCTACCTGAAATCTGGAACATCTGGGTAGCAATATACGCGACCCAGTAGAAACTCTAGCATCTATCCATCTGTCCAGTAGGACCTCTAGCATCTGTCTCCTCCGAGGCAGCAGACATTTTTGAAGTGACATTTTCATCAGATTCCATACAGAAGGCCAGCCCACTGGACTCTGCAGGGACCATGCACTCCCACAGTGCCAGCTACCCATCATCCCATCACTGGGAAAGAAGTTTCCAGTACCTAGAAACCTTTCTGTGTGTTTGAATCCTTTCCTGACCTGCTTACCATGGTGGCACGATGGCTCCTTTTGGTGGCTATCGTAGACACCTCTGTATGTGCAGGATCCATTCTGAACAGTGCTACCTGAGCCACAGCCAGATTGACAGATTGCAGTCATTTGGGAGTGGGCTGGGGGCAACTAAAATTCCAGAAAAATAGTGTGTGGCATGAAAGCCTCTCCATGATTGCGGTGTCTGACCCACATTCTCAGTTGCTTTGCTGTACGGATCTTCAGTATGGTCACCATGGTCGATTAATCTAGGGCTCTCCTCCAGCACAAATACTGACATGGAGAAGTAGCCCGCTTAGTGCATGTGGCCCTTTATCCCTTAGCTCTGCTACTGCACTGTCAGGGGGAGGGGGCACCACTGTCTATTTTGCCTCTGTATACATAGCATTAACTAATTCCACTAGTCAGTATCCCTGGTATGGGTCATTAGGTCGACCAAACTAAGGTCGACATGCATTAAGCTGACCACTGAAGGCCGACACATGAAAGGTTGACATGGCTTTACTGGACAGGGTCATCAGGTCGACACAAGCATCAGGTCAACATTGGGAAGGTCGAAAGTCAAAAGGTCGACATGGGTTTTTCACTTTTTTTGCCCCGAATGTCAACACAGTTGACGTGGACACCGAACAAGTGTTATGCTCGTCATGCTTTGGGCTCGGAAATTAAAATTCCGCCTGTCAGCACATGTCAGTTAAGAATATTTTTTTGAAAAATCCATGTCGACCTTTTGACTGTCGACCTTTCCAATGTTGACCTAATGCGTGTGTCGACCTAATTGCATGTCGACCTCCAGTTGTCGACTTAATGCATGTTGACCTTTTGACTGGCGACCTAGTGACCATACCAGTATCCCAGTGTTGTTTTTATAAAATGGGTGGTAATCAGGGCCGGCGGCACTACTAGGCAAATCTAGGCATTTGCCTAGGGCGCCGGCCACTGGAGGGCGGTATTTGGCCCCCCTTGCCGCCCGGGTACCTGTCCTGCGGCGTATATGTGCGTAAAAGCTGGCGGCAGCTGGGGGTCCCTGCAGTCAATAAGAAATAACGAGCGCTATCCACCGGGCTATGCGGAAGCGCTTCTGTTTTGGAAACACTGGCCACACGCTGATTGGCTGAGATTCAGCCAATCAGCGTGCGCCGTGTGGCCAGTGTTTCCAAAACAGAAGCGCTTCCGCATAGCCTGGCGGATAGCAATCGTTATTTTTTATTGACTGCAGGGACCCCCAGCTGCCGCCGCCAGCTTTACAGCGCTGCAGGACAGGTACCCGGGCGGCAGACACCGGGGCGCCCCCACCCCGACTTGCCTGGGGTGCTCTGGTGCCTTGCACCGGCCCTGGTGGTAATTGATAGTATAGTATTCTGGTAGGATAGATATAAATGTTTTACCTCAGCCTTTTGAATGTGCTCCTTTCCATGGTAATTAATACTACACTATAGTGATTCCGTACTTGTAAATAAAATTGCACTGCCTCCAGTCCACCTGGCTGGGCAGCGTTGCTTGTTACCACATGGCAGTGTTGTGACCTGCAGACTGAAATCTTATCTTTCATTTGTCGCCACATGAATACAGTGTGAAGGTACAGCCGGCTGATAACATATTTCACGTGGCAGAAGTGTGCTATGATCTATAAATATTTAATAACATTGGAAAATTAGCTGGAAACTCATTGTAATTATGGTGGAAATACTTTCCAGGCTGACGATGGAAATACAAATGAGCGGCTCTGTAATCAGCCCCTGGAAGTTGGCCAGGATTTGCTGTTTTCCATTTTCATTTTCCTGCTAAAATAAAAGCTGCTGCATTTCCAGATTAAATAATGGAAGAGAGATTGTCTGTACTTCTTACTTTAGAGGTTCCAAACTTTTGAAAAAAATCTTCCTTCAAGGTATATCTGCAGCTTCCAAAAGGATTAGTTTAATTATACAGATGCGTAATGTTTAAAAATACCTACAGAAAAGTCATTTATTATACTAACAGGCTTAAAGTCATAAATACGCAAAGCATTTTTAGTATACAGTATATACAAATATAATATTTACTGTGAATCTCCTACCCCAGGGGTTCTCAAACTTGGTCCTCAGTATACAAACAGTTCATTTTATCCAGGTCTCCTTACAGAATAACAAGTGAAATAAATAATTCTAAAATGTATCCACCAAAGTGGGAATTGCTGCGCTATTTATTTGTAATATCTAAAATGAATACACACAATGAGTGAATGCACAGACTCAAATAACTGGATGGAAACTGTCTCGGTATAATGTCAAAGCTAATTTATTTAGACAAATATAGAAAATTTTAATAGGCGGCCACCTATAAACAATAAGACACAATAATGTACTAAAAATTCAAGATAATTATTATGCATATATATATATATATATATATATATATATACAGAACACAGGTGGATCTGCGCAAAGCAATACTTTTGAATCAGTGAAACCCGTCTTCTGTTTGCAGTGCAGCTCACTCTTGAGAGGCTTTGTCACGGCCTCAAATGGAACACATGTAACACAAGAGAAAAGAGGAGCACACAGGTGAGCAAGATTGAACAGCGTTTACTGAAAAAAAGTGCAGGCTCACATACATTAAGGATAGCAGTAGTCAGCATATGTGGTAATCACCGTCAGCACACCAGTACATAGCACGGACACCGGAGGACATCCAGAGGACCGGCAGAATGGAATTCAGGACAGCGGCGGCGGCGTTCTCCATACACGGAGTCAAGACGGACAGGTAACTCTGTAACCAGGATCTGATACAATGCAATGGAGATCTACATGCACAAAGCACCATCAATATCACCTATTTAAGGGCTTAGTAAATAGCGGCTAAGAAGCCCATCCACACCTAAGACACAGTTTCAACAATGTTCAAGTATCACGAATATTTACCCCATTATGATAATAGGAGTACACCCCAGCCCGAGAGGCTGTTATAAAACACCATATATCATCATATTATTGAGAATGACCATGTCTAGTAAAATATGGTCCCACTTTAGCCCCCCTCACTCTATATTAGACTGTTATGTTCTATAAAGATGAAGCATATTCATAATTATATGCAATATAAGGTCCCACTATAATCATATGCAAAATCTTATGTAAATATAAGGCCCCATTATAGCCCCCACAACCCCGTATCAATATTAAGATGAAGCATAATTTTTACAGGGTTTAGTAAATAGCGGCTAAGAAGCCCATTCACACCTAAGACACAGTTTCAACAATGTTCAAGTATCACGAATATTTACCCCATTATGATAATAGGCGTACACCCCAGCCCTAGAGGCTGTTATAAAACACCATATATCATCACATTATTGAGAATGACCATGTCTAGTAAAATATGGTCCCACTTTAGCCCCCCTCACTCTATATTAGACTGTCATTTTTATAAAGATGAAGCATATTCATAATTATATGCAATATAAGGTCCCACTATAATCATATGTAAAGATAAAATCATATGCAAATATAAGGCCCCATTATAGCCCACACAACCCAATATAAAGATGAAGCATAATTTTTACTAAATAAACGTATCAGCAATTATTGATGTGAGCGCCCCTTATTACATGAAAGCGAGTAGCATACATAGCCACATACACCATACATAGCCACACCTACCAAAAGCAGGTATTATACATTTGATGTATGCGTTCCATTTTCATCTATGAAACGCAAGGAAATAAGCCACGCTCCTATTAGCATTGAGCGGAGTGTTTCCATGGACACATAGTGTTTCCAAGGACACATAGTGACGCCTCGAGTGACGTGGGGCGTCACGTGATACCATACCCATAATCTGAGGAACCGTCTAAAATACGCCTAAACTGACCCACTTGAACGATCTAACACTAGATCTATAAACACGTGCCACCTCATTCCCCATAGAGTTTAGGACATACGACCGTGATACCCGCTGCTAGCGGGGGACGTAGCGGAGAGCTGGTAGTCATGACTACTCTCCCGCCCACATCCAAACATCGGAAGTTAGACCATCCCACTCCCGGATATCTATGCTGACACGCAAGTGGAACGCACGCCATCCTATTAAGGTGGACTAATAGAGATGACCTGCCTCCACGTGGACTAGCGTATGTGACTTCACAGGCACTAATCACCCTCACACTACCCCTGAATGGAGAGCCTGTAACTTTATATGTTTTAGTAGTTATTGTCACATTTAGACAACGAGCACCCGGAAGTGATGTCATAGCCTTCTGGCTCATAAAGCAGCCTGAGCTCAGGTAGTAAGTATCTGCTGTCAGTGCTGGCCATTCCATTACACAGAGATTAGGTAAGAGGTTGTGGTGTAGTGTTCAACCAAACTTTCTGAAAACCTTGTAAAATATTAAACCCATTTAAATGTCATTATGTATTGAATATGGTTGCTAGCTTACTATGGAAAATTTATGGGATTCTGTCATGAAGTAATGCTCGACACTGTCGTTCATTGTTTATATTTTGTTCAATGGTTTATGCACTGTGCAATATATCAGTCTTATTTTAATGAATTTTAATGAATTTCTTGAATCCGGCATATATTATGTGGAGGATGCCCACTAGATCTCCATATGGAGAACCCTTAGTTGAATCCTGTATTATCAGAAGCCCGGCTATGGTCTGATTATAATTAGAATTAATTTGCATCACTTTTAGAACTGTGAAATCGAACCATTTATCGCCGTCATCTGTACGCATTGTATCCATCCCACAGTGGAGCATTAGGTATGTAACCTCCTTTCAAAAAAATGATTCACCTATAAATTCGGTGTTAAGCATATTCTAAATATACACTTCCAGTTACAGAAGACCTGAACGGCAGAATCAGGCCCACCACACTGCGCAGACTTATCTACAAATCCCCTCTTCGTTTTAATGGGCCTATTGACCCTTTTAACTGAAATATTCAACACTCCTGTACCCCAAGAAGCTGCCCAAAAAGGTTGCTGATTTGCCACGCACCTCGTGACCCCGTGTGGGTAATATTTGGTACGTAAAACATCTTTTTGCCCATCACAGTAACACTTTAAAAAACTATTATAGTGCCATTGACCACCTAGTTCTTCTTCAGATATTAAGGAATTTGCCCTACTAAAGGAGAGACAATCTTAGTATTACCATTGAATGGGAAAATAAACGCCAGTATATGCATTAGGACACCAGATTATGGTACGTGATTTTTGTTACAATTTTTTAATCCTGTAAAAATATGAATTGCCTGAAAGTCGTTACCATATTCACAATGTGGTTCTCCTATAGATATTTTGGAGACTGTTTTGGAGTTCACCCCATTGAGGGGAAGGTTGCTACAGCCTGTCTATCATCACTGAAGGACTAATACACCAGTACATTCTATATCTAATTCTGGTATGTGCCTCACATTCCCATCATCGATTAATTAAGGTCTCAAAGTAGCCTTTGTTCGAACTAGTTTAGGCCTCAAATTAACCCTTGTCCAAATATTTTATCCATTTCCCCCATTTTTCCTAAGGATATACCATAAAATAAAATAATATATATATATATTATTATATATATAATAATATATATAATTTAATAAAAATTAGTTTTTTTGTTACCTTTATCCCCTATTTATATCAATCCTCTTTTTGTGCTCACCTTCTTCTTTTTTGTGCTCATCCTCTCTCCCTACAAATGTTACTTTATATTTGTTCCTCCTTTTTATGGACTTGGTTGTCCATCATTAATTTTAAATTTATATAAATTTTATTTTAACATAAGTTTATAACTAACTTTGTATTTGTGTATATGATATACGATTACTTGTCTGTAACATATTACTATCATGTCTACCACCCACAGTTTAAACCCCTGATGAAGTCTTTGTTAAGACGAAACGCGTCGGGTTATTGATATTCCGAAAAGGATATTATTTCCAGATGTGAACTCTCGAATACTACAATAAAACACACTGGTTTTACGATTATACATTGTATTGTGTTTAACTGTGATTGGTGGAAATTCCACGTGGTGGTAAAAGCGCTCTCTATACCCCTTTTTTCCTATTTCTATTGTCACCTCCCACTAACAGGGGAGGTCCTAGAGTAGCTGCTTATACACTAAGGGCGCACGTGGGGTCATTCTTTCGATATATATATATATAATTATAAAAACTTTATACAATGAATTTCTGTATAGACATAACTTTTTATATAAATAGGCTTTCTATTTTCCTTCCAATTTTGGATATATTTCCAGGGTAGTGGATGATATATATAGCAAATTTGCCAGATGATATTGTTCCTTGTAAGGAAAGGGTAAGCCGAGCTGAACCCACAGTGTTGCCGGGCCACGGCACTACACAGTGGGGAGTCTGTATAGATGAAGTATAGCTCGCGGAAAGACAGTTTGTATATTAGAGCAGATGCTATGGAGGGTGGTGTGTTGTTGGATAAATATCTCACCTATACCTCCACACAGTCCTTCACCTTGCGAGTCCGGAGTGTCCCGCCGTACGGAGTTCTACTATCATCCACTACCCTGGAAATATATCCAAAATTGGGTTTAAAACAGAAAGCCTATTTATATAAAAAGTCTTGTCTATACAGAAATTGATTGTATAAAGTTTTTATAAATATATATATATATATATATATATATATATATATATATATAAAACAATAATTTTGTAGGAGCAGGCACTCACCATAGGCAATTTTTCAGGGTCGAAGCAAAAAAACTTTTATTCAGTCATAGCTGTCATTTTTTATCAGATTACTATAGGAACAAAAAGATTCCTAGAGGGTTCAGGGTTAGCAACACACCCACCATCGGGCGAGGTAATCTCGCTTTTTGCACCCGATGGTGTGGTGTGTTGAATAAATGCTCCCTGGATCTCCTTCTGTTAGTAATTGAAGAAGTGGGATCAGAATTGACTAAAATCAAAGCAGAAATTGCAACACTCAACTCAGCCTCTTTACCGACCCTGATTGGCGACTCCGATACTAATTGGCTTGAGAAATTGGGAGAACAGATCAATACCTACCAGGCCGATCTTATCTCCTTTAAAAAGAAAAAACTTGATCTGGTTAATCAAGATTACACTAACCACCAAGTTTACAGGTGGCTTAAAGGGGAATCTCATAGGCCGCAAGGTAGAAGAGAGTTTCGCCCGTATCGCTCCAGACCTAATTCTGGTTATAACAGCTCTTCCCAATCAAATTCTGAAGGAGAGGGTAGACCCCCTTGGGATCTAGCATCCTCTGCTTCCTCATCATCTTTTTTAGGTCGGGTGACTCGGAAATTCCCAGACCCTTCGCATCGCCCTCAAAGTACCCCACGAGGAGGGGCGGCGGGGGGAAGAAAAAGAGGAGCAAGGGGCAAATGAATAATTTGATCTTTAACATTTCCAGTCAGACACTGTCGGAGGCTGAGTGTGAGGTGTTAACACTAGGTTTTTCTTTTGTTCCGACTGTTAAGCCTGATAAATTCGACTGGTCTGTGGATGGTTTTAAATTTGGACGTAAGTTGCGTCTTCGTGAGTTCTTTGGTCCACGTCCTATTGAATCATCCGAGACCAAGAAACCATTTTCAAGAGCTAGTATGTTTGACCCACATTCAATTAATCCAAGCATTCGTACCTTTACCAGGTTGGTAGAGCAAGAGATGTCTGTATACCATCTATCACCAAGATATGATAATTTGTCCCCGCAACAACGTTCAGCCTTGCGGGACCTTGTGTCAAACAAACAGTTGGTATTCCGCCAGGCAGACAAAGGCGGAGGGATTGTCGTGCAAAACTACTCCGCCTATGATGCTGAAATACGGCGACAACTGTCTGACACAGACACTTATGAAAAAGTTGTTCCTAACCCTATGTTGAATGTCAAACGTCTGGTTGATATCTCTGTCACTACGGCAGTGCAGGCTGGTTGGATAACAAAAGAGTTGGGGGACTATTTGCGGGTGGATCATCCAGTCTGTCCGTATATTTATACGCTACCCAAGATTCACAAGAGACTGGATGATCCACCTGGTCGCCCCATCATCTCGGCTGTTGGTTCCGTATTACAGCCACTTGCTGAGTTTGTCGATAGTTATCTACAGCCTCATGTGCAACAAATGTGGAGTTATGTGAGAGACACCTCTGATTTTTTGGAAAAGATACAGTCATTGGGTGATATTCCAGATACAGTATTCTTTGCAACTATGGATGTTGCATCGCTTTACACGGTGATCCCCCACCAAGGTGGGTTGGAAGCACTGCGTCAGGCTTTGCAACACAATTTACATAATGGTCCTCCCATTGAGTTTTTACTGGAACTAGCTGAGTTAGTCCTGAGACACAACCATTTTTGCTACAACAAAGATTATTACATACAGCGATCAGGGACCGCTATGGGGTCATCCCTGGCTCCTTCATACGCTAATTTGTATATGCATCAATACGAAAATGCACATATTATGTCTATGTTTTCTAGCAAAATCCATTGTCTAAAGAGATATATAGACGATATTTTTTATTTTGGATGGGCACGGAGGAGGAGTTCTCTGATATGTTATCCTGTCTGAATTCCCTAGACACTACCATTCGATTTACTTCTTGCATTGATTCTACCAGCATCAATTTCCTTGATGTCACATTGTTCAAGGAAAACGGTAAGGTTGGATATACTCTTTATCGTAAAGAGACCGACCGCAACTCACTGTTGTATGCCACCAGCCACCATCCGAGCTCTCTAAAAGAAAGTTTACCCATATCTCAATTCACTCGCGTGTTGCGCAACAACTCGTCCGAAAATACTGTGAAAATCCAGTTGGATGAGATGAGTGAACGCTTCCGAGAAAGAGGCTACAAAATCAAAACCATTAATAGATGTCTACATAAGGCACTCACCAGGCATCAGACCAAGCAACCAAAACAGGCACGAAGTGGCTCAAATGGCATGATCTTTACATCTACGTACAACACGGCCTCGGATGACATGGAGAAGGCTATTAAAAAATATTGGCCGATCGTGTCTACTGATTCCAGAATGAGTCATCTGGATAAAAGACCTCCGATGCAGTCATTCCGTCGAGGACCTAATCTAAGGCAATTACTCATGCGGCCACATATACAACCAAGCGTGAGCAATCAGACATGGTTGCCATCACAACGCCTGGGCTGTGTCCGATGTCCAGACTGCACCACCTGCAGATCAATGCTGGTGGGCCAGACCTTCCCACATCCGCACACAGGGAGGAAGGGAGGAAGATAAAAATTCGTCACAGACTTTCATGTATGGCATCGTTTGTTATCTATATCCTTATTTGTCCGTGCGGACTTTATTATGTTGGACTCACTACTAGAGGGTTCAGAGAAAGGATGGCAAATCACCGCCTGTCAATTCGACAGGCTTTGGAACAAAAAAAGTCAGATAAACCGGTGGCAAAACATTTCCTAGCAATGGGACACTCGGTGGCTAGTCTGAGGTGCATGCTCATTGACTTTACTCCCCCTTTACTCCGCGGTGGAGACAGAAGTAGAAAGCTTCATCAAAAAGAAGCCCGTTGGATTTATGATTTGGGGACAGTTGCCCCTCGGGGCCTCAATGAACAGATTAGCTATAATGTGTTTCTTTAACAAATATTTTCATGAAAAGAATCTTTTTTGACAATGCAGCAAATCTGTTTTTCATTTTCTCACGGTTCATATGTTTTTGTGATAAGACTACTGGTGTACACAAGTATGTTGTGTGCACCCTATGGTAGTTTTTATTTTTTCAATTTTTCCCTTTTCTTTCTTCTTTTTTAAATGTATGTCTATTTTTGTATATATTGTTTAAGCTGATTAGTCATCTCTGTATGACGTATGATGAGGCGGTTCTCCACTGGCTATTTGTGGCATAGTGCACTCACTATTATACATTAGATATTGTGGCATTGCGTGTGTTTGACTACAAAATCCCCTTTTTTTGTAGCCTTTGACCCTAATTTTTCTGATATTTAGCGGAGGTTTTGCGTTCCATTACTGTGGAACGCACCCCACTTCCTGTCATCCGAGTTCCGTTTTTTCTATATATTTCATGTTATCATTGTTTTTGTTTTTGTTGGGCGCCTGCTTGTTAGAGCTTTGACAGGCAGCACGTCTCTGTTACATTCCCTTAGCAGCGGCTTTTGGTTAATCTGTGCCGTTTGCCGGCGGGTGCGTGCGTTCCAGGGCTCTGGAACGCATGACATTTCCTGTTTATACTCACTATCCCTCTATGGCGCGCGTCACTTCCGGGACCGGCGTGCGTTCCAGGGCTCTGGAACGCACGATACTTCCGGTATCGCGTTAGTGTAGTATTTGCTGTTTTTTTATCTGTTTGTTGAACACACGATGCTGCAATTTTCCACATGTACTAATCGCCACTACAACTGGCGATACATATATAATTTCACTAGGCTAATTGAATATTTATGGTGTTTTTGGCCACTTCCTGCATTCAGTCCTAGCAGGAAGTGGGAGTGTTTGCCATTTAGCACCTGTGTGCTATAAATGGCCATTGGAGAAGCTGTCTGGTCACACTGCCTTGTGCCTCCAGTCCTTTGGATATTTATTGTCTTGACAAAGGTCCCTGTTGAGGATCGAAACGTCGACTCCAGCTATGACTGAATAAAAGTTTTTTTGCTTCGACCCTGAAAAATTGCCTATGGTGAGTGCCTGCTCCTACAAAATTATTGTTATATTCGGGACTTAATTGCCTCTAAAAGTGGAGCACCACCGAGTTGAACCAGAGTATTTTGAGTGCGGTATCCCACACCTGCTATATATATATATATATATATATATATATATATATATATATATATATATATATATATATATATATATATATATATATATATGGTGTAGAGGGGAGACGCACTCTCATGGTAATGTAACGCCGGGGTGCAAAGCATAAATCCAGTAGCTTGTATCAATCACCGGATAGGCAGATCACCATTCCTTAGACAGACTGGGCCAGCACACCCTTGCAAATAGTATGCAATAAACAATTCCTTTTTAATGAAACATAGGATAAGGATAAGATTCAAATACTCATCATAGTGGCAGTAGCTGAAGACAGCAAACACTTCAATTCCACAGCTTAGCCCTGACAGGCCGTTTCGGTATTCATCAACTTTCTCAAAGGGCATCAAACCAGCAATAAATCTAGGTAACCTATAAGTAATGCAATCTCACCTGAATAATATGAACTAATCAATGCTGGCACCGGGGTCCTCCTCCCGCCATCCCCCTTCACACAGCAGCCTGACATCGGCGTCCCGGAAGTTACCTTCACAGGCGGAACCAATATTCAGCCGCCACGCGCTCAGGGACTGCAGAGAGGTTCCCCGGCGCCGGAAGTGCGTCATGCGTTGCCATGACCGCGCGGCTTGTGTTGTAAACAAGCAGCGCAATTTGAAAAAGCCTGAGAGATCATTCATTTTACTATTATGGAGTAGCTAACGCCACTAGTATACTCCCTTTAGTTGGATCAATGGCATTACTTATATCATCATGTCACAGCTAACATGACACACATGATTATAAACAAAAATACAGAAATATAAGACAAACTAAAGAATAAAGAAAAGAAAAAAGCAGCTAGAATGCAAGTCATCACACATATATACAAATATATACAAGGTAATGGGTGGACATTGACCGACAGCTGGGACCAGAACTATAAAAATACAGCTAAATTGAGCTCCTCATTCAGTCCTAATGGCGCCATAGACTGTAACGTTTAGGTCCAGTAACTTTCTCTTTGTAACAGTAGAGCATGCCCATCCCCACCACATCTCAATGGTGGAATGTAATCAAACGGCAAAAAAGGAAAGTCCTTTATACAGTGCCCCATCTGGGCAAAATGCTTTGCAACAGGGGGTGTACTGCCATCCATTTTGATCAGGGCTTTATTGATCGATGACCTATGCATATTGATGCGTTCCTTAAGCATCCTGATTGTTTTCCCCACATAGATCTTTTTGCATGGTCACTGTATAATGTACACAGTGTATTTGGTCGTGCAATCCATCCTGTGCTTCAGATGGTACTTTTGGCCTGTTAAGGGATGTTGCCAGCTACTGCCAATGAGTACAAATTTACAGTTGACACATCCTGTACATTTATTCGCTCCTGTGCCTGTATTCAGCCAGGTGCTCTTTACCACTGGTTTAAGCCCCACATCTGTGGTGACCACCTTTTGCTGGATATTGGAGCTCCTCTTGTAACAAAACATTGGAGCAGATTGGCAATATGTGCCAATAACAGGATCAGTCCTCAGAATATGCCAATGTCTCATAATGGCTCCCCTCAGCAAACCTGAGCTGATAGAATATGTATTGGGGAATAACAAATTCCTCTCTTGAGTATCTTTTACTTGCGGTATTCCCTTTTGAGTTCCAGGCACCTTTCTTTTGCCAATTGCACCTCAGCTTGGTTATAGCCCCGGGCAATAAAATTTTGTCCCATGATTTCCAAGGTTTTTATCAGATCCTCCCTGTTGGAAAAAATCCTTACCGCTCTCACTAATTGTGAGAACGGAAGTCCTCTTTTTAGGGGTTGGGGATGAAAACTCGTAGCCAACAGCAAATTGTTCTTATACGTTGGCTTCCTGTAAAGAGTTGTCCTGAACCCCTCAACAGTCTTGGACACCATCACATCCAAAAAGTTTATTTGCTCAGTACTGCTAGTACATGTAAATCTAATGGACCCAGCTGTCGAGTTTAACCTGTCCACAAATCCGTCCAGTGCCTTCTGAGACCCAGTCCACACTATGTAGAGATCGTCTATAAAGCGCAAATAAATCGCTATAAACCTAGTATACTCAGGATCCGCCATAATAATCCGCTATACTTCATCTATACAGACTCCCCGCTGTGTAGTGCCGTGGCCCGGCAACACTGTGGGTTCAGCTCGGCTTACCCTTTCCTTACAAGGAACAATATCATCTGGCAAATTTGCTATATATATCATCCACTACCCTGGAAATATATCCAAAATTGGGAGGAAAAAAGAAAGCCTATTTATATAAAAAGTCTTGTCTATACAGAAATTCATTGTATAAAGTTTTTATAATTATATATATATATATATATACACTGAACCTGTACACTGGTACACATCTCTAGAAAGGACAGTGATAACCGTATATCCGATCAGTTTGTGACTGTATACTGACTGCACCTCTATACAAGTATACATTGCACCATCCCCAATAAGGTGAACAGAATTGTGGGCGTCTTAGCAGGGAAAGTACCCTCGAACCCCTAAACCTTAAGTTATTTTAATATCTGCACCTATACGGACCACATTGATGATCTATACCGAACCCGTGAGAGATCAAGCCCCAGAGCAAAGAAGCGTGTGTACATCTGAAGCATTGAAATATTGATGGTACCTTCGAATTCTTAAGGACCTAGCATACAAACCCATTCTGAAGACACCTTTTACCAAGAAATTGGTGGAAATTGTCCCTATACTTTTAGCGAACCCCTGATGAAGTCCCGTGTGGGGACGAAACGCGTTGGGATCGTCTATAGAGCTATTGTGAAATATACCACTGAACTTTTTATGGTCTGATCTAACCACCATTGTAGTGTGGAACCAGAGACTTTTTAATAAATTTATACATCATTGGACTTTACTCGCATGTGTTTGGAATTCTGACTAAAAGGCTTCATTGATCTAATTATCAAAGGTCTCACTAAGGGGCGCCAACCCACAACTGCCATCCATATATATATATATATATATATATATATATATATATATATATACACAGCGTGTTTGTAGCCGGCACTCCCAAACTTGAGGTCCAATGGGTACTGACCCGGTACCTTCCACTGTGGGCCCGCAGGTCCCGGTACAGAAAACAGAAATGAAGCGGCACTCTCGGGGATTATGTATCGCATAATAATTATCTTGAATTTTTTGTACATTATTTTGTCTTATTGTTTATAGGTGGCCGCCTATTAAAATTTTCTTTATTTGTCTAAATAAATTAGCTTTGATATTATACCGAGACAGTTTCCATCCAGTTATTTGAGTCTGTGCATTCACTCATGGTGTGTATTCATTTAAGATATTACAAATAAATAGTGCAGCAATTCCCACTTTGGTCGATACATTTTGGCCTTTTTGTGTGAAGTCCATTATCAGACCTAACACAAATTATATGCTCAGACACTTGAGCATATAGAATAGCTGCAGCTCAATATATTTATACAAAATCTGAATAGTAAAATTCTAGTATTATATCTTATAATATATTAGCACCTGATTTGGTCACAAAATTTTAGTGACTAAGTAAATAAATAATTCAACCTGTTTTAAAATGTCCGTGAGTAATGACTACAGTGCAACCGGCATCTGTTAGGTTACCTAGAAAACATTGGGTTTTTGAGGACTGAGGACCTTATTCTGATTGACTCGCAAGGCTGCGAATTTTGCAGCCTTGCGAGTCCATCAGACGCCACCTGCTGCCCGCAGTGCAAGCTGCCCAACCCCCCCCCCCCCACACACACACACACACACAACCCCCCTTCAGTAGCGCACGCAGGGGGTTTCTGAGTACCCAGAAACCCAACCAAGGGGTCTAAGGGTCCTAGGCTGAAAGCTGAGGGTCCCCTCTTTCCATGGGTACAAGAATTTAAAAATATCGGCTCTAGGGAACCGGAGATATCTGACTTCAAAGCAGTGGTCCCCATCCAAGCCTGTTAATTGCTCTTCCCAGTAAGATATTTCAGGTTCTGTCTGACTTAGAGTTTTTTTGAGGATATATTCCAAATGGTAGGTGGGATTCTCTAGTTTTTAATTCCATTAAAATCTAAGAAATCTATTTCCGTGAACTGGAGATATCTGCAGTCATGCAAGCTGTCCTCCCACCAGAAAATTATGAATAATAAGCTAACTCCACTATACACCCCTCCTCTGCATATTAAACATCCTCTACCACCCTGGAAGTTATGTATCAGGGCCCCTTCATTCAGCCCGATGCCCCCATTTCCCACCATCTGTGCAGTAAAGGGGTAATTAGTGGAAATACTGATCCAGGCCCTACATGCTGAGCGGTTGATATAATATATATCATTATTATTATTATTTATATACATTTGGTCTATCTATAATACTTGAACTGACCCGAGATATACTGGGTCACCTAAGTGTCCATCTCCGTGCTTTGCTCCGCCCCTCTGGAAACCCCCTTCTGAAAATCCTGCGTTTGCCCCTGCCCTCAAGCCTGCAAATGGATGATTTACATAATCATCCATTCATAGACGGGAGAAATCATTCGATGGTCGGGTATGATCAGAATGTTCACCGTGGGTGCATGCACCCTGCATCTGCCCATTTACAGAAATGCATTTGCGCATGCAAACGCACAGAGGACCAAATAAATCAGAATAATGTTCAAAAACCTGAGTTTGAGAACCATCATCCAAAACTAGGGACAATTGCAGGATTTGTGAAGGGGGTGTACAAAGAAGGGGTGGAGCCAAGAATAGGGGCAGAGACTGAGCTATTAAGAACTCTGCTGTGGTGCCTTCCAATAGTAATGTAACATGCAGACATGATGGCACTCACAAACTCATTATCACCCTAAAATAAAGTCTAAGCCATTTCTATACCGCATACATATACATATATATATATATATATATATATATATATAGATAGATAGATAGATAGATAAATAGATAGATATAGAATATTTTCCCACTAGTAATCGTTGGGTTTGAAGCACTCTCCTTTATAACAAGCAATCCAAGGCTTAGTCAGAAAATTAATGGTGAATTTAATTCAACTTGTACATCACATCACTTGATCCAATGATCTTTCATGCCGCGACATTTCGGTCCTAAACAGATGGACCTTTATCAAGGAGCTTTAGAAAGATGGGGAAATCATAATCAGCGTAGCCACAGTGTTCACCACCTCTCTTATTACCATAAATATTTATATTAGTATAATGTATGAAAAATAGGGTGCAGCTCGGTTTTCGCCACAATTATATGTATATATATATATATATATATATATATTGTGCATACACACACATATAGATTGCCCAGATCTCCTCCCAGAGACAGACACCCCCTCATTCCTCACATTCAATCTGTCTCTAAATCTTGTTACATGCATCTAAAAAAAACATATCTAAAATTACCTTGCACAAGACACTGCAAAAACTGTAATGTACATGCACTTATTATATCACACATTGACTGTTGCAATGGCCTCATTACCGGTCTTAATAAGAAAAGACTCTCACCGGTACAATCCATTTTGAATGCAGCTGAGAGACTGATCTTCCTGCTAGACTTTCATCGTCTGCTGATCTGCTCTGCCAGTCCCTGCATTGGTTGCCTGTATATAACCTCATTCAATATAAAATACTTCGGTACTTCTTTACTTTCACGGCGCCACTAGAAATCGCGGTCATCGCGGGCATTGAATGCACTAAAAAATCGGGTGCGACGCGATGCCCGCGATTTCCCATAGGGACCAATGTTAAATTTCTCAATGGACACGATTTTCTGTTCAATGCCTCAATTGACACGATTTTTCCATAGGAAACAATGTTAAATGGCCCACAGAGAAATAGCGGGCATCGCGGGCATCGCGTCGCACCCGATTTTTTAGTGCATTCAATGCCCGCGATGACCGCGATATCCTATCTGTCCTAATCTAGTGGCGCCGTGAAAGTAAAGAAGTACCAATACTTCTACTTACATACAATGCCATTAATCTGACTACACCCAGTTATATCTCTTCGCTATATCTCAAAATATATCCCCACCCGACCTCTCCGCAAGATCTGCGTCTCTCATCCACACTCATTACTCGCTCCCACTTACACTTGCAGGTTTTTGTTGGGCAGCACCCACCTTATGGAATGCCCTTCCACGCACTCTTAAACTCTCCTCTAGCCTCCAAACTTTGAAGTGTTCCCTGAAAACTCCCTATCACATCCACCATGGCGTTTGCCCAAGATCCCTGTACTGTGCCCAGTCCTGGACCCTGTAGGTGCACTAGAAACCATGGCGCTCACCTCTGCTATGTCTCTGGCTCCACTGGGGTACATGTGGCCGTGTTGTCATCGCGTGGTGACACTGGTGTATTGTGCTCCAGCTCCATGCAGGACATGAGTTGCATATCGCCGTGTGTGTTTGTGCCTGGTCTGTGTCTGTGTAAAGGCCGGTGCTTGTGCAGCTGCATACAATCAGGGTTTCCCAGCCTCTCATGCATGGCTCCGCCTCCCTCTCTGATTGCCTGACCAATCCCAGCACAGCTCACCTGGTAAGTACTGGCTGCTCAGGCTAGTCCAGCAGTCAGTACAATGATGTCAATCCCGTAGCATCATTGCTCCTACCTGGCCCTGTAGTACTCACTACAATCCTGAGCTTCCGCTCTCACCTGGCTCTGTAGTTCCCACTACAATCCTGCGCTTCACCTAGAGAAGATCCTGCTGGCCGTTTACTATATCAAGTACCACCGGACTCTGCTTACCGCCTATGTGGACAGCGAGGTTAGATCCTCAAAGGGGTCTCACCTTGCTATACTCCCGACGGTCACTTCCAAGGGTTACGTCTGGCAGCAGCCACGACCATATACTGCAAGGATTTCTCTTCTCCAGTTATCTTCATTTATTATCTTCCAATCCTCCAATCTTCAAATCCTCATCCAATCATCCAATCTGCAACCAATCATCCATTCTTCAAACCATCATCCAATCTTCCAACCTTCATCCAATTTTCCAACCTTCATCCAATCATCCACATCATCCAATCCTCCAACCTTCATCCAATCATCCAATCTTGCAATCTGCAATACAATCTTCATTCGTTCTTCAAGTCATCCAATCCTCAATTCCTTCTGCAACCCTTAATTACTACTCCGGTTTATATTCTATTCCACTCTTCAAATTATATTGCAATATTCTTCAAGGACCAAGCTTTATCATCTATTATAATAACTTACTGGACAATTGACTTTATATTTGCATACTTGCCATATACCGTTTTTATCATCATTATCACTGTCTGCAATATCTTCATTAAATTCATTATATTTTATCCTCCTTGTTTCACTCCCTTCTGTCGTGGATGCAACCACCATACGTTAAAGCACCCAGCCTCCGTTACTCTCCAGCTGGTGCTTCTAAGAGCGTGACACTCACTTCTTAAGGCAGGTTTATCATATTCTGGAACACCCACACAACCTCCAGTTGCATTCCTATATAATTGCATCCCATCAGGACTGTCTTTTAATCTGATGGGACTGGCATGCTATGGAAATCTATCCTTATGTATCCCTCCTATTATCTCTATAGATTGTAAGCTTGCGAGCAGGGCCCTCCTACCTCCATATCGGTTTGTTTCTACCCAGTTTGTTTAATCACTGTTGTTTCCAATTGTGAAGCGCAACAGAATATGCTGCGCTATATAAGAAACTGTAAATAAATAATAAATAAATAATAAGCTATGGGGCCCTCTCTCTCTTGTCACCACTGCTCGTTTGGCGGTTTGGCTGTGCCAGCTGTATGTGTACCTCCTCACCCCCGCACCCCAAAATTTAGCCCTAACACCCACCCCCAACCCCCCCATTCTAAGTGCCTAAACCTAACTCCCCCTTCCCCCGGCCGCAAAATAACCCATCCTGAATATTCACGTATTGGGATGCCGGCTGTCGGTATTCCAGCATCAGCATCTTGTTCTTCTGAAGGCAGGGATGCCATCGTCAGTATACTGAATGGTGGGATGCTGACCGCATCCCATGTATACTGTGTAGTATGTAAGTGAATGTGGGTGTGTATGTAAGGAGGTTATAATGTGCAGTGTGTAAGTGAATGTGAATGTGTATGAGGTATACTGTGCAAGAAAAATAATAATAACACCCCCCCCCTCCTCCTCTAATAAATAATAACACCTCCCTTGCCCCTCTATACCTCACTCAGGGGGAAATTTACTAAGAAGAAATGGCTACGAATATGCCTATTCATAGCCATTTATGGCTCTATACGGCAGTAAATTCAGGACTTGTGTATTATCACGGCACCCATTACGTAGTTTGCGTAGTGGTGTAATGAGAATACCAATATACCACGATGTTGGCTACGTTAACTACGTAACTACGTAGTTTGAGTAGTGGTGTATTAAGAATACCAATACACCACTATGCTGGCTACGTAAACTGCTACATAAACTACGTAAGCTGTGATAATACACAATGCTTCATATCCCAACTAAAAACACCAAGAGGATGTCTGGCCAAACCTCCCCCGTTTATCATGCCCTTGTAACAGGACCCAACAGAGTTGTCGGCTCCCATGGGGTAAGGTAAATTGAAGGAGGGGTGAGCTGGGCACAGGGGGGTGAGTTGTGGGTGAGGTGTAAGGGGGGCACAAAGGAGTGATGTGGGCACAGGGTAGGGTGAGGGGGGACAAAGAAGAGTGAGGTGGGCACAGGGTTGGATAAGGATTTTTCATACGATGAAGGTGGTCACAGGGAGGGGTGAGCTGGGAACGAGGGGGGCACAGAGAGGTGTGAGGTGGGCACACAGGGTAGGATGAGCTGACAGCCGCTCCCTTTAATCAGAGGAAATGAGCGGCCTGTCAGCGTAGTGGGAGGTGGGGTGTAACTGGAATAGAATACACGGTGCTCTGAGTTTATCAGTGTGTAAGCTTTTCCAGCTACATCCCGCCCGCCGCCGCCGCGCTGAGAGGCAGCTCAGACAGCCTCGGGGCTCGGGGTGGTGCAGTGAGGTACAATAAGATCATGAAGCAGTCTAGGCTTAGTGGGGTGGGGGAGAGGTACATTTGTTGCACTCACTGTCACTGCCGCACTCGTGCTCCCACTGCCCGGCTCTCCTGGTCCCGCTCACTGCCGCTGCAGCACCTGAGCTCTCCCTCTCTGCTGCCTCTTCTACTCTGGGACCGGGCGCTGCCACTCCTGCACGTCCTCGTCCTCCTGCTGCCGCAGCCACACAAAATAGAGTCTCCGCTACCCATACAGCCCCGCGGTGACCGGGATTTTAATATCATGACGGACATAAAGACGTCATGACATCGCGCATGCATGCCCCACTCCCGGAACATTGCATTTGCCCATGCGCAATTAGTTTTTCCCCTAAAGTCACCAAAAAAACGTGAGGAACCGAGGGTTTTGCGGGGGAGCGGGAGGATGATTGAAAAAACGTGAGCCTCTCGCTAAATGCGGGAGGGTAGGCAACACTGGTGTGTGTGTAGGCACCAATATTTATCCTGCCTCTGGGCAACTGGGACAAGCATACGCCACTGGCGTGCTGATACCCCAGCTTCTATGCTGCAGCTCATAAAAGCTGGAGTTGTCTGCAAAAAAGCAGTTGATGGCTTCCTACAGGAAGCTAGCATATGCTATCAAATCCGGTCCTCAGGACCCCCACACAGAGCAATGCTTATCTGGCCCTTGAGCCTGGTGCTGGTTTTAGAAATCCTGGATATTCCCTGTTTTTTGTCCCCTGAATTTCTAAAATGCTCAGGAGGGGCGATCTATTTACACAAATTGCACATCTGCATTAATTCGCACATTTTCATGACTAAAATTCACACTTTATCGCGTCACATCCCAAATTTGCAAAAATATGCAATATGACGCGATTTCAGAACCTTACTAAAAACTGCATCCTTTTAAATGTCTCCCCATATGTGTATTCAGTAGTAAAATGGATCATATTGAACTATTGTATTCTCAATTATTGTACTTATGTACTGGACTGTCAGGAAGTCTTAAAAGAGATACACATATTATGGAAGCTTCCATTAAGCTAGTAACTGTTATTTGCATTCATTTCATCCTTATTTTATTGTTACAGGAAGAAGCAGTGTACTAGAAATGTGTGAGCAGCCGGGATGCCTGCTGCAAACTGGAATGCATATGCATCATTGTACTGTAAATCATTCTTATGGCTGTGTTTTCAGGCACAATATTGCTGGGTAAATGATGTGCCATTAGTTACAGAGGCATCCATCAGAGAGGATGTCAGCATATTACTCAGAAATAAGACCATGTACCACCACAAATATTCCTGGAAGTACATAGTTTTCTGGGATATTGTGGCACAAATGGTCTTCAAAACATACTCGACTGAGGAATTTAAGTGTTGATAATCGTAGAAAGGAAATCCTTATCACATACAATACAAGCCTAGCATACTTGATTACCAAGGAAGAATGCAATGATGTTTTGTCAAGATTTTTCAGCAAAATATTGAGAACTTATTAATGTTTAAAATGGAAATATTAGTTACTAGCATTATAGACCAATCATTTGCTTTGTCATTTGTTATCTCTTCCACCTATGTCTGATCTTTCTCACTTTTTCTCCCCTTCCTTTTCGTTACTGTCTTTCCTGCATGTCTTTCCAGGGCTGCTTTCAGGGGGATGCTGCCAGTCCTATAGTTTCATGTGCAGGCATAGAGTGGGCCTGGGTGGCAGTAGCGCGGATTGGTGCCAACAGCTGATTGCCGCCAGTGGCAGACCTAGCAATGGTTCAGTTGGTGCATTGCACCTGGACCCAATGCTATTAAGGCAGTCTATGCCAGGGTTGCCGACCCTCCCGGAATTTCCGGGAGTCTCCCGAAAATCGGGTCCCCCTCCCGGCCCCCCGGAAGGGTGGGCAACCCTCCCGGATTCAGGGGGGACCCCGCCGTCCCCCGGATCGCGGCATTAAAATGCCGCAATCCTCGGGTCTCAGAGGAGGGGGCGGAGCTAAAGTGACACAATCGCTGCATTTTAGCCCCGCCCCCTCCACGGAGATCCCTGAATTTGCATGGTGGCGGGGCTTAGTGATGTCACGCTTAAGCCCCGCTACCTGAGCGGCTACGGAAACTCTCCTCTCCGGGCTTCTCCCGGAGAGGAGAATAAGAAGGTTGCAACCCTGGTCTATGCTGATAGCTTTATAATGAGACAAACAGCCTCATTATGCCGCTGCTCCATGCCATGGTCCATGAATAAGGGCCTTAGGGGGAAATTCTCTAAGAATCTCCGCCCCCCTTCGCCGCCCATCGCATACTTAATTATCGCATATGTTGTAACATATGCGATAATTAAGGCAAAGGACAGCTCTTGCGTTAAGAGCTGTCCTTTGCGGTGGGAGTCGCCGGGTCCCATCAGGTCCCGGCGGCTCCCCCCTCCCTCCCACACCCGGCGCTGCTGCTGCTGCGCCGGGCTCTCCTCCTCCCTGCACCCGGAAGAGGATCAGTGCAGGGAGGAGGTCACAGGTCCGGGCAGCACTGCACTGTGCTGCCCGGACACAGGTGAGGGGGGAGGGGTCGATGCGGGGCGGCGGGGGGTCGGCGCAGGGCGGCGAAGGGTTGCGATAGAAGCCCATTGGCTTCTATGGGGCATCGCCAGATTTTTCTGGCGATGCACCCCGCCGCGTTAACCCGGCGGGGGATGCTTACAGCATCCCAAAATGCGGTAAAAACCCCGATAACGGGGTTTGTACCGCATTCCTTGTTTAGAGAATCTCCCCCTTAGGGCTCATGGGGGTCCTCCCCTCTCATCTTTCCCTAGCTCCACCTCTCTGTCTCCTGAGTGACTTGTTCTGGCTGGGTGCTAAGTAGGAGGCAGTGACAATGGGTATGACAATGGGTATGAGCCTCCAGTGCAGTGCAGCTCCTATAACTGGTGGCAAACATAAAAGCTTAAAGAAATTACAAGAACTTTACTTTGTGAAGGAGCTATGGGCCTAATTCAGACTTGATCACAAGGCACATTTTTCCTCAAATGGTCAAAACTATGCTGCACTGCAGGTGGGGCAAATGTAACATATGCAGAGAGAGAGAGAGAGATTTGGGTGAGGTGTGTGTAAACTGAAATCTAAATTACAGCGTAAAAATAAAGCAGCCAGTATTTTCCCTGCACAGAAACAAAATGACTCACCCAAATCTAACTCTCTCTGCACATGTTACATTTTTATATACATTGCCCCATAATTGTTCTGCTATTTTATTATAGACAACAATAGTACTCAACAATCACAATGTGCCACTGCCTTTATGAGAGCCACTACTTCTTGTGAGAGCTGTGTATCACTGTTCTGATGGAATGCACATGTTCAGTAGACTCTGGCTAGAGAGAAGGGGTCCAAATCAGAGGCTGTACATCCCTGCCTGAGGAAGGGGAATGACCTACAGCAAAGTTCTTCAACCTGTGGCCCTCCAGATGTTGTGGAACTACATGTCCCAGCATGCCCTGACAGTTTTGGCATGCTCTTATAGGAAAAAATGTGGCAATGCATGTTGGAATATGTAGTTTCACAACATCTGGAGGGCCATTGGTTGAAGACCCATGACCTACAGTATAGGCAGCCAGAGCTTTTTTTTTTTTTTTTTTTATATTTTTTATTACCGATATATAATATTATATCAATTTACATCGGAGAAAAACAAAAACAAAAGAAAAAAAAAAAGAAAAATAGCAAAAGAGAAAACAAAAAGAAAGGACAATACATTTTAAGATACATATTCACTTCTGGATTAAAAAAAGAAGATTAGATATTTATACACTTTTTTTTTTTTTTTATAGACAGGACATGGCGAGATAGTCCCCGGGAGTATTATTTCATCCTCTTATTCTCAATCTTCAGAGCAGTATAAGTTTATATTTGTCCCCCAACCTCCTTTTGTTACCTCCACTCAACTAGCAAGAAACAAGTCTGAATTTTCTCTTGAACTTGGGGGGATAGAGTTTGTATAAAATCTCCCCAGTTCTCGAGAAACCTCTCTTGGTTTCCTGCTTTTTGTGTGGAAGCTTCCACCCAATCCATCAAAAATACATTGTATAATTTATCCAAAAACAGTTTCATAGAAGGGGGCTGAGGCTGAATCCACATCTGCAGAATAGTTTTTTTGGCAGTGGCGGATATAGCCATCATTACTTTATGCTTAGCCTTTCTGCTCCTGGTTGTCCCATCGCCAGGTTCAATACTTAAAATGGCCCATTGCGCTGATATATGGAAGTCACTCTGTATATAGGTTTGGATAAACCGTTCTACATTCTTCCAAAAAAGGTAGACCTCAGGGCAACTCCAGAGACAATGGACCAGATCCGCTCCAGCCATCCCGCATTTCAAACAATTACTATTATTAGATAACCCAATCTTGTTTCTCCTGTTGGGAGATAAATATGCTCTGTGATATATTTTTAAAAATAACTCTGTATATGTTGGCATGGGTAGTGTCTTACGAATGAGGTCTAGATGGTTATATAGATCATTCTCCGTGACCCCTGGAAATAGTTCTGTCCATCTACTTATCCCTGTTCTGACCACCTTGTCATCAGACATATTTCTAAAGAGTTTATAATAAAAAGAGAGGGCTTTTTTTCCAAAATGCGGTTGCAGCAGGAGCTTATCTAGGTCGTTGTCCCAGTCCCTTTCCTTTAATGTTTGAGTAATTTCTTTCGCATAATGTTGGGCTTGAATGAATGCAAGATCCAGTGGTATGCTTGTTGCATACTTCTCCTCTACCTGACTGTGAGTCATAGGTCTTCTATTCACAGCATCGATTAATTGCCCAACTCTTACTATACCCTTATTTTTCCAGTGGTTAAATGGGTATGCAGCTTTCCCATCCTGAAAGCTAGGATTGTTCAGAAAATTTGAAATGATAGAGATCTTAGAGTTGAGGCCCAATCTATGGCGGACAATATACCATGCTTTTCGACTAGATGGTAATAAGGGATTCGATGTGGCCCGAGCCTCAGCTTCTCGATCTGTGGAATGTAGATATGCCACTAGATCCCCCTTTGTAAGGGTTTCACATTCCAACTGGGTGTTAGTATACTCTCCTCTCTCCCATATCCAATCCCTTATATAACGAAAGTGGGAGGCCAAATTATATCTCTCCATATTGGGGAAATTGACGCCTCCTTTTTCTTTGGGCTGTTGTAATTTTTTAAGGCTTATTCTGGCTTTTTTGCCTTCCCAGATGAATTTCCTGAACATCTTATCTAACTCCCGACTATCTTTAAGGGATAGTAGAACAGGTAACATCTGAAGAGGATACAGGAGTCTGGGAAATGTTATCATTTTAATTAAATTTATTCTCCCCATCAGAGATACAGGTAGTTTTGCCCATCCTTTCAGTTCTCTTGCACATTTTCCAATGACAGGGCCTACATTCAGGTCATGGAGTTTACTAAGGTCCTTGGGAATATTTACCCCTAGATAAGTAATATGACTTTCTGCCCATTTTAGTGACATCTCATTGGCCCATGGTGGTTTTTTAACTCCTATTTTTAAATAAAGTGCCACTGACTTATCTAAGTTTATAGTAAACCCCGATGCCTTGCCAAACTCCTCAAGTTTTTTTAGTAACTCTTTGATCGAGGCCGCGGGGTCTGCTATATATAATATTAGGTCATCCGCAAAAGCACAGATTTTAATTTCATGCTTCCGGGTCTTAACCCCTTTCAGGGTCTCCCAATTTTGCAAGAAACGAAGCATTGGATCTAAAACAAGATTAAAGAGGAGTGGGGAGAGGGGGCATCCTTGCCTAGTGCCTCTCCTCATCACAATTTCCTTACTTTTATCTCCATTAATTAAGAGCGCTGTGCGAGGATCCTGGTATAAAAAGTGGATAAAATTTATAAATTTTGCTCCAAACCGTCTTGTCTCTAAGACCTTATACATATATCCCCACGATATTGAATCAAACGCCTTATTGGCGTCCAGGCTTAGAAGAATGCCCGGGTTATCCTTATTTCTCTGGAGTATGTTAATTGCGGCAATCGCCATCCTGACCCCTTTCACAGAGTGACGTCCTGACACAAAGCCGAGCTGATGCTCTGTAAGGATGTCTCCTGCTATTCTCTGAATCCTATTCGCCATTATTTTTGCCATAATTTTGCAATCAGTATTTGAAAGTGTAATAGGACGATAAGAAGACTCCTTCTGTGGGTCTTTATTGGCTTTTAGGATCAGGGTGGTGAGGGCCGCATTAAATTGGGGATATCTAGGAGTATTATTTTGCAGGTATTGAAATAGACTGGTTATAGGGTCAATTATTTCATTTTGCAGGATTTTATAATATTCCGCCGGAAATCCATCCGGACCGGAGGCTTTTCTAGCTTTTAGAGAGCGGAATGCCCCCTCTATTTCCTCTTTTGTAATATCTAAATTTAAATGTTCTACCTGGGCTGCGTCAATTTTGGGGAGGTTTATTTGTTTAAAGAGGGCCTCAACCTGATCCGGCTCCCATGTCTCTTCTGTATATATTTTAAGGTAGTATTCCTGCATTATATTAATTATTTCTTCTTGTGTAGTTACTACCTGGCTGCCTGACTGAAGTTTTAACGCTGTGATATTATTTCGGCCTTTTTTTGCCTTTGTTAGTGAGGCCAATAGTCTACCTGAGCGATTACCCCATCTATAAAATTTGTTTCTGGAGTGATCCAGGGAATGCTTAGCCTGACTTAAAAGATGTGATTCCAGTATCTGTCTGTTTATCTTATAGTTATCAAAAGTATCTGGCGTGGGGTTCTCCATATACTCCCTGAATCTTTCTTCGACATTTTTATGTAATAAGTCGTACTTCTTTCTATTCTGTTTTTTTTTTTATTTTGTACGTACGCAATTATATGCCCCCTTAATACTGCCTTGGACGTTTCCCAAAACAGTATTGGCTCGGTTACATGAGCGATATTATCCTTCTGAAATTCTCGCCATTTATTTATCAAATATTGCCTGAAATCTTCGGATTCGGAAAGATATACTGGAAATCTCCATGTACATTTTCCTTTTACATGATCTCGTAAGACTATATTTGTATAAATAATTGCGTGGTCCGAAATTACAAATCCTTCTATCCCGGAGTCCCCCAAATCTCTGACCAGATCTTCTGCCACCAGAAAGTAATCGATTCTGGACAGGGTCCTGTGGGCTCCCGAGAAGCATGTATATGCTCTACCTGAAGGATTCTGTAGCCGCCAATGGTCTGCTAGTGCATGATTATTTTTAAGGTTGTCTATAAGTCTATTAACCTGTGGGGGATTTTTAGTCGCTACCCTTGATCTGTCCATCATGGGGTCATCTATCCAATTAAAATCCCCCCCTATGATGAGATTTGGGCATTCTCTCTCCCATATCATGGTCGAGATTTTCACAAAAAATTCCTTTTGAGCGGTATTGGGGGCAAATATATATAGAAGAGTATATTTTTTTGCATTTAATTCAATCTTAAGGAGCAGGAATCTCCCTTCGGGATCATGTTCCTTTTCCAGAATTGTATATGTAATCTTCTTTGAGAAGACAATTGCCACCCCTCTAGCTTTGGATTTATAGTCTGAGGAGATACATTCGCCTATCCACTGGCCTTTAAGTTTTTGCTCCTCCCCTGATTTCCAGTGCGTTTCCTGTAAAAACACAATTCCAGCTCCACACCTTTTCAGATGATCAACAACCTTTTTTCTTTTTATCGGGGTATTTAATCCCCCCACATTCCACGATAATAATTTCAAATTATTGGCCATTTATGCTATTATTTCAGGGGGGGGACGGCTGAGTCGTGCTAGATGCGCAGATGCTCTAACTTTTCCAAACCATAGCGTCTCTGGGGTAACCCTATCACCTCTAGCCATGTCCTGTCTGTACATAGTTAGACTATACAGAATAATCATTTTATTTTTTTGCCCATAAGCACATTCCATATATAACATATACCAACAGTTCCGCATAAACCCAGACAATAAAAAGGGAGAAGGAAGATAAGAGGGGGAGGGGGGGAGGGGGGTACCGGCATGATCCCAGGGCATAGCCCGCTAAAATTTCCTCTTTACCATTATCTAATCTTTTTATATATTTGAAATAATACAGTATTTGGAAGGGTAAGTTAAAGAATATTACAATGGCTATCAAGTGACTACTATATATCATTCACTTTCTTAGTATTGTTGGTGAGATCCATATTGGTGCATGCATGCCAAATGTGACCTTTAAGGTTACCTTATTAGTAACTTTGTTTCTATTCAGTGGATGTGAATAACCCTCGTTAATAATGTGACAAATCTTAACATCGTGAACTGTTGTTTTTTTTTTTCTTTTTTCTTCTTTTTTTTTTTTTTTTTCTTCTCTTCAAGTGTATATGAAAACTAGGTGATTCATCGCGCCCTACGGGCGCTCTTCACACCGGCGTAAGGGGCTGCGCCCCCCTTAATTTGTGAACGTTTGTATATGAGAAATATGGTTAGAATTGTATGAAAGATGCCCTGTATTGCAACTTAGGTGTCCGCGAATCGCGGGAGGGGGGGTCGCGGAGGGTGCCGCGAATTGCAGGAGGGGGGTTGCGGGGGGTGCCGCGAATTGCAGGAGGGGGGGGTTGTGGGGGGGTGGATGCTGCGAATCGCGGGAGGGATTGCAGAGAATCGCGGGAGGGGGGTCGCGGGGTGGGTTGCCGCAAATCGCGGGAGGGGGGTTACGGGGGCGGGGGTTGCGGCGAATCATGGTAGGGGGGGTCGCGGGGGGGTGTGCCGTGAATCACGGGAGGGGGGGTCACGGGGTGGGGTGCCGAGAATCGCGGGGGGGTGTGTGTGTGCCGTGAATCGCGGGAGTGGGGGTTGCGGGGGGTGTGTGGGGGGGGGGTGTGACGCGAATCGCCACAAGAAAAAATCAACACAGAAAGGTCAACACATGTAAATGTTGACATAAGTGTGGCACTTCATTGGTGTCCATGTCGACACCTCAGAATGAATATGAAAACATTCAAAAAATGAAAAAAAACTTCAAAAACTCATGTCAACCTTTTTCATTGTCGTCCATAGCCATGTCAGTGTTTTCCATGTGCAATTTAATTCTGGAGCTGCCGCGAATCGCGGGGGGGTGCCGCGAATTGCGGGAGGGGGGGTTGCGGGGGTGGGTGCCGCGAATCGCGGGAGGGGGGGTTGCGGGGCGGGGGTTGCGGCAAATCATGGGAGGGGGGGTCGCGGGGGTGTGCCGTGAATCACGGGAGGGGGGGTCACGGGGTGGGGTGCCGAGAATCGCGGGGGAGGTGTGTGTGTGTGCCGTGAATCGCGGGTGTGGGGGTTGTGGGGGGAGGGGGGGGGGGTTGCGGGGGGTGTGACGCGAATCGCCACAAGAAAAAAATCAACACAGAAAGGTCAACACATGTAAATGTTGACATAAGTGTGGCACTTCATTGGTGTCCATGTCGACACATGAGAATGAATATGAAAATATTCAAAAAATGACAAAAAAACTTCAAAAACTCATGTCAACCTTTTTCATTGTCGACCATAGCCATGTCAGTGTTTTCCATGTGCAATTTAATTCTGGAGCTGCCGCGAATCACGGGGGGGTGCCGCGAATTGCGGGAGGGGGGGTCACGGAGGGTGCCGCGAATCGCGGGAGGGGGGGTTGCGGGGGGGTGTGACGCGAATCGCCACAAGAAAAAATCAACACAGAAAGGTCAACACATGTAAATGTTGACATAAGTGTGCCACTTCATTGGTGTCCATGTCGACACATGACAATGAATATGAAAAAATTAAAAAAATTAAAAATAAATCTTCAAAAACTCATGTCAACCTTTTTCATTGTTGACCATAGCCATGTCAGTGTTTTGCATGTGCCATTTAATCCTGAGGCTGCTGCGAATTGCGGGGGGGGTGGGTGCCGCGAATCGCGGGAGGGGGGTCGCAGGGGGGGTGCCGCCAATCGTGCAAGGGGGGGTCGCGGGGGGGTTCTTTTTGCCGCGAATCGCGGGAGGGAGGTCGCGGGGGGGTTTTGTTTCCGCAAATCGGGGGGGGGGGGTCACGGGGGAGGGTTTGCCGCGATTCGCGGGAGGGGGGGGGGTCGCGGGGTGGTGGTTATGCCGCGAATTGCGGGAGGGGTCGTGGGGGGGTTCTTTTTGCAGCGAATCGCGGGAGGGGGGGTCGCGGGGGTGTTTTTGCTGCGAATCGCGGTAGGGGGGGTCGCGGGGGAGTGGGTGTTTTTGCCGCGAATCGCGGGAGGGGAGGGGGCGCGGGGGGGGAGGTTTTGCCGCAAATCGCGGGAGGGGGGCGCTCACCTGGTGGCTGTGGAGTAGCAGTGCTGGGCAACATGGGAAGGCAGTGGGTGTCTGGCACTGTCTGTGGGCTCACTGGGCTGGTTCTCTGTCACATTCCCTCCAACATGACCCTCTCCAGGAGGGACACAATGCTCTGTTTCTAGACTTCCCCTTAATGTATGATTGCCATCACCTGTTTTAAACAGGTTAATTTCTCAGAAAGGTGTTCAGCACAGATGAAGGCAATCACACATTAAGAGGAAAGTCCAGGAACAGAGCGTTATAGACACAGACACCCACTTTGAGTGACAGATGTAGCCAAATATATAGGAGATATCTTCCAAAACTTCTTTGTGATCTATCTGTGTATATTCGTGATTGTTTATCTTCTGGGTTTATTTTTTTTTTTTTTTCCTTTCCTTGCCTGTGTTTCCTTCCTAATTCTTTATATCTCTTTAAATAACCTGCTCTATTATCCATTCTGTGATCTGCTGGACCCCTCCATGATCTTTACTTTTTATAATATCTATCTCCGTCCCTCATGCCCCTCTCTTAAATTAATCTCAGCTACATTTTCTGAGTGCAAATACTCTCTAGCTTCTTCTGGGGTATCAAATGTCAAGGTTCTATCATTAACAAAAATGCGAAGCTTCGCTGGGTACCATAGTGCAAATCTTAATCCCTTTTCATTCAATAGCCTGCATATTGGCTGAAATGCCTTGCGTTTTTGCTGCAGTGCCGCTGAGTAATCTTGAAAAATCAAGATTTTCGCCCCGTCTACCTCCAGTGGAGCCATTTTTCTATATGTTCTTAAAATTTTTTCCTTTGTGGAATAATCGCTAAATTTAGCTATTGTAGGCCTTGATCTGTCCCTTGCATCTTCCCTCACTGGGCCTAATCTATGTACTCTCTCTATTTTAACCTCAGTGATTTCATTTTGAAGTTTCAAGGTCCCGACAATTTTCTCTGAGATATAATCTCCTAATTTCTTGTCTGAGACATTTTGTGGGATGCCTATAAACCTCAAATTTTGTCTGCAGTCTCTATTTTCGATGTCATCGATTTTATCGGTTAACCATTGAACTTGCTTTAAGTTTATTTGTTCTTGGTTATATGACTCCAGAGCCTGATCCTCTAGGTCACTGACCCTTTGTTCTAATTCGGTTATTCTGGCTGTATTTTCAGCAATTTTAGCTAGGGCAGAGTCTAAGGTAGCTTGAATCATATCTAGTTTTTTGTCTATGGTTGGTAGCATCTTTGCTGTTAGGTCTGAAGCACTTATTGCACTATTATCCTGCTCTTCTCTCTGTTCTAAGCGAGTGGGTGTAGAAACCGGGGTGGGTTCTTGTATTGTAATCTGTTTGGGAGATACAGCCAGAGCTTTTTACATGGCTACAGGTGGCCATTGCTATCCACCATAAGTATGTTAAGTTGTATTGTTTTAAAATTCTCTTCCCTTAAAGGAGGGGTGTAGTGTGCCCTATCTATAAGGGAATGTGCATGGTAGTTTTGCAGGTATAGTTAGGGGACATTTCCTATATAAACCACAGTTGCCTACCCTCCTGCATTCTGCAGGAGACTCCCTGAAATAGCAGCAATCTCCCTCTTTACCTTATTAGTCTAGCAATCTCCCTCATTTCACCTAGCCCACATTACACTGTTAAATTTTTTGGGGGGAAAAGGAATGAGAGGTACAGTAGATACAGTTACATTGAATCATCTGCACCATTTTCCAGCACTTTACCAAGTAAAGTAGCTCTTACTAACTGCTTTGGGGCTCATCTACACTTGGAAATAAATCATTTAAAAAGATTCTACTCGGATATAGCGGTACACACCTACGATTCTAGGTGCCACGTTCACAATCTCTTTTCAAAATCACTCCATATATGGAACTAGACACGCCCTTTGGGTGGATCATGACCTGCCACCTCAATGGGGGCTCTTTGCAAAATTCTATTACTAACTATAATCTCCCTGAATCTCGTTTTCAAAAGAAGGCAAGTATGATATAAACCTACTTATTTCAAGCTATTGTTAGAATGTATTATATGTTGTATTTCAACTCTGCATCTTCCAAATAAAACATTCTGTTCAGATCTGTTGTGAGATTTAATTTACAGTAAGCACCTTATTTAGTTATTTTGTTACTCAGAAGGCTGATAGACAATAGGGGTTATTCTAGTTCACTCGCAAAGGCACAATCACTCTCTTATGACAAAACCATATGCACTGCAGGTGGGGCTGATGTAACATGTGCAGAGAGAGTTAGATTTGGGTGGGGTTTGTACTTCAAACTGATATCTATATTGCAGAGTAAAAATAAAGCGGCCAGTATTTACCCTGCACAGAAACAATAAAGCACCCAAATCTAACTCTCTCTGCACATGTTACATCAGCCCCACCTGCAGTGCACATGGTTTTGTCCATAAGAAAGTGATTGCACCTTTGCTAGAGAACTAGAATAACCCCCAAAATGTCTAAATCGCCAGTCAATAGACTGACAATATATGGCCAACATACTGTACATATGATCAACATGGTCAAAAAATTGTCACAAGCAAAATGTTGGCATGGCTTTTGGGGAATTTGGGGAGAATAGCAATATGTGCAGAGGGAGAGAGACAGCGGGACACCTAACAAAAAACATGGTAAGCAAAACAGCAAACTAATTGTATTTTGCAATAGAACATAATGGGGGAAGACTACTAAGATTTAATCAGTTGTATTGGTAATTTTTAATACATATTCCTGGAATACGAATAGCGCTATTGGCCGCCTAGCGGCTCCTGACTGGCCGTCCGGCCAATAGCGTTATTCGGGGGGAGGAGCCACAGAATGTAAACAGACAGTACGTGGATTGAAGAGGATGCGATCTACGCCGGAGGTGAGTATGGTTTCCTTCCACAGGTACCCAATTGAATTATCTTCTAAACCAGCGGACAGAGGGATACCTATGTGTCAAGGCAGGTAAGTATCCGTTTGTATGTGATGCATGTAATAAAGGTATACATTACTGGTGTATGTGTTTATTTAACTATTTGTACTGTTGTGGAACTACAAGTTCCAGCGGGCCCTTAAATGCCCCACATGCTGGGAGTTGTGGTTCTCCAAGTCCCTGCATGCGGTGCAGGCTTGCTGGGACTCATAGTTCCACAACAATACAAAATAGTTTTGTTTATTTTTTAAACAAACATCAGCCCAGTGACCACTGCACGGGGCACTGGGGACCCCTACTCATTTTGTCCCCCGTATTTTGGGAACCAGGACCAGCCTATAAACCTGGTGCTGGTTCAAAAAAATTCAGAGGACCCCTATTTCATTGGCCCCGTGATTTTTTTAAACCAGGACCGGCTCTTTGAGCCTGGGGCTGTTTATTGCCGTGTGTGGGCAAGCCATATTTTTAAATGATTTATTTAGTTTTCACTTTTTTTTACACTGAAGCCTGCACAGATCAGAATCAGAATCAGAATCATCTTTATTGGCTAGGTATACTTGCGTATGCTTGGAATTTTTTGTGGTAACAGTGCAGCATCAATCAGGGAACACAAAGGGGGTGGGAAGAGAGGCATAAACATACATCACATACATTTCACATGTATCTAGAAAAGTTCGAGTTAGTATTTAGTATTTGGTATGTTCAATACGGTTTAGTTTGTGGACAGCTATTGGGAAGAAGCCTTTTGTAGTTCTTGTCGTCTTTGCTGGGATGGACCTAAAACGTCTGCCTGACGGAAGGGGTTTAAACAGGTGGTGGCCAGGGTGTAGCTTGTCCGCCAAGATCTTTCCTGCACGCTTATTGACCCTGGCTAGGTTCTTGGACAGTGGGGAGCTCCGCCCCAATAATCTTTTCTGCCATCCTCACCACTCTTTGCAACCTTCGTCTGTCATTCTCGTTTGCTCCTCCGAACCAGATTGTGATTGGGGAACAAAGGACAGACTCTACTATGGCAGTGTAGAAGATGAGCAGCAGCTCCTGCGGGATGTTGAATTTCTTGAGTTGCCTCAGGAAGAACAACCGCTGCTGAGCCTTCTTGATCTGACTGATCCGTGCAGGCTAAAGCCACATAAACAGATGAATACATGTGAATACACACATGTATCCAGAGAGCACCACACAATTGGAATTAATTCAAAGCGTTTGTAAATTTATTGTTGTAAACATATATATAAAAAATGGTTATACCATAAGTACAAATTTATAATAAAAAAGACATTTATTAAAAATTAAGATAAAAGGAGCAACGCATACTGGTATAAAAGTAATTGCAGCAAATAATAGTCCCAATAATTGGTTGTGCAAATGAACTCTCCTTAGTTGTAAATTACAATTAGTTTAATCACTCCCTGTATGAAGCTTGAAGATGGTATTTTCCAGGGAGACTGAAAGGATATTTAGTAGCCGTTTTTTTTTATAGGTTTTGTAAATATAGTCCATCCTGTCCGTGGACCGGTCAAGCTGCACTGTCGGCTGTCGCCGCCTGTTGACGATCAGCTGATGTACTTGATACAGTGAGCGAGCCGTCCACCTTCGGCGTACAGCCAGATGGAAGCCGCTGAACTGCCGGGGACTAGGAGGAATAATGTAAGGTGCAGGTAGACTCACCCAGGCCGCTCTGGTTTTATCTCTTCTGCGAGAGAACGGCTTGCGTTGTAGATGCCAGGGCACTAGGGGTCTCCTGTTGATCACTGGCGTGGATAAGTCGGCTCAAGTTGGTTATAGGACGGTCTTTTGTAGATAGCACGGTAAGCTGCTGGTGTGGATTTCAAAAGAAAGGTATGCGTAGTCAATGAGAAGTGAGAAGACTGGAGGAAAGTAGAGGAGATGGGGAGGAGACAAGGGGCGAGATGTATAAAATTGAAAATGTGGTAAAACCCCGGTTTTACCGCATTTTCCAATGTATCAAAAATGATACCACACTTACCCTATAGAAGCCTATGGGCTTCTTTTCGCCGCCCGCCGATGCCGACGCAAACCCGCCGCCTCGCCGACCCCCCCTCTGGCTTACTTTCCTGAAGGGTCCTCCTGGACCCTGGAAGGTAAGCCCCTCCTCCCCCTAGTGAAGCAGCCGGACATCCTTCCGGCTGCAGGGGGGAAGAGGAGGCACCGGGGACAGCATGCTTAGCTGTCCCCGGCGTGAGGGGAGAGCGTGGTGGCAGGGAGATGACGGAGACCCCCCGCACACCAGAGTACAGGTATCTCGGGGGGCCTCCGTCACCGCACCGCGATGCCAGCCCCATATGTTAGTACATATGCGGCAGCATCACGGCAGGGGGCCACGAAGGGCGGCGATGTATTTTAATACATCCCGCCCAAGGAGAGGTTCCCCTGTTCCCCCTCCCCCTCAAGCTGCACCACATCCACAGATGATTTAGTGTTCTGCAAATGGTGGCCCATGGCAGCTTATAGGGTGATAAGCAATAAGTCTTGAAAAGTGATAAAATGGAGAGTGATAAACCACCAACCAATCAGCTCCTCCATGTCCATTTTCAAACATATCCTGTGACATGTCAGTTAGGAGCTGGTTGGCTGTTGATTTATAACTCTCCATTTTATCACTTTTTAAGCTTAGTACATCTGGTCCCCAATGAGCTATTGTGCCTCATTATAATGCCATAGCAGGCCCGCTTGCAATGTACTGGCTGCACTATGATTTTTCCTGCTTTTGTGATGAAGCTTTACTTAAAGAACAAAAAGCGGAGCTATGTCCTAAGCTATAACTGTGCAGTGATTTCTTTTGTAATAATTGTTATGTTGAGAACCACATTTAAAAGCAGTACTTGTAGTAGTAGATCTGCTGACTTTGTTGTTGGGTCCAGCATATTGTCACCTTTCCACTATACCCTGTATAGTGATGGTAACGGCTGCTTTTGCTCAATTAGGAAATGATTTTTAAAATATTAACAATTTATCCCTATCTGCAACTGCAACTACGGATGTGATAAAATGGGCAAAAAGCGATAATTGACTACATCACACAGATTTGTCAATTATCGGAAAAGCTTGTGATACATGCAGGGCCGGCAACAGAAATTGTGGGGCCCAATAAATTGATATTTCTGGGGGCCCCATAAATTTATATTTCTGAGGGCCCCCCCCCCCACCCCCTGCTATCAGCCGCCTGGCACTCGATTTCTGTGGGCGGCTGACACATATCACACCCCCCCCAACAAGAATATTTTCACTGCAGACTCGGGAGGGAAAGCTTCCTGGGGATGCCTGTCTAAAAAAGCAACTCCCGGCCTCCGCACGCTTACACACACTGACATGAGCCCGTGCTGCTGCGGTGCTCATGTCAGTGTGTGTAAGCGGTGCCCGGAATCTGCGTGTTCTGACAGGCATCCCCAGGAAGCTTCCCCTCCCGAGTCTGCAGCACCGCGGCCGCAAATATTCTTGTTGGGGGGGGTGGTGGTTTATGTGTCAGCTGCCCACAGCAATCGAGTACCAAGCGGCTGACTGCAGGGATGAGTGGCTGATTCTGGGGCCCCGACCATCGGAGGTCAGCTGTCCCCTGTCGCCTGGCCTGGATACATGTATGGGTACTTATTTCCTAGCACGGCGCCCACGATATAGATTGCATGTGTCGGGCCGATATCGCAAGCATTGCATGCATCTTATGTGTTTGTGCGGCATAAGATGCATGCGATGTGATCGACGCAATCGACGAGATTTTTACATTGGAATCAATGTGAAATGGTCCCTGAGACCCAATTTTACATTGATTCCAATGTATAAAGCCCCCAAAACCCCAATTTTAATTGCTAACCCCCCATCATGGGTGAAATGCCCCCCCCCCCCCCATTGTTAACGCCACCCCACTATTGACGCCAACCCGAAGCGTGGCGAGCACAGCGAGCCCGCGAGGGGCGGCGGTACGCGTCCTCTGACCTTTTCATACCCCCACTATCCACGTCAGCGTGGAGTTGATTTTATATACTGCGGCGAGCGCAGCGAGCCACCGAGCCCGAAGCACGGCGAGCGCAGCGAGCCCCATGCTCGCCACACTATATAATATCAACTCCACGCTGACGTGGATAGTGGGGGTATGAAAAGGTCGGAGGATGGGTGCCGCCGCCCCTCGCGGGCTCGCTGGGCTCGCCACGCTTCGGGTTGGTGTTGATGGATCTTTTATCTTATGGCATCTTATGGATCTCATGGATCTTATGCATCTTATGGATGCATAAGATCCATGAGATCAATAAGATGAGATTCATAAGATGCGATAATGTACATACAATTAAAAATCTTTTCAATTGTATGTGATCGCATAAGATTGTATGCCTTAATTAAGGCATACAATCTTATGCGATGGGCGCCGTGCTAGGAAATAAGTACCCATGTATGTCCCTGCAATGGGTCTCTACAGCATTATTGGGGAATTTGTATAAAAAATACCCCAATCATGTCTGTGCATTGGCCGAAGATGACATATAGCCGCTACTACCGCCGCCTACAAACTCAAATTTTTTTGTAATTTGTCCACATCACATTTCTCATTTTAAGCATGAGAAATGTGATCTGGTTACTAAAAAAAATGCAAACTAAAGGGTTTGGAGCTGTTTTCAGAAAAAACTGCGGTACTTGTTTCCTAGCACGGCGCCCATCGGGGTTGATCGCATGCCTTAAGTTAAGGTACTTAAGGCATGCGATCGACGCGATGGACCCGATTTTCTGTCAATTACCAGCTTGATTTGCCGGTAAAGACAAAATCGCACTGATCGCGTCCATCGCGGCCCATTATAAAGGCCCATCAACGCGATATTACCATAGAGAACAATGTTAAATTTGTTTTCAAGTTAAAATCGCGTTGATCGCGTTGGCCGCATGCCATTATAATGGCATCCGATGCGATCGACGCGATCAACCCGATTTTACATAGGAAACAATGGGAAAAGGGCCAATATGGCCAATTTCTCATTGTATATGCCCCCTCATGGGTATTAAGTATGGTTAATGGCCCCCCATTGTTAATGCCACCCCACTATTGACGCCAACCCGAAGCGTGGCAAGCGCAGCAAGCCCGTGAGGGGCGGCGGTACGTGTCCTCCGTCCTTTTCATACCCCCACTATCCACATCGGCGTGGAGTTGATTTTATATAGTGTGGCGAGCGCAGTGAGCGGATGCGTATACCTGTGAAGTAATACGCGTCCCCTCGTGGGGCTCGCTGCGTTCACCACACTTCGGGCTCGGTGTCTAGCTGCGCTCACCACACTATATAATATCAACTCCACGCCAACGTGTATAGTGGGGGTATGAAAAGGTCAGAGGACACGTACCGCCGCCACTCGCGGGCTCGCTGCACTCGCCACTTTTCGGGTTGGCGTCAATAGTGGGGTGGCGTTAACAATGGAGGACCATTTCACCCATCAGGGGGGGGGGTTGCTATCTAAATGGGGGGTTTGGGGGCTTTTTACATTGAAATCAATGTAAAAATTGGGGTCTCAGGGAACATTTTACATTGATTCCAATGTAAAAATCGGGTCGATCGCAATTTTTGTGGCCCCAATCAATACAATTAAAATCGGTAGTGCCGTGCTAGGAAACAAGTACCAAAACTGCTCTAAAAGCCCGTTAATGCATTCAGGTGGTACTAAAATAATGTGAAAACACCCTTTTTCACATTATTTTAGTTAAAATACTGTTAATAAAATGGGAGGGACTTACAATTACATTGCCTTATTACCTAGACTGCATCATTGTAAAATATAGTTCTGCTGTGCCCAATATAGTTTTTTTATGTAATGCTACAAAAATCAGTAGCACAGAATAGGTTTTGCGTCATTTGCTTAGTGTCATTTGCATTTCTCTTATGGATTGCATCACAATGCTTTGGTTTATCTTCCAGTTTCTCTTAAATTGATTTAGAAAGAGTGGAAAGAATGCTATTATCATCTATATGTCTACTTGTGAGAAATGACTGTCAAAATAAGTAAAAAAAATTTTTTTACTAAGACATTTACTAAAAATTACTCCCACCTACTCACGCTTAATATAGTTCACTACAAGTGATGTTTGCAATCATCATTATTATAAATATTCTGACTGCGTAGCAGCAGAGAGACGCACTCAGTTACACTGTGTGATTGGACATGCCTTTATTACCAGTAGTACATTCCGCAGCTCTTTTAGAGACAACAGTGGGCAATATACTGTATTGAATAAGTGGCATTCTATATACTATTACTTCCGTCTCACATCTCAGCATAGAGAACAGATTGTTGAAATACAACTTTACTTAATAATTGCCAAACAATATTGGGCCTAATTTAGCATGGATTGCTAGTTAGAGATTTTACCCATGTGCTTAGGCATATTGCAAATAAATATCCGTATGCATCGCAGTGATTGACAGGAAGCTAGCATTAGGGGCGGAACATGGCGCTTACTGTGTGTGTTTGTTAACACGCAGGTGTGCCAGGCGTTTTCAGGGTGGGTTTCTGACATCAGCGAAGACCACTTCCAGCAGAGCCTCAAGGCATCCCAGGGTGCTTAGACACACAGTTCGGGAACTACTGGTATAACCATTAGCAAAAAACAAAGGCAATTGGGAGAATATAGATCACATTTTGTACACTCTATGTCAGTGATTCCCAAACTGTGTGCTTAGGCCCTGGCACTGGGAGAAAGGACTGGAATCTTTGAGGCTCTTGCAGGGAGTGCTCCAGGATCACATCAAATTATTTATGGTCAAAGTTATAGGCAAAAAACTAGTGATAGTGGCTGCCAATCATAAAACGTTGACAACCAGATGTCACCAAATTAGTTTTTTGTGGATCCGGCTCGGTAGCTGGACTTGCTGGAAGGTCCGCAGAAGAGGGCCTAATTATAGCGGGTCGAATATACTTCTTGCTTATACAGTCCAGTCAAAAAGGTAGTTTGGACTATGACAGGCAACAACTTAAAGACCGGGAATAAAGGTAGTAGGAACTAGAAGTAGCTGAAGTTCACTCTACCAGCAAGCCAGAGCTTAACAGGGAATATGGACCGGTACAGATGGAGAACTGCAGAGTAAAGGCAGAGTTGTAATCAGGAGTCTGGATCGGAAATGGCGGGGACACTGCAGAGAGGAACTGGAATAGTCACCAGGAATCTGGGCCGGAATTGGCGGGGCACTGCAGAGTGAAACCGGAATTATCACCAGGAATCTGAACAGAAATCGTCACCAGGAATCTGGACCAGAATTGGCAGAGACACTGCAGAGTGGACTTGAAAGGATAAACAGGAAATAGGCCAAAACAAAAGGGTAGGTACCTTAATAGCAAGTGCTGAAACAGAAGGGTAGCTACTCAAAAGCGGTGCTGTTCCGAAGATAGCGAGGTGCTCAGGAGGCTGATCTTCACAGAAGGATCACTAGCATTGTTTTGGCATCAGCTCTAACATTCTGGACGGATTTGTAGTTCCCGGGATCAGCTGATTGGCCAGAGGCAGTGATTGGAGAGCTTCATCAAAATGGTGCCCGGAGTGCAGCCCTGTAACTGCACTGTACTTTGGGGCACCAGGGCTCGGGGAGAGGGAGCGCCGTGTGACACCCAGTCACCGGACCACTGGGAGAAAGGACTGGAGACCTTGCTGAACAGTCCGGACCGGTAAGCGACGTGGCCAGGCTGTGACAATAGAAACTCAGCTGTTCACCACCACCACATAACTGACCCTAAGGGTGACAGAAGACACAAATTAATTATTTAATATTTTTATCCAGATTTATCTATGTAAAATGTTTATTGTGCCGGGGTGCCATGAAAAAATGCTGATACTCTAGGGTGCCATGGTTCTACAAATTTTGGAAACCACTGCTCTGTTTGTTTTATGTGTGGTATGGTCTCTGTATGTTTTATACGTGGCATGGACTCTGAGTGTGGTTTATGAGTGGTATGGTCTCTGTGTGTGTTTATGTGTTGTATAGTCTCTGTGTGTGTATTATGTGTGCTATGGTCTCTGTGTGTGTTTTATGTGCGGTATAGTCTCTGTGTGTTTTATGTGTTGTATTGTTTTTGTTGAATCACATAAAATCAACAATCAACATATTGTTAGAAGACTGCAATCAACTCTCTCACAGTTGTACAATGTCTTGATTTATCAATATAATTTATCTTTTGTTAAATGTATTACTATTTGTGCATACTTTTTGCATCAATAAGGTGCTTTAGTTTAAGAAGTATATAGAAAATCATCATAATGCACAAAGCAATACAGAAAATCTGCTCAGTTGCAGATCAAAGACTTTAAGAAGACAAATCTTTAACAAACACAGCTTCTCCCTTTTTTCTCATGGCGCTGCGCTAGTCTTCAAAGGTATTGGTAACAGTGAAATGTCAAGAGAGCAATGCCTTCCAGCAATGTGTTTAGCATGATCAGATTCATGTATATAATAAAAATATCTACTGTTAAGCCTTAAGGACATTTTATTATTTGATTGAACGTGTAATTAAATCACTATGGCCCTGTTTAATTTATGTAACATATCTTGGGATAATCAAGGTCTTTACAGGTGTGAGATGACAATGAATATGTTGCTCGCTGGGAAGGGGATTTTCTGTGATGCGGTCACATGATCATTTTTCTGCTTTTCCAGAATTCAGCATATTCAGCATGTGCATCCAAAAATCTTTCCTTCAAACACTCAGTAGGGCTGATGCAGAGTGAAGTGTACGCAGTGGCGGCTCTTACCTCTGTGGTGGAGGGGGGCTGCTGCGATGGCAGGACCCCCTCTGCTGCTGCTGGTCCCCGCTGCCAGTCCCGACCACAACCAACCCCCTTCGCGATCACAGGAATGGCGCATGTTCAGTAGCTTCTTCAGTACTGTGCATGCGTTGGCTCCCCAACGTCTATTGGTTGTTTTGGCAGCAGGCCATAGTAGCATATTCACGGTCCCGGGTTTGGCGCATGACCAGTATCGTCCCTGGTACTGCGCATGCAGAACCCATTTTTATGGCAGCCCATAGTGGCATCCCGGAGAGATGGAACACCTCCCAATTGGACTGTCTTGGGTAACTGGCAGGTCAGACTTCCAATAGTAAGTCACGTTCTCAAAGACTGCATCTGGCTTCACACAGTGCCAGATTTTACCTGAGGGGGCTGCAGCCTATACGTATAAACCACCGACTGTACGCCTGTTCGGGAAGCATATCTGACACAAGAAGAAGGTCAACGTGAAAAAGCTTGACTTCTTCATACTTTACCATTACAGTGGGCAAAGAGGAGGAATAAAATAGTTTGCCGAGCACAGGAAGCCATTTGACGGGACGCGGTGCACTTCTACAGTGTCCATGTCGACCTTTGCTGACATAAGACACCAAAAATAGTGAAAACTCATGTCAAACTTTTTCCATGATAACCTTTTTCATGTCAACCATTTGCTTGTGTCAACCTTTGACCATGTCGTCCTAATGCATGTTGACCTTTTTGCTTTGTCCACTTTTAACCTGCCGACCTAGACACTCTTCGCCTAACAACAACCCGTACCCATTTACACAGATAGCTCCTAATGCCCCTATAAGGTGTAACTGGTTCTATAACAGAGCAGTCTCATGTAGGCAAGGATAGGACATGTCTACAGAATTGTGGTATATGCAGAATTGCATGGATGCATGAATACACCTGTTTCCACAAGGTACACAGAGTGCACATAGAGATGTTGTTGGCTATCTGAAAGGGCCCAAACATTAGGTAATTCCCTGTTCTACTGAATACAACATGTTGTATTTCCCTGTTCCTACGGGAACAAGGAAATATAACATGTTGACAAATCTCAATTTGCCTTTTCTGACCAAAATATGATCGGCATTGGCCAAACAGGAAATAGCACTGTATATATATATATATATGGCCCAAATAATTAAGTGTAAAGATTGATGACGGTCACACCACAAAGTGGCATTCAGGTGATTAGAACCATTAGTACACTGAATGCAAGAGCAATTAAATATAACTTGCGCACAGCTATGTATGAGGCCCCAGAGGGAAATATATCAAGCCTTGGAGAGAGATAAAGTGGAGAGAGGTAAAGCCTTTTGTAATTTTCATACACAGTCTGATTGGCTGGTTCTTTATCTCTCTCTATAGCTTGCCATACATCTGATCATATGCAAGTCGTAAGTGCATATGACCATAATAAAAGCCAACAGATCAGATGTGCAGCACATATGATCTGAGGGACGACCTCTTGCACCGTGGGACCGCGCATCATACAAATATTACTCACGATGTGCACACAATCCGTCGCACGACCCAACGAGCTTGTGCGGACCGGCCACACATATTCAGGTATATGGCCAACATATGGGTTTCTACATCTGTCCCCTCCCCCAGTGTGTACAAAGGGCTTCATTTCATGTGGGCCTGGCTGTCCTATTGAAGAATTTAAATATATTTACAGAAATGTGCATCTCATTAGCTAAAAAATGTAGATGTGCCCAGGCATTTTAAGTCAGTGCCCTAAGTATGAGGGGGGGGGGGGCTAGGGAGTTACCCGCCCCTGATGTTGGATAGGGGGAGCATAGTTATTGAGCTGAGGCCGTCAGGGTCACAACGGCTGCCGAGGAAGGCAGTCCAATGCACCTGACGGCACGGAAGAAGGTGACGCAGGAGGGAGCTGCAACAGCCACCAGCAATCTGCCGCATTTGAGGGATGGCTTTCCCTGCAGAATGGAAGCGATGTGACAGCCGGGCAGAGAGTGGTGGGCTGCCTGGCGGTCTTCAGATCGGGTCTGCGGCTATTTGAAATCTCGTGTCGGGTGGCGAGCCAATCCGCTGGATCACAACCCGGCGCAAGATTTCAAATAGCAGCAGACACACTCTGAATACAGCCGCAATGCCCACCACTCTCTGCCCACATGTCACATCACTTCCATTCTGCCAGGCTGGCGGATGTCACCACGGGCCTCACTCCCCCGTGGCAATGAGCATGAAACCCCCTTGGCAGAGCATGTAATCCCTAATGGCAATAAGCTTGAAACTCCTTTGGCAACAAGTATGTAATCTCCTGTAACAACATGCATGTAATCCCCATGGCAATGAGCATGAAACCCCCTTTGCATCGAGTATAAAGCCCTTGGCATCAACCATGAAGATCCTGGCATTGAGAAAGAAACTCCTAGCAATGAGCATGTTGATAAGTGGCACTTATGTGGCATAATATGTAATGGGCATGACAGTATGTGGCGTCATGTGTAATGGGCATTACGGTGTGTGGCGTCATGTGTAATGGGCATTAGGGTCACTAGAGGGCGGTACTGAGCTGCAGAGGTACCATAGAGAGGTACCAGAAAGCATCCCATCCCTCCCGGCGTGAATCAACGATGCCCCCCGCGCGCGCCGCCCGCTCTCTGCTGGGGGGATTTAAGCGAGGACAGAGAGGACGGAGCAACATCCAACAGTTGGGACTCGCAGCACCCGGAAGCTGCATATTGGCTTGTAACAGAACATGCAAGGGAAAGAGACATGAAAACAGCAGGTACAGCGCTCCAGGGGGTGGGGGGGTGCGGGTGCCCACCCAGGGCTGGATTTGTGCCTAGGCCCGTGAGGCACCGGCCTCAGGGCGGCACCAATTAAGGGCGGCAGGAAGGCTGACATTCTGTTAAATAGCAGCATGGCACAGAGGGTGGGCAGCGGTGAGTGACGAGCGCCGCCGCCGCAGACATGAATTATCATATGTCAGCGGCAGCGCCGCTCGTCACCCGCCCACCCACTCTGCCATGCACATTACATCACCGCTTAGTGGCTGGGTCCGATGGTCCCCCTGCGCGTCCAGAAATGGCTCAGGCTCACTGCTGCCTGCGCCCGCCCATTGGCTACTCTACACACACACAGTCTATTGGCTGCTGTGTATCCAGCTGAGCTGAGTGGCGCGCAGATCCTCCCTGCATCTGAGGCTCAGTTAGTCACAGTGTGAGAGAGACTGATGGAGACACTGTGCTAATCACTGTACTAATAAGTGCCTCCCTCCCTCCAGGTCCTCCGTATAGTGAGCAGTCCAGAGTGCTTAAAAAAATATTGAGGTGGGCTACACTCAGTTAAATTGTAATGAAATATATAAATAACAATGTATATACATATATGATTACATTAAAATAGGGGGGGCGGACACAAAAATGTTGTGCCTAGGGGCGGCCTGACCCCTAAATTCGCCCCTACGCCCACCGCAGTATCGCCCAGCCGCCCCAGCCCCCCTGTGCCGCAGTAAGTATCGCCTGCACCCTCCCCCCCCCCCCCCCGGGGTTTTTTGCCTGGGGCGGGCGGGGGGCTTGCACCGGCCCTGATTAGGGTGAGGCTTCGTGTGTAATTGCCTCTATCTTTGTGTGACTACGCCCCCTCATTCCACATGGCCTAACCATTTTTGCCACGTGCATTGGATTTTATTTTTTTGGTTCATGAATAGCCTGTGGATGTGCGACAGGATAGCGGATAGCAATATTTTCACAATTTGTTGGAGATTTGCACAGGGCAGGTTTTCTTTCTGTCTGGTGCACAGCTATCTACTCGCAATCATCCGCAAATGAAGATGATTGCGATCCAGTCTGAATCCGGCCCATAGTGTAGTATAGTTTACAAGCAACATACAAGATATAAGTGATATAGATATTCTAAATATCATAAAGTCTTCAAAAGAACACAGAAAATATCTGCTAGACTAATAATAAAGGCCCTTATTCTGATTGACGCGTACTTTACCGCATACTTTCGGATCGCGTCTTTACGGCGTCTGCGCATGCGTGGAGAACGCAACGCGCATGTGCCACGCCTTGACTCCGTACCTGTTCGGCCAAATCCCGTCCAAAACTGTTCCCCGCAATCAGTCGGGAAATATGGGCGTATTATGGGCGTCATGCGGAATGACACATGGGCGTAGTTTCAAAGTGGGCAAAACGGGGCGGAAACATGGGCGGACACGGGGGAGTACACTTATGTTGGGGGGCGTACATTCGGATACCACTCCGAATGCACGCGATCAAAAAGGGCAGAAATGTGCGGTGTCCACAAGTGTACTATTGCTTCGCGGACACCACTCGTTCATGCGGTAGGCGAACGGACCGCCTAATGACTACAAGCATTAACACCTGAACCCAATAGAATCTACTCCTTTACTCATTACTCACTAATAGGACGCTTGTCAGTGCTTTAATTGAAAACATTGCTGCTTCAAGGAAACCTTACTAATCCCCCACATATGCTGTACTTGTCAGACACTTAAAAACTGCTAACAATGGACATGACTGAATATTAATACTATCAATACACATGTGTATTCGACATGTACTCATGAAACCACACATTTTTGGTAAAGTAAACAAATTTATTTCTATACATGTCACAGTCAATGCCACTGTGATGCAATGACCAAAAAATACAAAATCCCAAAAATAAACAACATGGCAGGAATGTCCCAAAATAAATAATAATACAAAACAAATATAATTGCACACAGATGGACTCCAGCACCTCCTATGTGCCACTGCACATGCAGCCAGTGGGAAATGAGGAGGCTGCTGGCCCTTCTACAGCAGGCCAACCTGCACCTGACCATTCTACAGCAGGGCAACCTACACCTGGCCCTTCTGCAGCAGGCCAACCTGCAGCTGGCTCATATGCACCATCAGCAGAATCATTTGGAACACAACCGGGGACTTCACAAGATAGTACCATGGCCATCACTTCAAGTACAGCTGACAGTAATGGCAGGCAAAAGAGGGCAACAGGGGCACCAAAAAGGACATATGAAGCAAGGGCTCATCTGGTTACCCTCAGCACGTGATTGGACACAAGAAGCTGACACACACAGCACAATGGAAGATTTGGGACCACATAACGGTGGAGATTAATGCAGCCACAAGTTCATTTGCGACCACGTTTGGCCTTGGTAGGCTCCTTGGCCTGTGCAGCAGCTCTTCTGGCACGGGCAGATGCTGGGGCAGGTGGAGCAGATGATGTTGAGGGGTTGGCTGGTCTACCCCTCCTGCCAGCAGGGAGTGTTGCCGGTGGTAATGCACCAGAAACGGATGACATTAGGACCCTGTTGCTGGTAACCAGCTCCACCATAAGCTCATTATGGTGGAGGAGGAGATCATTTTGGCGGGTGGCTTGCTCGGCCAGCACCTGAGCACTTGCAGCCATGGCCTGATGTGACTCAGCCATGGCCTGCATGCTCGCAGCGATGGCCTGCTGGGTGCTGACCAAGCTCGCCAGGATCTCCTCGGTCCTATGCATCCGTTCTGATGCCAACTCTCCCTGCTGGTTGATGTCCCCAAGCATGTTGGCCAAGGCGGCCAAATCGGCTTGGTCCGATGGCTGCTGCTGCACAGGCCTACCCCTGGGGCCAGGTGGCACGGACTCCTCCACCTCCTGAGCAGAGTCGTCACCAAGCGGTGGGTTGTCTGTGGAAAAAGATAAACAAAATTAGGACACATTCTAAGATAATTACTTGCACAAGTTTATGGCATGACCAATATTTACCTTCAATAAAAGACGCAAACACTTCAGCTGGGGCCTCACTATCCATCGTGCTCACCCCCCTGATCTCCTCAACTGATATACAGCTCTCGGCCATCAACTCCAGGGGGGTGAGCTCTAGCCCTGATGGCATGGGCCCGGCCCCAGATGTCTGGCTGTGTTCCCACCGCTTGGTCATCTTCCTCTTCAGGTTGGTTTTGAAGTCCTGCCACCTGCAATGTAAGTTGACATATTAATACATGTCACTCCAGATGTTAGCTGTTGCAGCCATTGCTCTGTGCTACATATTACGACATGTGATTAATGTCCAATAGATAATATTACATGCAACTATGATATCAACCGTTACAATACACATTCACAATCACCCTACTCTAACTCTCAACGAAATAACATGTCAATAATGTCTGTGTATCGTAACAACCTCACGGGCCATTTGCAAAATCCATCTAAGCATCAATTAAATCATTACTTGGCTATTACTGGGCACATGTATCACAAAACAACTTGCCTCTTCTTCACATGGTCCGTCTCACGAACTTGTGGCGCTACTTCATTAATCTCTGCCGTTATCTGTTCCCAAATCTTCCATCTGCGTGTGTGTGTCAGCTTCTCCGATGGACACTCAATCCAATCACGTGCTCGGGGAACCAGGATGGCAAGCTCCTGTGCTTCATATGCCTTATTTTTTTTTGGTGGTTCCTCTGTTGCCCTGGCTCTCCCCTTGCCACGTCCATGGCCACGCCCCCTGTCACGTGTCGCTGCACTTGAAGTGCTGGCCATGGTACTACCTTGTGAAGTCCCCGGTTGTGTTCCAAACAATTCTGCTGATGGTGCATATGAGCCAGCTGCAGGTTGGCCTGCTGCAGAAGGGCCAGGTGCAGGTTGCCCTGCTGTAGAATGGTCAGGTGCAGGTTGCCCTGTTGTAGAAGGGCCAGCAGCCTCCTCATTACCCACTGGCCGCATGTGCAGTGGCACATAGGTGGTGCTGGAGTCCATCTGGTCAAATAGTTGCTGCAGGTCTGGGTCCACCTCTGGTTGTGATCCAGACATGTTAGCAACAACATTGTCACCTTCTAATACACCTTTATATACTGTTTGTGTATCCTGTTTGGCGGACATCAGCGGCAGCTGCGTTCCGTGCGTGAGCGTACGTCGCTGTTTTTTCGCGCCGCATACGGTGGCGGAAATTCCATTGTGTAAAACCTGGCGAAAGTTCGACATGAAATACTGGTCACCAATGCTAACATTGCATAGAATCTTCTGATACACCTGTGACTATTGCACAATACACATGCTATTTGCTAGCATGACATGACATTTGGTTCATGACTACTGTGGTATTGTGGAGTTTGTTTGCAAGCTAAAAGTAGCCCAATCCCTTAGATAATCCAGGCCACAAGTCATGCAATACTCATCTCTACTGTTATAGACCACACATGTGAGAGGCCTATAAATAGTGAGTTGCTGCTAGAATCATTTGTCAGCAGATCTGGACTTGTCAGGGTCTAAGGTAAGCTCTTCCATGGTCCATGTAGATATGCTATCCTTTAACAATGTAAGTGTATGAATGTATGCACCATTGCCTCACTGACTACAGATTGTTGGGCCAGCAAAGTGCTTGTAGCATTATTGCAACATGTCACATGTTCACTATTTCACTCACAGGTCTTAAACCTGTGTGGGTTCATCTATTGCAGGACAACATGTCCCAGCAATAGATGAAATGTCTCATAGTACATGATGTCGGCAAAAAATGCTGACACCTTTATCTGTGTGTTTAGGACGGTGTGTATTGAGTTCATATTATTGTTACATCATTATAGGGTCAAATGGATCTTCGGGATTTCACGGGGCGGCCATCTATTGTACGTATTGAAGCCTACAAATCTATTTGTAGTGGGATATGGCCATTATGTGCATAGGTGCATCAGTATTTATGTTCATTTCTTTATAGGTTGCTGAAGCAATGATGCGCTACATGGAAAGGAGGCTAAGGGCACTTGCGGCTCTCCCCACTCGTCGCCCAAGGAGGCCAGGACGTGCTAGAATCTATCGCACACGGGTGACTCTGTTTGCTATGCCCGATGATGAGGTACTTACTAGGTACCGGTTACCGCCACATGTAATTCTGGATCTGCTCACGTTAATTGAGAGCGATCTGGAACCTCTACACGGGATCACGACAGCAATTCCGCCTCACACACAGCTGCTGGCGGTGTTGCATTTCTGCGCCTCAGGATCATTCCAACAAGTAGTGGCAGTACTTGCTGGAATATCTCAGCCGGCCTTCTGCCGAATCCTGAGGCGTGTGACGTCGGCCATGTTCAGGCGCAAGGGGCACTTCATGGCCATGACATTTGCCACCGAGACCCTGCGCAGAAGCCAGCAGGCCTTCCATCAAATTGCTGGCTTCCCTAATGTGATAGGGGCTGTGGATGGCACCCATGTACCATTTGTGCCTCCATCTCGAAGTGAGAAGATATATAGGAACCGCAAATTGTTCCACTCACTGAACGTGATGGTGGTATGTGGCCCATCCATGGAGATTCTCGCCTTCAACTCGAAGTTTCCCGGAAGTGCCCATGACTCTCATGTCATCCGACAAACCGGGATATGGCAAAGACTACAAGAGCTGGAAGGCCGTGATGCGTGGGTTCTGGGTGACTCCGGTTACCCATGTACGCCCTGGCTACTTACGCCGTACAGCTACCCAGCACCGGGCCCACAGGAGGCATTCAATGGGGCGCATGTTGCCACCAGGCAAGTGGTGGAGCGCTCAATTGGCCTTTTAAAGGGTCGATTTAGAGTGCTCCACCGCACTGGTGGTGACTTACAGTATGCGCCTCAAATGGTGTCGAGGATCGTGGGCCTGTGTATATTTTTCCACAACATTGCTGTGCGGCGTGAGATACCCTTTGATGAGTGGGAGGTACCATCTGAGCCGCAAGATCCGCCCATGCGCCCATCCCGCGCCCCTGAATGCCGGAGGGGATACCAGCTGCGGGACTCTGTGGCGCAAAGATACTTCAGGTACATTTTATCTAGTTGACCAGAACACACCAATTCTTGTAAAAATCACCCCTTCAAATAAGTACAGTGTGGTAGTTGTCAGTGTTACAAAACGACAATTATCCAGCCTGCCCTCCTAATGGCAAAGAAATAGTAGATATTTATCATATGTGCTTAGTTTTGGGGGAAGTACAATATAGGTGCTCATTATTATACCTTCTACAAGGGATCTTATGTGTTTGTTATATCTTCATTATTGTAGTTGATACTATCCCTGATGACTGGTGAGTACATTGATTTATTCTCTAATGTGTTGGGGATTTTTTCCTGTGTTGATGTATGATTTGTTTGCAGATATATATATATATATATATATATATATATATATATATATATGATATTTGAATTTATTAACATGTTTAAACATTTCAAGGAGCAGGCAGGCAGGCAGGCAGGCAGGCAGGCAGGCACCCAGGCAGGCAGCCAGGCAGCCAGCGCTGGTGTATAATGCTGGACTCAGGATACCTGCAAGTATGTGTATGTGTCTTTTAAACATAAATGTACGCATACACATAGATGCATAGAGTAAGTAATGCTAAGTACAGCTATGCGTTGCTAAGCTATAGCACGCGTTGCTTGGCGGAGCGAGGCGTCATTGGATTTGCTAAGTGCATACACACTGTGTTTTATATATATCAGATTTGTTCATTGCCATACATCAGCACTACTGTTTTGAAGGCATGCGAATTTGTCACCATTTGTGTTGGCGCAGAGACGCTGCTCATGTAAAGATGAACAATAAAGTTATTAACACAAATAACTGTGATAAACCAATGCCACCACCTGATTGGTTGATTGATGCCATTGTTAACATGGCGGAGACACGAAGGGCAGACCCGTTTTCTCCTGCGGAGCTGAGGGTTCTTGTCTCCGTCATGGAGACAAGGCTGGGCCGTGCTGGGCCCTTTATCAGCAACCGGCATAAACGCCGGGCCTATGCTGCGGCAGGGCGCAGGATTTACGCCCGCACTCGGGTGCGGAGGAGCATCGGGCAGCTCGAGAGGCGCTGGTCGGACCTCCGCAGGCGCCAGCCCCAGCTGTTACAGCAAATTAGGGGCGAAATAGCTGCTTGTGAGTATTTTAGCTATGAAATTTCGCACTTACAACATAGCATATAGAAACAATAAAATGTGTCTCATGATAAGTGGGTGTCCATGGGTTTAAAAGTCCATAGACTGTTATGTGTGCTTCTTCCTGGTTAACATGCAGTCATGTGGCTTTTATATGTAATGACATAGCATTGATGATTCTGATGCATACAATGTGCCAGATCTAATATGTGTTACACATTGATAAATGCCAGGGTTGTAATGTTTGAACAAATTACTAACAATCACATAATATTTTAAATGTCACATTTTGGAGTCCATTAACAGTAAGGAGCTACTTTCCAGCATCGTTTGCCATCATTATCACCCTTCCATGTATGTCTTGTTATGGATTAATACATGTGCCCCAATGACCCGACATTGACCATGATTTTTTTCTTCTACCACACAGCACGAGCCCGAGCCCGACAGCCACGTGAAGAGGCCGAGGCAGCCCTGGCCGAGGAGGAGGGGCAAGAGCCTGAGGAGGAGGTGGCGGCAAGGGTGGAGGAGGAGCAAGTGGAGGAGGAGGAGGAAATGTTGGAGGAGCAAGTGGAGGAGATGGTGGAGGAGATGGTGGAGGAGGTGGTGGAGGAGGAGGAGGTGCCTGAGGAGGTGGTGGTGGAGGAGGTGGAAGAGGAGTTGGTGGCAGAGGAGGAGGTGTTGGTGGCGGAGGAGGAGGTGGAGGAGGAGGTGGTGGTGGTGGAGGAGGAGGTGGAGGAGGAGGTGGTGGTGGTGGAGGAGTTGGTTGTGGCGGAGGAGGTGGACGAGGTGATGGTGGCGGAGGAGCTGGCGGAGGAGGGGGCTGAGGAGGCCACGGTTGCCCCAGAGGTGTCCGATTCCGAGGGGGAGGAGGCATGTCAGGCCCCGGAGTCACATCTGATCGGTATGTTTACATAATGCATCATTCATGAAGTAGTTGTACTGGTATTTGTTATGTAGCACTGGTGATGATAAATGTTGTTACAATACTATTAATACAGACCCCAAAGTGGGTAGCTACAGATACAGGTACGGGTTAGATGGGGTGTCCAAGGCATCCCTTTCATCCAGGACACCTCTGAATTACACAGGTTTGTGGGATGGCTTGGAGCTCCATTTTGACTGCCACATAACCGTTGTAGTTAAACAGGATCCTGGAGTAAAGGGATGAGTGGATCATTTGTGGATTAAATTCACCTGCTGCAAGCGTTGATTATGACCCATCAAATAGTGGAATCTATATTGTTGGTGAATGTTATTTCTAAACTATAGGATGTATGCTATAAATGGAGTATGGGCCGGCCTACCTTGGAATGGAGTCACAAGTTGCCAGTGTCCCAGGAGCCTCCTCTACCTAAACACCCCCTGTAGTTCAGATTGTTTTTTTGCCGTCACAGAATTGTAGGTTGGTTTAGACAGAATTATGATTTGGAGGATGTGTACTGTGCATTCCTGACATTTGCATAACTCCCATGCCACGAACCATCACTGAACTTAGACTGAGGAGATTGTGACAAGTTCTTATTGACGGAGGCCATGACATGCTTGTCATTGGTTAGTCATGGGTGGGTTGTGACTGAGAAGAAACACTATGACTGTTATGTCTTCTGCAGAGTAAAGGGTAGAGGGACAAAAACACAGTATGTAGTAAATAAGTGTGTATGTATGTAGATATGTATGTGTCATATCTATTTATCTATGTGTGTCTCTATCTCTCTACATAGATATATATATATATATACACATGTCACCTAGCATTTGTGCAATTTATGTAGCAGTATGTGAAATGTATGCATGAATATCATGACTAATTTTTGCCCCTTTGACATGCCCACAGATGACACCACAACGGCAGATGAGGGAGTTATTGGGGCCCTCCTGCGGGCGGAGCACCATTTGAGGCTCTTACTAGCATATCTGCAGGACCTTCGCGATCTCCTGATATAATTTATAATTTTATATTTTGTGATTGACATGTTAATTTTGGTTTATAATAAATGTTTTATGCAAGTTCACAGTTGTTGGTTTTCTTTGCACATTAAACAGTATATGTGTAGATTGTTTATAATCTTTTACACAGGGTCTAATAGAAACCATTGCACTTCAATTGCTGTAAGGGTTAATGTGTGCAATGCATGTGTTAGGCATGCTTGTAAGGATATATTGGCATCTAATTGATTCCAATTCCAAATAAGAAGTTTTTTATGAGGATAGGTAATTGAATAAGTGGGTCATGTGATGTATTGCAGAATATACATCATAGTGGGTTGTTTGGCGTAAATACTCCGCTTACGGGCGGTAGCACCGCTTGGCTCCCGTTCGGATGCGGTATTCCCGTGCATACTCTGTACTACTCTGTAATACCGTGCAGAATCGGAGTGTTTCTCCCGCACACGCATGGTTTGTATGTCGTCCGTAAACACGCCCTGTTCTTAAAGAGTGAGTCCGTCCGAATGCGGAGGACACGTGGGCGTTTCTACGGACGATGGCCGCACGCGGCAAAACACCGTGGCGTGCGGACCGCTCCGTAAGAATGCGGGAATATCCGCACCGATCAGAATAAGGGCCAAAATTGGGCTTCTTTTATAATATGTGGAATAGAACAATCGCTGTAAGCCTGGGGAGGCGCAGATTCTGTACATTTTGTTAGTTGAGTCATGCACTGTCTATTTACTACAGCTGCAGGGACATTATGTGTGTTCCTGATGATGACAGCCTCACTCAGGAGACAGAATCAGATAGTAGTCATGTGTCTTGGCAACCTGAGAACCGAGACATAACATTTATGTAAGCCATGCCGTCATACTGTGTGTAGGAATAATCACCTACATTTTTTGCCATTACAGGCATTCTAGAATCTAAGCAATGTACTTCATGAGAGATAAAGATATTATAGAATTATCATCATCTAGAAAATAAAATCATAGATATAAGGCTTGCTTTAAGGAAAGATACTGAGAGCCTCAGAATCAAGGGCCAATAATCCAAGTTGTTTTAGCTGCAGTTGGTTTTGTTACTATTTCCAACAGTCCCTCTTTCTGTTTTGAAACTCCCTGCATCTTTTTGTTCCAACAGAAATCTCATTATTGAAATCCTAGAGGATCCCCGTAATTCAATATTTGAACCTTCTTGCTATGCATAATTGTTAATTTAACACTAAATCCTGCACTTAATTGTATAGTGATATGATATTATATATTACAGATGTATTTCTACGTGCCTTCATAATTAGACTAAAGGCCCCCATACATTACGGTGACTTAGCTGATCCCCCTGGAACAGGGGGGGGGGGGGGTTTCTGCATGGGATTTGGAAATTATAATAAATAGCACCACTGCCATCTGTTCAAATGTGTGTAGGTCTGACACCACTAATCTGCAACTGAGACAGGGTGCAAGTGGTCATCACTGACATCACAGACCCTCCTCAAAAAAGGCCGGGCACGCCTTTATTTTTCCAACCACTCCCAGAAAACAGCAGGTTTCCACCCCCCAAGTGTCAGCTTCCAGTCAATCAATCTGCGTCTCCTTTCATTTACGATCCATATTTTCAGTCACTAATTCCCCTCAGGTATGCAGTATGCGTACAGTGCACATGCACGGTTGTTCCGTAACCGCTTGATTTGTGAATTGTCTAATAAGCAGTCAAGTCCGAATTAGACCCGAAGAGCAAGATGTGCTAAGCTTTGAAATGAGGGCAAATCTCAGAAAATTTCGTAGGTTCGGCTCCTTAGCGCTTATGCACCAAGTTGCATAATGCAGTCGATTCTGATATGTGGATGTGGTGGGAAATGCTGTATTCAGATGGTGCTGCCTAATTGAAACCTATGGGCTTCTTTTGCATTTTCCCACTTAAAAGCAGTCAGTCGGATCCAGCAACCCCTGTGGCACAATGTATCACTAGAGGCATGCAAAGATAGGACTCTAGGCAGGGGCGTCTTAAGAGAGGTGGAGGCCCATGTGCAACCTCCATGGTCAGAGCCCCCTCCTCTTTGCCAGGAGCGGCACCAGGAGCAGTAGGACATATGCAAACCCTTGCTGCGTTGTATCGCTCAGACTCTACTGCGCATGTGCAGATCAACATTTTTCCGGTGATTTCTGCAGTGCTTCTGCTCCTGCAGCTGGACTCTGGTTCCTGGGGCATGCTCTCCCCCCTCTAAACACCTCCCTTCCTAGTTAGGCCCCACCTACAGAGGCTCTGATGCATGGAGGCTCGCTTTGCCACTACCAAGAATTGTCTCCCTTAGGCATGTGCCTTACATGCCAGGGGTTCTTTGTTGCTAAGTCTGTACCCATGGGGTATACTAGTACTCATGCTTGAAGCATTACCACTTACAGTAGAAGAATTTGGGTTGGAAGGATTTCCGGAATTGTATCCAAGAGGCCTGAAACAATATACAGCATTTGTATCCTGCTATCTTAGATGTCATGTGATGTCATGATGCCACATGTCAAGTAGTGGAAGTAGGAAGATGAGCCTCAGGTACATCTCAAAGACACACCCTGTGCTTTCCTAACCAGCATGGTATCTCTCTCGTTAGGGACCGATCATTGCTATCCATATTAAGATATAGAAAGTTAGGGCTCAAATAAATACACAAAGTATTTATTAAAATTTTTATAAAATATAGCTGAGTAGATTTAGGATGAGCCTTCCCACTGTATGAGACCTCGATTTACACTTTTGGCAACTAGAACAGACAATGGGCGGAATTTTCTAACATCCGCTGCCCTGTATCGCCCCCTTCGCCGGCCACCGCATTCTTAATGATCGCATATGCTCTAACATATGCGATCATTAATGCAAGGGATAGCTCTTGCGATAAGAGCTGTCCCTTGCGATGCGGCTACGTCGCTGGACTTGCGGGTCTGAGACCCGGTAGTCCCCCTGTGCATGCGCAGAGCGCGGCACCTGCCACAGGGCATGCTGGGAGGCATCCGTGATGGATACCTTACACAGCGTTGCGGTAAGAAGCCCATCGGCTTCTGCAGGTAAGTGCCAGCTTCTGCTGGTGATTCCCTCCGCAGCGCTGACACTGCGGAGGGGGGTTACTGCATACAGAAATGCGGTAAAAACCTGATAACGGAGAATTTACCACATTTCTGCTTTAGAGAATCCCGACCAATGTAAGAAGTTTTTATGTAGGTATTAACACGACAGCTATTTATAAAGTAAAAGCGCCCAGTTTGTAGTTTCTTTTGTTTTGTTGGGGTGTAATTCAGTTCATTTAGGAAACACTTTTCTAAAGGGATGTTAAAAATTAACTAGTTTATGTTACCACCTTATCAATGTAAGACAAGAACCTGAGCCAACTGAAATCAGGCTGCCCTGAACTTTCACACACATAATTTTTTCTTTCTAAAATTATTGACCTTTATCACATAAAAGATAGCTTGTCTTGACACATAGCATAGCAGTAGATCATGCCTGGCCAAACTGTTTCTACTTGAATTGCCAAACTCCATTTATATAATCGTCAGTTATATATATATAGAAATTTAAAAATCACAGTAGTCAGGACTATATTGATGATGCAATATATAACTGAATTATAAAATATCGATACAGGTTGAGTATCTGTATATATATATTTTGGAAAATAGATTATTCCGTATTTCAGAATATTTTTATATTTCAATGATGTATCCTTAGGTATCTTGCATTGATGTTGTACAAACACATGAAATACACACAAATGTATTTTATTTGTGCGTAAAGCAAGGTTTCATAACATGAAACAAAATTTGTGTACTATCTCTGAATTTGAATGGCAAGCAATCGTTTTCTTGCACATATTTAGTGCCAGTTACGTATCATGTCCTAAGTAGTGCTTTTAAAGATGCCCCCAGTAGGTTTTTAGCAAGAACATTTTTCTTTTTACTTTCTGCAATGTATGGTTTTCAAAATAATTTGGATAACGGATATTCGGATATGGGATACTCAACCTGTGTGTGTGTATATATATATATGTATATTGGGCATCACGGATGGTGTAATGGTTAGCATTACTGCCTCACAGCGCTGAGGTCATGGGTTCAATACCCACCATGGCCCTTACTGTGCAGAGTTTGTATATTGGGTTTACTCCGGGTACTCCAGTTTCCTCCCACAATCCAAAAATATACTGGTAGGTCAATTGGCTTCCAACAAAAATTTACCCTAGAATGTCTGTGTGTGCGTGTACATATGGTAGGGAATATAGATTGTAAGCTCCACTGGGGCAGGGACTGATGTGAATGTTCAACTATACTCTGTAAAGTGCTGCGGAATATGTATGCGCTATATAAGAAACTGTTAATAAATAAATAATAAATAAATATATATATATATATATATATATATATATATATATATATATATGTGTGTATATATATATATAAGAAAAAAATACTGGCTCCTGGAGACCCTGTGATTCCTGGTTCAGGCTTCAATGAGAGACTGTATAAACTGTGGACAGAGGGATACCTTACTGCATATTGCCACCCTTCTTTGTGAATCAGTCCATTGCTTGTTTTTTCACCTCGATGAGGCTGTATAAATACACCATTGGGAACAGAGGAATTCCATATTGATCGTAACAACTTCCTGTGTGAATTTATCTACTAGATTCTGGTCTGAGAGACCGCGTTCATCTAAACTGCTGTGTAAATCTAAGATTGTGGACAGAAGAACATTGTCATTTTTCTAAATCTTGAGAGATCTCTTTCACCTGAATTGGTAACTCTAATAAAACAATTAGAGGACATAACTTCACCCATAAATTTTATATAGGAGACATTCCCATATTGGATTGATTCATTGCCCCTGATGAAGTCCTAAGAGACGAAACGCGTCGGGCCGCGGATCTACATTGTTTGTGGCACTTGTCCGAAAAATCTGAAACAGTGAAATGAATTCTCATTTCTGGATAAACCGCCAATAAATGTTTACTTGTTTTAACAAATTTTTATTGATTCATTGTATGCACAGCCACTAAGTGGTACACTTAGCGCACCCCTATTCTTTTTTCTTATCTTTTTCCCACCTGTACCTCTATTAACAGCAAGGTATTATAGAGGTGCTGCTCTTTTAACCCCTTCCCGACATTTGACGTATATATACGTCATGGCCGGGATGTACTTCCCGACACATGACGTATATATACGCGGTGACAGTTTAAACATGTCTGCTGTCCCTGACAGCAGACATGTCCCTGCATGCCCAGGGGGGGCGGCGATGCCTCCCCCCCGTCGACGATCGCTGTGATTGGCTGTTCAATGTGAACAGCCAATCGCAGCGTTTTCCTGTGTTACCGGCGAATATGACGCTCGGTAACACAGGTGTCAATCACCGCCGGGTGTGAGGGGGCGTGAGGGGGTCACCGGTGATGACCACACCTCACCCCACCTGCCCCCAAGGCTGTGATTGGTCCGTCGGACCGACGGACCAATCACAGCCATGGCGCGTGATTTAAACTAACGGTGACTGCGCTGCAGACGCCATTCCGGTCTGGAATTGCGTGCAGAGCGGTCACCGTGCCAATCTGTCGTGATATACATACCTGATCCTTGCCTAATACTTACCTGATCACCGCTGGTAGCGTGCTGCCAGCAGCTGGATGCTTACTGGATCTTGTCACTTCCTGTGTGCTGCTGCTGCAGTGTCATAGAGTGACAGATAGTGAGAGATAGTGAGAGATAGTCAGAGATAGTCAGAGATAGTGAGAGATAGTGACAGAGAGTGATAGAGAGTGCTATATTTTGTGTCTGCTGCCCCCCCTTTTGTGCTGATCAGTATATCTGTGCTGATCAGCAACTTTTTGGGGGTGCAGGATTTTTTTTTTATATATATATATACCTGTCAGTTGCACCAAAGCTTGTGCTGCCTGTGAATTCCCTGAGGGGTGTAGTTTGCAAAATGGGGTCACTTGTGGGGGGGGTTCTAGAAACCTACATGGTGCCTAAAAAATAATCTCATAAAAAGGAGGCTCCAAAATCAAGTAGGTGCTCCTTCTATTATGAAGCCTGTGGTTTGGTCAACGTGCACACTAGGGCCACATATAGGATATTTATGAAAACAAAAGAATTGGGGGAATCAATTTTTAGTCACATTTCTCTAGTAAAATTTACTGTGTTCCTTAGAAAAATGTATTAAAATTGAAAATCTGCAAAAAAATGAAATTTTGAAATTTCACCTACACTTTGTTTTAATTCCTGTGAAACACCTAAAGGGTTAACAAACTTCCAAAATGCTGTTTTGAATACTGTGAGGGGTGCAGTTTTTGAAATGGCATCATTTATGGGGGTGTCTCACATACAAGTCCCTCAAAGTCACATCAGAACTGAACTGGTCCCTAAAAAAATCAGTGTTTGAAATTTTCTTGAAAATTTGAGAATTTGCTATTAATATTTTAAGCCTCCTAGTGTCCAAAAAAATTAAAAGGATGTTGAAATAATGATGGAAACATAAAGTAGACATATGGTCTATGATAGTTATTAACTATTTTGAGTGGTATGATTATTTGTCTCACAAGCAGAAAATTTAACATTTTGAAAATTGCTAAATTTTCCATTTTTTTACGACATTTTGGTATTTTTCACAAAAAAACACAGACTGTATCGACCCAAATTTACCACTAACTTGAAGTACAATGTGTCACGAGAAAACAATCTCAAAATCACTGGGATAAGTAACAGCAAAAAAAAGTTATCCCCACTTAAGTGATACCTGTCAGATTTGAAAAAAAGGGCTCTGTCAGGAAGGCAAAAACAGGCTGCGGCGGGAAGGGGTTAAGCGCATTATTGGGGCCACTATCCTTGCGCATTTGTAACTGTGTTTTTTTTAGTGGCTGGGTGCTAGAATGGTTTTAAAGGAACTATTTCTCTTATAGATGATAGATGTTTGAGTGGCAGCAAATTTCGATGTTTTGTTTTATGTTTCAATATTTTGTAATTTCTATGGATAATTTGTCTTATTTTATCTTGCGCATTGGTATGCATAAAAATGAAATAATAGATAACAGATCATTACGATTGATAGTTTTAACTTCTCTAAAGGCTTCCTGTAAAATGGATTCCAGATAACCTCTCTGTGTAAAGGAAGCTAGCATATCCAAAGTCAGTGAATTGAAAGTTTATAATAAAGAACAATGTTGAGGAAGGTACATAAGTTGTCCTTTGGGGGTGTTTATTTTCCATGGCCTATAATGAGAACTGTCAAAATGCAAATATGAATGTGTGCTCACGGATTTAGTAAAGTTGGGTAAAATAATACAAAAATCTCTCGCTTCCAGAATCACATCCAGGAAATCAACGCACAGGGGGTCACAGTGATAGGTGAAAGATAAATTAAAATAGTTGGGATTAAGTGACAATAGGTAATCTATATTGCAGCCATAGAAGACCAGACCCCTGCCGAACTCGCCGTCCCACATATGGGCATCTTGAAAAATCACCCATATGTAGGTTGGCATAGCTCAGTGCGAACAAAGAAGGCCACAAAGAAATAATAAAGGCCTCTTGTTTCTGATTCCGCCCACCATCTTTTTTAGTTTCTGAGACAGGTTTTTTTATATGTTTACGTTTAAAATAAGGTTGGATAAACATTTATTGGTTAAAAACATCCATGAGTACCAATTAGAAACACAATCTATCTTTAACATATCCGAACATACTATATAACAAGGGATAAGCTATTATAAACCTAGGTTGAACTAGATGGATTCAAGTCTTTATTCAGCCTTACCTACTATGTAACTATGTTATACCAATGTCATGTGGTATGATTGTGTAAAGATACCTAACTCAGGGCCGGCGCCACCACTAGGCAGCTCTAGGCATTTGCCTAGGGCGCTGGCACCTGGAGGGCGGCAGTTCGCCCCTCACCCCCAGATAGCTGTGGAAAAAACTTGCTGGAGCGGTCAGGGGTGTCCGTGCGGCAGTGGTACCTGCGGTCAGGGGTGTCCGTGCGGCAGTGGTACCTGCAGTCAGGGGGGGGGGGGGGGCGGGCGGTAGTGGTACCTGCGGCGCCGTCATGTGTATAAAGCTGGCTGCGGCCGGCGTGAGATAGATTAGTGGTGAGGGAACCAATCCCCGAAATAATAGAGCACCCAGGTGGTGAGGGATTTGTGAATTTTTGGAAGATGGTACTAAAAGGAAATGGTGGGGTATGCAGTTTTGTTTTGTGCTGCACCCACTATTATCACTTAGGAATGGGATCATTCGTCAGACTGCATTTAGGTCTACAGTCATTAGGTCGACCCCACTAGGTCGACTGGCAGGAAGGTCGACCTGACTTAAGGTCGACATGGGCCAAGGTCGACATGACTTAAGGTCGAATTTGCATAAAGGTCGACATGAGGAAGGTCGACTGGTCATAAGGTCGACATGGGTTTTTCACTGTTTTTTTATCCGAATGTCGACACAGTCGACATGGACACAGTTGGCAATGAGAATCGGACCCTCGCATCGCTCGCTTCGCTCGCAATGCTTCGGGCACGGTGCCTCGCTGCGCTCGGCACACTATTTTATTCTCCCACCACGCCCTAGTGGATGGTAGGGCATGAAATACCACCTGTCGGCACATGTCGGCTCAAAAAACAGTGAAAAACCCATGTCGACCTTATGACCAGTTGACCTTCCTCATGTCGACCTTTATACAAATTCGACCTTAAGTCATGTCGACCTTGGCCCATGTCGACCTTAAGTCAGGTCGACCTTCCTGCCAGTCGACCTAGTGTTGTCGACCTAATGACTGTAGACCTAAGTTCATTCTAATAGATGACCGCATCCCATCACTTAGATGCATGATCATCGTATTCCACCACTCTCTCGTGGAGACAATCGAGTGAAAATTCAACTATGCGGATCCACAAACTGGATACTAATTGGCCCTAACGGCAGCATTGAATAGGTGAGTGACAATATTTCCTGTTGGGAAATATTGGCTCAGATTGAATACCCCTATGTTTGGCACTAGACATCAGTGTAATCAGACCCCTAGCAATAGGCAGAATATATATTTATGCCAAACCTGACACAAATTCCCATCCCCAGTAATGAGCTTTATTGCTCTCCTCAACCCCATCTCCCGTCACAGTACAGGGGGTGTGTGTGATTGCTCATTGCCACTCTCCAAGGGATACTATTATGATTAGATATATCAATTGTCTAGAAACAAGTGATACATACTCTTACTGACTTGATTGCCATTTTCCTGTAATGAAATGAATAGCTGTAGTAGATATTACAGGAATGCAGACATGACTATGCAGATTTGAACTGTGATTTGTTTCTCTGTTCAGAGTACATAGAGCAGATACTCCCAGATTCTTCCTTACTTGGTCTCCGGCAGCACTAGGCTCATAATATAAAACTGCATAATGCTGTAAATAACATGATGATGTAACATAGAGGAAATCAGTGTGCTTACAGATAACAGCACAAATATATAACTGCTGCCACAATGTAAGATGCCAAATGTGTCATAGTGGGCCTGGTTAACAGATGCATACTGGATGTCATTTATTTTCCAAGGAGCTATGCAGGGCCAGAAAAGGAACAAAGTTGGGAGGTTTGTGTGTGTGTGTGTATACACAGGGGAGGTGGGGTTTGTCATCAATTTTACTTGCTGGGGCCCCACAAGGTCGTTGCACTTGTGCTTTATATCAATCAATATCAACCAATGCAGGGAAATGCCACTAAGGATTCCATGCGAATGTAGATGTCTCTGCTTTCTTTTTTCCCCCAAAGAATGTAAAAGCTGCATAATGTGGGTTAAGTGAAATCAGGGAGATTGCTATACTGTGCAGGGAGTCAGGGAGATTGCTGGTATTTCAGGGAGTCTCCTGCAGAATACAGAATGGTAGGCAACTATGGGTTAGGATTGTATGTAAAACCTGTTTTATTGCAACATTAAAATATCAGACCACAGCAGCTCTGAGTGGAGTTGGGTGAAGTAACTTAATTAAAAAATAATTGGTGAATATTTGACTGGAGAATCATGCAATCACATTTCTTTTGGACCTTAAAAAAAACCACACCTGAAGCACGTTGGTCGCTTTAACGTGGGGCACAGGACAGGAGCTGTGCCAAAACTGGACTTGAAAAAGTAATGTGTGCGAGCACCAGTGTACCCGTCGAACTGCTTAAAACACTTGTCCTGATTGAGACCTGATCACTGGGCTGCGAAACTTTGGAGTTCAGCGATCAGATAAACACCTCCCTGTCAGAGAGTCCTCCCACCACTGTGCACTGCTGTGAATGTGTTTGTAGCTGTGCACACAGGGTGAAAAGAAAACCATTCCCAGTCACTTACCATTCATTGTTTTTTTCCCCTGTTCACAGCAGCCAAGTAAGTCTAGATAACCGTGGGGAGATGGAGGCTGCTGGTGACATTGACAGCCCTCCCTCCAAACGCCGAACCATCATCCGCGCTTTCTGGAACACTCAAAAACATTGCCACAAATGGCAGCCGGCTGCCAATCACCTCGTAAGCAATGACAAGCCATCACTGGCTGCGTTTGCAGAGGGACCCCGTACATGCGCACTGTGTACCATGTGCATGCACTGTCCTTCAATAATTGTTCGGGCTTGCGAATTTGCAGCCCAGCAATCAGGTCTGAATCAGGCCCACAGTTCATGAACACCCGATAAATGCTACTTACCTTACTATGTGTAACACCACGGCAAGTGTAGATTTTATTTTATTTATTCTTATGCAAAATTGCAGACAACAATATTGGCGGCAGCGGAGACCCGGCGGGGTGCCATCATCAGCACCCACTTGGTGATGCCAGCAGTGAAAGGAGCAAAGACGGGGAAGATGGGTGGCGGTGGCAGGGGTGGAGTGGGGACCATGCTGCAGCATGGCTGTTCTTAACGAGGACCTTACTGCGTGTACAGATGAGGGTCCTTAATGATGTGCAGGAGCGCGCATCATTAACTAGATTGCATGTACACACTAGACCAAATAGTAAAAGATACCGCTCAGAACAGCATTTCTGGGTGATATCTTTGACATCTTTTACTATCTCATCTTGTGTCTATGGGGCTTTACTATAATCATACAATCCTATTTGTAAAGCAGCGGTGAACGCTATCAGGCAGCGTGATCCTGGAAAACCAAATCATTGTTTTTTTCTTAATTCCCGTGCAATCTGGCCTCCAGTGATAATACAATCAGCCACATCCTTCTCAACAGTAGCATTCCTAATTTCAAAGGACAAGAACTGTTTGAAGTAAAAGTCTTTTTAAAAGTGGGCGGCATGCCTTCTAAGCTGTGCAGGCCAGTTGCCAAGTTAACCCCGGCCCACTCATAAAATATTTCTGTTTAAAAAGTATAAAGTGTTAATGATACTGTTACAGGAGTAGGCTACAGATTATTATGGTAAAGTGGCAAAGTACACAGTAAAATGGGAAAGTTCTATGTATGATTCCAGAAAAAAAACGATTCACAGTCCTCAGCACATATTTGTTTTTCTGCTTCCTCTCTCCCTCCTGTACAGTATTTGGATTATAGTCCATACCAGGTGCCAGAGGGTAGTATACAGTATATATTGTAACGGTCTGAAATTAAATACATTGTACCTAATTATAACTTACTTTTACTTAGATTTTTTTTTTTTTTATATTGCAGTCAGCATGTACTTTTCTAGGCATGTAAATACTGTATGACTATGCAAATTAGAGCTGCAATCTCTTTCTGTACAAAGTGCAAAAACTCCCAGAAACTGTACTTCCTTACTTGGTCTTCAGTAGCACTAGGCTCATATTATAAAACCTGCACAATGCTGTAATCACATGATGTAACATAGAGGAAAGCAAAGGGCTTACTTTAAGCATGCAACAGCTTATGTCTTTCACAGATAATGGCACGCATACTGGAATGCTGCAACAATGTGACATCCAAAGTAACTCGCAACTCATTTTATTATTGTAAAGGCATACAGTATATTAGGGTTTTAAATGTAGTGGAGCTGTCCTTACAGCATCATCAATATTTACAAATACGGGCAGTCATTGGCAAAACATGTCATGGACATTTTAGGGATTAGTATCTGCCATCATCTGTGACCTTCTACGTATATTTATATGGCTTCTGTGTGTCGCTACTTCTGCATTCACTCTGGGTATCCATAGGGCCACCCAAGGGCGTAACTATAGGTGCAAGGGGTGCAGCTGCTATGGGGCCCAGAGCTGAAGGGGGCCCATTTTTGCTGTGTAAGTAATATGTTTTACATACATTTATCACCATCAGTTGCTAAATAGGGGGCCCTTACAAACTTTTGCTATGGGGCCTACGAATATCTAGTTACGCCTCTGGGGCCACCATTAACCTTGCTGATTAACTTCCACTAACAAGGAAATCCTGAAACAGAGCATTTTGTGCCTGGTGGAATGGGTCATGTTGGAGGGTATGCAGCTCCTTGAAAATGACAGACTGCATTTCCATTACTGTGAGAACTTAGACACATCATTGGCGCACAGGGGCGGATTTGGATTTTAAACTAGCCTGGGAAATTTCTCAAAGCAGCCCTAATTGGGGTGGGATCTCATGTGGTCAGCAAAGGGGGAGGGGATTCTCACACCTCATATATATAACCCCCTCCCCTTCCTGGCTGACCCCAGCCCTCATGAGATTTCCCCACCACAGTTATGCTGCAGACCAGGGTGTATGAAAAATTAGGGTTAGGCTGCGCGGAAAGGTGGGGGTGAGTGTATGGATAGTGTAAGGCTACAGGTGTGTGGCTCGGGGGAATGTATAGGGTTAGGCTACAGGTGTGTGTGTTTGTGTATATGGATAGGGTAAACTACGGGTGTGTGGGCGTGTATAAATAGGGCTAAGGTATGGGTGTGTTTATATGGATTAGGTTAGGCTCCATGGGGGTGCATAGCAGCTACTAACCTGGCATTCCTGTGGTTGAATGAAGCCTGCTTTTTGGGGAAATGCACCGGTCCGATTTACCTCATGTCATCACACTCAGGCTCTAGATATCTCCAGCAGGGACCTCTGGATCCTGTGATCTTTTTCATGCAGCCTTAGCACCATCCTGGGATGAACTGACACCTCTCTCACACACTTACAAAGGCCTTCGTCTTGCTGTCCCCAAGCAGGCCATTTTGCTCCACTGCAGAGGTGGATCCAGAACAAAATGGAAGGGAAGAGCAAGTGTGGCTTCATAACAAGAGGTGTGGCCCCAAAATGAATGCCAAATTTGTATGATGAGGAGAGTGATGCATTGGTGAGGCATAGGGTGAGAGGAGAGGGTGATGGGGAGATGCAGGGAGAAGCAGTGGGCAGGGCCGGTGCAAGTGTCCTTGGCACCCTAGGCGAAACTTCTACCATCTCGCCCCCCCGTCCCGTCCCTGCCCCCCCTCATCCCTATTACCTCTTTTCTGGACAGTCAAGGGGAAAGTGTACCAGCCACTGGCTCATGGTGCGTGCAGCTATACCAACCAATGATGCTGGCAGAGAGTCACTGCTCCCTGTTGGTTCTGCCAGCTCTGCTTGCTCACAGCTAAAACGCTGTTCCGTGCTGACAGTGTCAGTGTGTCTCAATGAAGGGGCGGGGGGTGGGCGGACGCTGTTCAGCGCTATCAGTCTGACTCCGTTAAGGGGCGGACACTGGTTAACGTTGTGTCAGTGTCAGTCTGACTCTAATGACTGCAGTGAGGGATGTGTGGTTGGGCCGCGGGCGGCTGCTTCTGGATTAACAAGCTAGTCACTGCTCAGTTAATCTATCATCCTCCTCCTACCTCCTGGCAACCATGGAAATGGTCTGTTTTTATAAAAAGTGGCTGGGGGGAAAATGTCGGACGCTCACAGGACCCGCGGCGCTGCTTCATTTAAGTGTTAAATAAATAAGGAGCGCCCCCTAGCGGCCAGCGCCCTAGGCAGCTGCCTAAAGCTGCCTAGTGGTAGCACCGGCCCTGGCAGTGGGTGATGTAGAGAGAGAGAGAGAGAGTGTTAGATTAAGAGGCAATGGTTGACACACACAGATGCAGGGGAGAGCAAGTGGGTGACGGAGAGCGTGAGAGAAAGAGAGGCAGTGTTTGATGGCAGGTAATGGGTCACACTAGGGAACCGGTGATTGGGAGGAAGTGTGTGATGCCAAAAGGAGGCAGTGGGTGACCTAGAGGTAGCGGTAAGCATGCATGGGTGAGAGAGTTAGTGCAGAGAGGTAGTGGTGAGCATGCATGGATGGGGGAGGCAGCAGTGAGCATGTAGGGGTGAGGGAGGTAGTGCAAAGAGGTAGGGGTGAGCATGCAGGGGGAGGGAGGTAGCGCAGAGAGGTAGGTTGAGTACGCAGGGGGAGGGAGGTAGTGCAGAGAGGTAGGGATGAGCATGCAGGGATGAGGGAGGCAGCAGTGAGCATGTAGGGGTGAGGGAGGTAGTGCAAAGAGGTAGGGTGAGCATGCAGGGGGAGGGAGGTAGTGCAAAGAGGTAGGGGTGAGCATGCAGGGGGAGGGAGGTAGTGCAGAGAGTTAGTGGTGAGTATGCAGAGGGAGGGAGGTAGTGCAGAGAGGTAGGGGTAAGTATGCAGGGGGAGGGAGGTATTACAGAGAGGTAGGGGTGAGTATGCAGGGGGAGGGAGGTAGTGCAGAGAGGTAGGGGTGAGTATGCAGAGGGAGGGAGGTAGTGCAGAGAGGTAGGGGTGAGTATGCAGGGGGAGGGAGGTAGTGCAGAGAGGTAGGGGTGAGTATGCAGGGGGAGGGAGGTAGTGCAGAGAGGTAGGGGTAAGTATGCAGGGGGAGGGAGGTATTACAGAGAGGTAGGGGTGAGTATGCAGGGGGAGGGAGGTAGTGCAGAGAGGTAGGGGTGAGTATGCAGAGGGAGGGAGGTAGTGCAGAGAGGTAGGGGTGAGTATGCAGGGGGAGGGAGGTAGTGCAGAGAGGTAGGGGTGAGTATGCAGGGGGAGGGAGGTAGTACAGAGAGGTAGGGGTGATTATGCAGCATTCAGGGTAGTAGTGATGGCTGTAAGGGTTAAGCATGCAGAGCTCTTGTTTGTACTTACCACAGGCAATTCTTTCAGCATCTGCTTCATCAAGTACTCTCTCCTTCTGCCGGTCTGATGTCCATGCCGGTGGGACCATGGGCTCCCGATCATGCACACTGCTGCTACTGGTCCCCCAGTAGTGCTGTCGCACATGTGCAGCAGCCCTCCTGCAGCCATGTTGGATTTGGGCAAAGCCCTGCGGCTGCTACCTGCTGTTGCGTGGTGCCCAGCCAGCCCATGGGGTAGATCGGGCGGCCTGGTTGTAATAAGTTATGGGCCGGCCGACTGGAAAATGGCCTGGATTCCTGTCGGGCCAATTCGCCCCTGTCGGTGCACCATTTGCTGCACCATCAAACTCTATGGCCTACTGTGTAAGCAACACTTTGCAGCTCCCCATGGAGCTGCCTGGACACCCCTACATTTGCTTGCCTTCTGCGGATTACAGTCAGAACCAACCCCTGGAATTACAAACCTTGCATAAACAGAGGATCTGCATTTACCATCATCCACCAGATCAGCACCCATCCTGGTCAAGTCCACCCATTGATACATCTGTGGACTGTCGGTAATTTGTGCCATCTTTGACCGACACACGGACATCTGGCGGAGAGCACTTATTCCCTGCAAAGGGTGGTAGCTATATCAACTTGTTACACTTATCCTTTGAGGTACATAGGAACGGACTCTCCGCCAGCAACAAAATTAATTTGGGGTGCCCATTGTTTCTTTCAACTGCATGCAACATTCATTTTTATTATTATTATATATATTTTTACATGCTATATTAAATATTTGTAAAGATCATCCATACTTTTAATTTAATTTTATTTACATTGACTTTTCAAAACTTTTGCACTGCTTCAGCCCCTTTTTTTATTCATTGTCTTTTTTACAGGACTTACTATGCCGCCTTTTTGGAGCTGCAGGAAGACCTTCTCTTGGTGAGCACCCCCCAGTTCAACCCCTTATGGGATAGTCCTGTTCTTTCTCTTTTTTTGGGATACAGTGACAGCTGTCATCATAGTATCTGTACGGATGGTGTAATGGTTAGCATTACTGCCTCACAGCACTGAGGTCATGGGATCGATTCCCACCATGGCCCTAACTGTGCGGAGTTTGTATATTCTCCCCGTACTTGCATGGGTATACTCCGGGTACTCCGGTTTCCTCCCACAATCCAAAAATATACTGGTAGGTTAATTGGCTCCTAACAAAATGAGCCCTAGAATGTCTGTGTGTGCATGTACATGTGGTAGGGAATATAGATTGTAAGCTCCACTGGGGCAGGGTCTCATGTGAATGTTCGAATATTCTCTGTAAAACGCTGCAGAATATGTGTACGATATATAATAAACTGTAAATAATTACACTCCTATAACTCATGGTAGTTGCATGCGATAGCTTTGCCAGCACCCCTTTTAATCCCCAAAATACTTTATTTCACAGACAGGGATTCTGCCAGAATAGGACGGACAAACACAAAAATGTGTAAATCCACTTCTGCGCTGTATGCAAACAGTCACCATTTGTGTGAATGAAGAGAGAGTCGTGTGACTAATCTGAGAAGTCGCAGTGGACCGCGAGGAGTAAGCCACCGCCCAGACAGGAAAACGCCCCTAAATTGTGAGATAATTGCGAATTGGAGAGAGTAAAAGTGGACAGAGAAAAAGTACCAGCCCACCAGCTTCCAACTGTTGTCTTTCTAACACAACCTGTACCATGGCAGTTAGGAGCTGATTGGCTGGTACTTTGTCCTCTTTATCTCTCTCCAGAGCTTAGTACACAGACCCCTTGGTCTTTTTTAACATACAACAGATAAAGGGGGAGATATACTAAGCCTTAAAAAGTGATAAAATGGAAAGTTATATACCACCAACCAATTAGCTTGTAACTGTCATTTTTCAAACACAGCCAGTAACATGACATTTAGGAAATGATTGACTGGTGGTTTATCACTCTAGGGGTGAAATTTAATAGGATGAGAGTTTCAGAAAGTGAGAGATTTGGGAAGAAATCTCCAGGTTTTTTAAAGCGGCAATCATTTACACTGCAAAATCAAACTGGTCTTGCAGTGTAAATGATTGCTGCTTTAAAAAAACTGGAGATTTCTTCCCAAATCTCTCACGTTCTGAAACTCTCATCCTATTAAATTTCACCCTCTATGTTATCACTTTTCAAGCTTAGTACATCTGGCCCAAAAGGGAGAGTTATTTGCAACTTGCACTTAATGGATGAGCTTTAATTTTACATCTACTGTAAATCTCAAGTAAACTAAATAAGCAAATCCACCAGGGGGAGTCATTGCCCTGGGTAGTAACACGTTTGCAGCAGAAGTGGAATCATGTTACAAACTAGATAAATATTAACCCCATTCACTTTATATCCTGCACATCAATAGAAAACACTATTTACTTCTAAAAGTAAGGCTACGGTAGTCTCTACAAAAATCTCACAATCAAGAAGCATTGAGAGCATTTCTCAAACCTATTCACCTGAAGAGATTGGTGCTTGCAGTGTTTTGCAGTACTGTAGTACATTGCTACTGTATTCTATTCACATTTCTAGGAAAGTGATGATTATTGAAAATTTGTTATTGGTCCGGAATATAAAATAAACCATAAGTGACTATAGATAGATTTTACTACCAACTTATAATGCAATAATATTAATGATGATGGTGATAATAATAATAATAATAATAATAATAATAATAACACTTTATTTATGTAGCACTTTTTCAAAGCAGGACTTTAGTTGTGTTTTTTCACATTCAGTAGTTTGCTCAACTGTTGCACACTACTGTATGTTTATTCAGTGTTCTGATGCAATGTTTTACTTTCCATGCACTGCATCCTTCAGCCATGTCCTGCATCGGAATGCCTCATTTCACACCAAGCAAGGACATTGTATGATGATAATAATAGTAATATACTCAACAATGTGACTATGTATGAGAGTGCACCATTTGTATAGTGATTTATACTTAGTTACTGGTCAGGTGTAATGAATACATTGTGGGCCTGATTCAGAGTTTCACATCAGTACATCTGCAGATGGATCTCATGATTTGAGTAACCTGCGCTTCAGAGCCTGTATGCACAAGTGACAGCCATAGCTATACTTGCAGCTTGGTGAGGATAACTGGGACTCAAGTGGGCATTCATACATATGATGTGTGCCATGGGAGTATCCGTATTATTATGAGCCATATGCAGAGATTCATCTGATTCCAGATTGACCTTTTGCACCAAGATGAGCACGCTCAGACGAGCTGATGGCTACTTTCCTAAACAGAGATTTTGGGTAGTACAGTCACACAGTATGGATACTGTATATGCATTTATTTCTGAGTGACTCTGAATAAGGCCAATTGTGTTATTCTCTTTCCAAGGTTCATCCAATCAGACGCATCCTGACTACCACTGTGCTGACAACTGGCATAGCCTCACACCAGGGACAGATTAAGCCTTTGGGGGGCCCGGGTCACTTTAGACAGGGGGGCCTCCACCCACTTGTCATTACTGGCCTCAAACTGCATTGGAGAATATTACACAGAGAAAAGGCAGTATAAACTTGGTCAATAGGTAACTGCAGGGTGGGGAATTAATAAATATATACATATATATATATATATATATAAACCCTTCCATGACGAGGCTGCTGCTGCTGTCTTCCACTTACCTGAGAAGCATGTGAGGAGTTCCATCAATCAGAACTCAGTACAAGCTTCTCAACCTCTGATCTATTGTGCAAAATCTCATGGATAACTCCCAGTAATGCACTGCACACTTGTGCAGTCAGTGTGCCTTGGCTCTTGATGCTCAGGACCATTAATCATTGTTACATTGGCAGATAGGTGAAGCTGCAGCACTACCCCACTTCCATGCACAAAACATTTAGCTAAAAAAAAAAAAATGTAAATACATGCTGCCCACAGGGGCCCCTATATAGAGGGGGTCCCAGGGGTACTGAACCCCTGACCCCCCCCCCCCCCCCTTAATCCAGCCCTGCCTCACACACATTCAGTAATTCACAGGAGGAGGAATATAGAGCAATTACAGTAACTCAGCACTGGCTGTGGTTGAGATCAGGTAATCATCTGTTTTACTAACTGAAGTAAAAGGGGTTTACGGCCCTAAAGTGATTACAAGAAAACAGGATCATAAAAGATTCTATATCGTTGATCATGATTATCATCAAAGTAAATTTCTTTGACTAAACATCAAAAAGATAATGATAGGCAAGGCTATAGTAATAGCCTGTAGTTTCCTAGTCACAACTTTGGGAGCAACCGAGGTCATGGAAAACCCCTGTTGTCAGCGTGCACACAAGGGCATATAGGTTTACAGATTTTATGTTCCATAGTTTAAAAAAGAAACTTTCAGTTCTCATTTCTGAACCTTGATAATCCCCAGTGTCATATGATTGCGTATTTCATCCACATACCGCTGGTTCTAGGTGCGAAGTTCAGTCCAGTTCATCAGAGTTGCAAGTTAAATGAGCTCAGTCTAATGTTTACCCCTCTGACTCTGTGATGTGGCTCTGGGACATTCCTGAAACACTAACTGGTTCTTTAAATCGCTAGCAAAATTGGAAGCAGCTTTTACATTCTAATGTTGCTTCTATTTTAAGGAAAAAGCATAATGGAAGTGGTTATTCTTATGCATCTTGTCTAAAAACTAACATCAAAGTTCTCCTAAAATATTCATAGGTTTTGGATTAAGATAAATCAGCATAATTTCAGTCCAGCCATAAAGTTTGGAGCTGGGGCAGCAAAGGTTCAATTACTTTTGTAGCAGGATAAGTGCCTCCTTTATGTGTCATGCGCAGATGTGGTAGCATAGTGTCAATTATCCCCTTACCGTTGTCTCCTTTATATGAAGCTTCCAAATCTGCTTAGGCTGCTGTTTGTGAAGCTCTAAGGTGCTGAGACCTGCATTGTAGACTGCAAAACGTGTGTAAGGGCTGTATTAAGTTTTGTAGATGGTGCCAGTATGGGTTTTTAGACCATAACACTGCCCCATACCATCTCTTGCCTATGTTGCAAATAACTGTTACAGTGCATACAGCGCCTGCTTCAGTTGCAGTTTTGCTAAAATAGCAAAACTGCAACTGCTTTTGTTTGCATGCCGGGGCCTCCCAGCACAGGGCAAGGTCATCCAGCTTGAAAAGTTAAAATTCTATTGTGATCGCATTAGTCCCTGCAGCGATTAAGATTGCCCCCTTCAACCTTCTCAGGTGCACAGGAGCAATGTTACAGGTCGCAGTAGCTGACCTGACATTCGCAGTAGCTGAATGTGATGTCACGCAGCCACCCAAAAATGGTCCAGATACAATTGCGTTTTTCCAGATCATGCTCACTAAACGCCACACAGGGGCGCTGACAGATTGGCCAGTCCCAGGTAAAATGGAGGGGCATGGCCATGGGAGGGGGCATGGCAATGACCCTTTGAGAAAAAAAAAACTGCACAAGGAGAGGGAGTACAGGCTGCCACTGCAGCTGCCTCTCTCCCAAGCTCTGCACATAGAACTGAGCAGCGTGTGCTGAACTGGGGGGAGAGGCAGCGGCAGCCAGTCACCTCTCTCCCTACTGCCCAGCTTTCTGCAACAGGGGAGAGAGGGCGGAACCCGGGACCCTCCATCAGACCCGGGCCCTAGTAAAAAGTACCCGCTGCTCCTCCCCCTCTCTACATCACTGCTGCCACCCTGTCACCGCCTACCACTGCCCCTCAAACTACGCTCTCATCCTTCTGTGGTGTGGTCGTACTTTAATCTTCGCCCTTGGCGCTGTGGCTATGTGTGCACAAAAGTATTAAAATTGTGTCTGCAATTTTTACTACAGAGAGTAATATTGAATCAAGATTATTTATTTATTTATTTATTTATTTATTTATTACATGGAATCAGCAAGCACCAATTAATATCACATGTGTCGCATTGTATTTAAAAAAAAATAAGTTAATAGCAGTACCTCAGACACTGAGGAAAATGAGGAAACTATTGGTAAGCCAAACAACTGTACACTAGTGTAGACACTGCATTTGTAAACAGTATTGCATTGTAATTTATTTATCTTTTTTACTTGACACACATTTGCCATGCTCAGACAGGTGAATAAAAGCAGTAAAAATGTATCAAATTTATCAGATTCACATAATTTGCAAGAAAATTCAGATGAATTGGCACAAATGTATTTTCAGTGATTTCATACTGTACATTTTTTTCATCACGTGATTAATCAGTCTGAATCTTGCAAGAAGGTAAACTAAAGGCCCCCATACACTATGCGATTTGGCCCCGATTTCACCCGATTCTGGAGAATTGGGCCGTGAAATTGGCCAAATTGCGTACAGTATGACATCTGATCTGATCCGATGCGCGGTCCCGTGCACATCGGATCAGATCCGGATGTCGGACTGTCTGCACATAAGATAAATCATGTGCAGCCGTCTGGGGGAGTGGCAGGAGCAGGCTGGGAGTGGGGACCGGTCCGGGGGAGCGGCGCGAGATGTAGCTGCAGGCAGGAAGCGGGGACCGCAGCGCAGTGCATGAGTGCAGAGCAGAGAGACCGGGGGCGCGGCTGGAGAATAGAAAGAAATCCTATTCAAAAGACTGGGTGGCCGCTGATTGGCTGGGAACTCAGCCAATCAGCGGCCGCCCAGTCTTTTGAATAGGATGGTTTCTATTCTTCCGCTGCTCTGCGGTCCCCACGGCGAGCCGGAGAATAGAAACCATCCTATTCAAAAGACTGGGCGGCCGCTAATTGGCTGAGTTCCCAGCCAATCAGCGGCCGCCCAGTCTTTTGAATAGGATTTCTTTCTATTCTCCCGCCGCGCTCCCGGTCTCTATGATCTGCATTGCACCGCGGTCCCCGCTTCCTGCCTGCAGCTACATCTCGCGCCGCTCCCCGGACCGGTCCCCACTCCTAGCCTGCTCCTGCCGCTCCCCAGACCGGTCCCACTTCCAGCCTGCTCCTGCCGCTCCCCAGACCCACTCCCAGTCTGCTCCTGCCGCTCCCGCCCCCCCTCGGACCGCTCCCCACTCCCACGGACCGCCAGCTCCCCTGCAGCTCCCCGGATTTTTACATGTGATAAATCGTATCCGATTTATCACATGTAAAAAATGGCCAAATCTTATCAAGCTCCGGGGAAGCCGGGGAAGCCGGGGATGCTCAGGGGAAATCGGGGCTGACTTGTCCTTAGGACAAGTCGCCCTACTAAGCTGTGGAGAGTGGAGAAAATAAAATACCAATCAGATGCCATTTTACAGGCTGTGTTGAAAAAAAGGTAAGATGCTGATTGGTAGTTCTACTTTATCATTTTCCAATGCTTAGTACATCTGCCTTAAGGGACCAGAGAAGCTCAGCATGTTGGAAATCCTTGATTTGTTGATTATGACCATAAAATAATTAGGAACAGTGAGTCTGGGATTTTTAACATGCAGTCTTTTGCAAATTTGCTGACAGATTGCTGATCCTAAATATCTACAGTATTAGAGGTATGACCTGCATAGTCCAGATGTCAGCTCAGTTTTACAATGGACATGTAGAGGGATTGAGTTGAGCATTTTCAGCCTGATGCCCGTTTGTAGAGCTTTATATGCATGTTTTTCATACATCATTTCATTTGCGACTGAGGAAATGTAATGGGTGTTCTCATGCAATTTCGGGCTATATAGAGTTGGATGTGTGAGGTATAACACACCGGCAGTTGGGATTCGGACAGTCATTAGCTTGACATCGAAATCCCGACTGTGGGGACTCAGACGGGGGGGGGGGGGTGCAACGATGCCCCTTGCAGGCTTGCTGCGCTCACCACCTATTTTATTCTCCCTCTATGGGGGTCGTGGACCCCCACGAGATAGAATAGCTGCTGCCCATCTGCAAGGCTTTTAGCAGTCAGGATTCCAACGTCGGTGTAACGACTTTCGGAATCTAGGTCAGTCATCCAGCAACCAAGTTGGATGGAAGCAAAAATACTTTGCAGAATGTATATGCTGTCAGCACTGATGATGATGACAAGTAGGAAAATTGCTTCAGAACAAAAGAGAACTACACCCGGTGGCATTACTATAAATTTTGCACTCCCCCCAGGCAAACCCCCCCCCCCCCCCCATACATTAATTATCATTCTTACCTACATGCTCTTTGCCAGGGGTTTCAGGCTCATTGACAAGGGTTTCATGCTCGGGCTTCATGCCTCTTGCCAGGGGGTTTTATGCTTGTTGCCAGGGGTTTCATGCTCAGGCTTTCATGCCTGTTGCCAGGGGTTTTATGCTTGTTGCCAGGGGTTTCATGTCACACTTTTCATGTCAACCTTGTCCATGTCGACCTAATGCTTGTGTTGACCTAATGCATGTCGACCTATTTCATGTGTCGATCTAGTGACTGTCAACCTAAGTTCTGTCAACCCTAGGACCCATATTCCTAGTTAGAGTATATTTTCATTTTAAGAATAGGCCTGACGATCTACCAGGTTATAGATCCATTATTTATGGTTTTGTATTTGCAGATATTTACTAAGTACCTTAGAGATAAAACATATTTACGTTTGTTGTTTGGGAAAAACAGGTACAGGCATGGGTACAGGTATTCCCTTCATGCTGTTACTTTTCTCTGAAAGTTTGTTTCACATCTGGTACTGTACTAACTGATACTGCGACATGTCTGAGTAAGTGCCTTCTACTGTACATGCCATGTCATAAATATGTCCTTAACTGCTTTTTAGTGCATGTTCACATGTGGTTTACTATCAAAGAGGATGATTCATGAGGTTCTATTTTACAAAACTATAGTATTGTGTCAAACAATAACTTGATTGATGATATTTTAATGTAATTATTTAATTGAATGCATGCTTTGTGTGGTGAAGCAATCTCTAGCATCCACATTTATGGCTCTTTAAACTGTCATCCCTGCACTCAATTTACTTCTTCACTCACTATCAAGCAAATGGCGGAAGCAGAGTGTTATTAACATTATTGTTATTAACATTTATTTATACAAAACCAGCATATTCTGTTGTGCTTTACAATTGGTAATAAAGTAATAAAACAATACTGGGTGTTAACAGACAGAGGCCTCTGCTCACAAGTTTGCAATCTGTAGAGGAATAGGCGTTGAGGTTAAGTTCTTCATATCGAAAGAGTTTATTGGACTGTATGGTCCAGTCAAAAAGCAATGTTGGCATCAAAATCAGAGAATTGCTTGAGTATGGAAAAATAAGAATACAGTACATGCACATTTTGTTTGAACTGTATAGGTGGAGATGGAGGTAATTGGGTAAAGTAGCATAGAGAGCTAAATAAATGTATTTCAAAATGGTTTAAGTGATGACTCGCCTTGATTTGTTTGGTTTATTGGCTTATTAAAATTTAAATTGAATACTACAGGGAACAACAATCAGTGTCCATTTGTAGTGCCCTTTCATCCAAAACATAACTTTTTATTAAAGTATGTTTAAGTTACTATGATTAAAGTTGTTAAATTACTTTCTTACCATCTATGAGAGTTTCAGAGAAGTAGCCGAATGTCTAAGTTTGGAGTATGACAGAGGTGGGTTATGAAAGGGTCAACTTTCACATTACAAAGTTTGTAATAGTGAGTCAAATGTATTCACAATGTCTTAGGGATTTGATACTTTATGCCTATGCCAACAGTTTACTTACTCTATCATTATATGTATAATATAGAGTATGTATAGCATTCCTTTTGATTTCTATTGAGGGCTTTCTGCACTTGGATCAATATCAAACAATGAGGTATAGGTAAGCCTGGCAAACTGGCAAACTAAAACCATATGATATTTTCTGGATTCAAATTCTAGATATACAACCTTAATAATGTCTCATTTATATCTGTGGTAAGGATTTCACAAATCCTTCCAAATTAGTGTCCTGTATAGTAGTACGATGCTAACAACTTTGAGTATTATCAGGACTTGACCCTTCAACTTGCCTTCCAGGCTGTTTACTGTAGTAGACCATTGAAGCATCGCCTATTTATATGGAACAGCAATTGTCCCTGAGCAGCCATATGGACTACATAACTAGAACTAGTCTGTGTCCTCCAACCTTCCATGTTAGCACTGAGTAGATAGAACTCATTGCTGCCCTCTAATGTCCAGGGTAGCTAGAAGTGGGTACCACCCTTCCAATAGAAGACTTGATAAAGGACTTAAATAAAAGACATTACTTCAAAGACAATAATTACACGTTATTGATATATACTGTAAATATGTGGCTGGCATCGGTATGCCTTGTAGGTCTTCAATTGCTCCTGGAACTCTGTCCTCATATCCGGTTTCAAAAGGGGTTACACCAAAATGCTAACTCCTCTGCAGTGACAAGAGCAGGGTGCTGCAGTGTGATATTCTCCTGCAACACCAAGCTCCAGTCACAAAGGAAGAGCCGGCACTATATACAACCAAGTCTCCGGGGCAGCCAGCATCTCCGGTCTAATGAAATTGGGGACTGCCAAAAAAAACACCCCTCTAGGGCAAGGCCACTCTGGCCACCTTGAGGGTACTCACAAGGCCACACTCCTATTTGGGTATGTGCCCTTGAAGCATGGAGACTGCAGCACCTTGTGTCACTGGTACTAGGGATGCCTCTACTCATTACCAGTAAATACAATAAAGATAATGAACAGCAAACCTATATTTCCTGAGAAATGTTGATTCACGTTACACCCTGGTCCTGCTAATTGTAATTTGGTATCAATTTAACATTCTAATGTTACATTATATGAACTGGGGTAATGTAATGTGACATAATATGAACTGGGGACACTATGTCATAATATGCATGTACTGGCAGGCCTACAATGTGCAATGAACTAGTGCACTGCTATGAATCACACATAAACTATTTTTATGGGGCATAACATTAACAACTGCCGTGGAGAGCTGTCTATCTAGAAGAATTCCCTTCAAAATCTTGCTATGGGGCCCACAAAGTTCTGACTACATCCCTGGCAATTAAATGTAATTTCATAATGGCAAGAGACTTGTTCAATAAATGCTGGGTTTGATCAAATGCTTACATACATACATACTAGCACATACTATTACAAGTAGATGGTACTTGTTTCCTAGCACGGCGCCCACAATATGTCGTATGGCATCGTATGCATTGTATCACATTGCATGCCATATGCCCGCATGCGATGCGATTTTAAATTGTATAAGCACCCTAATGGTTTTTTTCAATGGTAAATGGCCCCCCTATACGATTTTTAATTGTATAAGCACCCTAATGGGTGCTTGCAATGTTAAATGCACCCCCACTATCAACCCCAACCCGAAGCGTGGCGAGCGCAGTGAGCCTGCGAGGGGCGGCGGTACGCGTCCTCCGACCTTTTCATACCCCCACTAGCCACTGAGCCCGAAGCGTGGCGAGGGGCCGCGGATTACTTTACATGTATTCCGCGTCCCCTCGCGGGGCTCACTGCACTCGCCACCCATTAGGGTGCTTATACAATTTTAAATCGTATACCATTGTATATGGCATACAATGGCATACAATGTGATGGTATACAATTTAAAATTGTATCACATTGGCTGCCATCGCGTAACATCGCATTGCATCGCATACCATCGTATGCCTTATGGTATGCGATGCGATGGGCGCTGTGCTAGGAAACAAGAACCCAAGCAGATTAATAGATATATAAACTCTACTAGAACTAGTAAATTAAATTGACTTCAGGTAATAAAAACAACAATACAAACGTTTACGACAAGGTTGTGTTTTCTGTGATAATAACAATAGGTAATGCAGATCACAGAAAAGATAAGAAGAAAATATAGGTATAGGGTATTTGCATTTTTGTTTTTAATTCACTATACGAAGACACTTCGGTAGGAAAACAAACATAGTAACTGTTAAAAGAGATATACGTCTTCATTCAAGTGCCTCCTGATCAAACACGGCATGTCTTATATGCATGATACTGTTACTATTTGATCTCCGCTGAGTGAGGGATTTACATACATTTGTACCTGTCTTCTTCTCAGATATCAAGCGGCTCATCAGGTAACATTTCTTCTTGACTTTCTGTTTAATCTTTTCAACATCAAAGTTAGTGCAATATGGGAGGTTGTGGCCATTGCAAAAAGTCAATGGAAATGAAGGGTCGACAGTAAATGTGTGCTTCATAGAAACCTCTTCTTTACTAATCGTAGTAAGGAAGAAAAAAAAATAAGTAGTAAAAGAAAAAAAAAAACATTTGTTCCATTTAAACAGCTGTTATAGTCACATAAGTATCAAGGCTTTGCATAGAATGTGATACAATGTATTATATAATACAACAGTTGTTCTTTTTCATATATCAAAGCTCTAAACTGACCTTCTGATATTCATCAAAGTGCTATTTGCCTTAAAGTGTCTTCTATGTTATAATCTATGTAAGATTGCAGAGCAGGACTTGGCTAAAGCCAGCAGATTTAGGGAGGACCTGTCACCACGCCATCTTGTTTTTTTGTTTTTTTTAATACATAGAGCCCTGTGCCTCATTCACTGGACACACTTAATTCAAGCACGATTTATGCACAATGCACTCTTCCAGCAGGTGTCCTTCAGTCAGTGTAAAGAAGTACAGTATAGTGCAGTGATGGCTAACCTTGGGGCTCCAGCTGTTGTTGAACTGCACATCCCAGTATGCCCTGCTACAGTTTTACTATTTGGTTATGCTAAAAGCTGATGCAGGGCATGCTGGGATGTGTAGTTCAACAACAGCTGGAGCCTCAAGGTTAGCCATCACTGGTATAGTGGGAGCTAGGTTACAAGGAATCAAGCATTCTTATTAAGACCCCCATACTTTGTGAATAATTGGGGAAATTTGATGTTTTGCATATTATTGTCCTCAAAAAATATGGCAATGTATGGGGTCCACTGATCACAGGTTCCGATCAAATCTTCAGAAATTGCTAAATAAGATTTTTCAAAATAATGAATTTCACAATAGGCCAATTTTCAGACCATTACTAATAAAATGACTAGCAGATCTGTATTTGCTGAAAATGATCTGCAAATCACAAAAAAAAAAACAATACTGTATGGTGGTGAATTAGGGAATATTAAATTAGGGAAAAAAATTGGTACTTGTTTCCTAGCACGGCCACAGCGATCATGATCTCGGGCATCGCAGGTAAAAAAATCGCGTCGGTCGCATTGCATGCGGGCTAAAAAATCGCATGCGATGAGACCGACGCGATGCCCGCGATTTCCCATAGGGAACAATGTTAAATGCCTCAATTTACCCAAATCAACATAGGGAACAATGTTAAATGGGCCAGAAACCCCAAAAAACACCCCTGAACAGTGAAATGGCCTCCCAAAATTAGTTAACACCACCCCACGATGAACGTGAACCCGAAGCGTGGCGAGCGCATCGAGCCCGCGAGGGGCGGCGGTACGCGTCCTCCGACCTTTTCATACCCCCACTATCCACGTCGGCGTAGAGTTGAGAATAGATAGTGAGGCGAGCGCAGCGAGCCACCGAGCCCGAAGCGTGGCGAGCGCAGCGAGCCCCGCGAGGGGACGCGGATACCTTCACAGGTAAACGCGTCCCTTCGCGGGCTTCACAGGTATCCGCGTCCCCTCGCAGGGCTCGCTGCGCTCGCCACGCTTCGGGCTCGGTGGCTCGCTGCGCTCGCCACACTATCTATTCTCAACTCCACGCCGACATGGATAGTGGGGGTATGAAAAGGTCGGAGGACGCGTACCGCCGCCCCTCGCGGGCTCGCTGCGCTCGCCACGCTTTGGGTTCACGTTCATCGTGGGGTGGCGTTAACTAATTTTGGGGGGCCATTTCACTGTTCAGGGGTGTTTTTTGGGGTTTCTGGCCCATTTAACATTGTTCCCTATGTTGATTTGGGTAAATTGAGGCATTTAACATTGTTCCCTTTGGGAAATCGCGGGCGACGCGATTTTGACTTTTTTCAATGCATTTCAATGGGAAATAGCGGGCATCGCGTCGGTCGCATCGCAGACCACTAAAAATTACCCGCGATGCGGGGGATTGTGGCCGTGCTAGGAAACAAGTACCAAAAATTTTTTTATCTTTATGTTTTTTTGTGATTGTTGCTGTATGGGCCCCTTACTGGCCACCTGACTATCTGTGGCAACTGAAGTATGTTCACTCCCATTTCAGGGTGTGATTCAGACCCATTCGGATCTGGCCGAATTCGGTCCTCCGGCCGATGGTGAGGGTCTTCACAAATATGCGCATGTGCACACCCCCTGTGTGAATGCCTTCAACGAGTATCACCCTCACCAAGGGCTTTGTACTGTGAGGGGAGGGAATGGGGTGGGCAGGGGGCTGGAGCAGGGGAAAATGCTGGCGGATCCCCTGAGAATGTAGGCGTTTCGATGCCTGCTCAAGGCGGGTGGCTGACATCACATGACGTCAGCGCTTGTCCCGAATCCGGCCATCTCCAGCCAAGATAAAAGTCAGTATAGACTGACTTTTATCTGCAAACAGGAAAATAAAGCATCATTTTTTTTCGCCCTTACGTGGATTTGCGCGGCGGGGGGGGGGATATTGGACAGGCGGAGGCTATCACATTAATCAAAGCCCGCTATTTTGCTTGCTATAGCAAGGTCACATGCAATTGTACAAGCGAGTATTCTCAACCCAGCTGAATGACTAATTGTGAGATCAGTGTCTAGGATACCGCATTGATTTCCTTAGTAATTCCATGGTGGAAGTCTAGGATAACCTAAATACTGCTTGAGAAAATGTCAGTAATGATCTTATTTTTACAGCAAGTCTCTCTCCCTTTATGTGACCCATTTTCTGTGCATGATTATTCTGGAGCTATTCACCATGTAGTGTCCCCCATGTAGTGCCCCCCGTGTAGTGCCCCCTACCTATACACTCATCTAGAGCTGCTTGGAGGAGATTTCGGAATCTGAGTGCTTCTACCCCACCTTAATGCCTGTGACACAAAGCTCCATAAATCTAAATAAGGGCTGACACCGTAGCACACTTTCCATCTAATAATAAGTATAATCGAGATAGTGTAGCATTTTGGCCCTTATTCTGATCGGTGCGGATATTCCCGCATTCTTACGGAGCGGTCCGCACGCTACGGTGTTTTGCCGCGTGCGGCCATCGTCCGTAGAAACGCCCACGTGTCCTCCGCATTCGGACGGACTCACTCTTTAAGAACAGGGCGTGTTTACGGACGACATACAAACCATGCGTGTGCGGGAGAAACACTCAGATTCGGCACGGTATTACAGAGTATATGCTCGGGAATACCGCATCCGAACGGGAGCCAAGCGGTGCTACCGCACGTAAGCGGAGTATTTACGCCAAACAACCCACTATTATATATCTTCTGTATTGCTAGTATTAATATTCTGTCATGTCCATTGTTAGCAGTTTTAAAGTGTCTGACAAGTACAGGATATGTGGGTGTTTAGGAAGGGTTCCTTGAAGCAGCAATGGTTTCAATTAAAGCACTGACAAGCGGCCTATTAGTGAGTAATGAGTAAAGGAGTCGATTCTATTGGGTTCAGGTGTTAATGCTTGTAGTCATTAGGCGTACGTTCGCCTACCGCATGAACGAGTGGTGTCCGCAAAGCAATAGTACACTTGTGGACACCGCACATTTCTTCCCCTTTTTGATCGCGTGCATTCGGAGTGCTATCCGAATGTACGCCCCCCAACATAAGTGTACTCCCCCGTGTCCGCCCATGTTTCCGCCCCGTTTTGCCCACTTTGAAACTACGCCCATGTGACATTCCGCATGACGCCCATAATACGCCCATATTTCCCGGCTGATTGCGGGGAACAGTTTTGTACGGGATTTGGCCGAACTGGTACGGAGTCAAGGCGTGGCACATGCGCGTTGCGTTCTCCACGCATGCGCAGACGCCGAAAAGACGCGATCCGTAAGAATGCGGTAAAGTCCGCGTCAATCAGAATAAGGGCCTTTGTCTGGATAGCTGAAAGACAATGTCTAGGAGGACAGTCAGTAGGTTTACAATTTAATCAACAAGGTCAAAAGGTTGACACACACACAATAAGTCAATGTGTCAATAGTCAACACATATAATGTCAACACAAGTTTTTCATCATTTCTTAAATTATGGGGGGGGGTTTTCATCCATCGGACAATTGGAAACAGTAAAGTGTGCAGAGCACAGTGGTAGTAGCAGTATATAATGCCATACATGTACCTACCTGCATATAAGTGCCACCCCCTCAAAAAATAATTGCATACAGAATAATTAAGCACACTATGCTTTAACCAGTGAGATCATGTAAGGATAACTGGTGTGCTAGCCACTGAATAGCAGCTGCTCTGATGTTTGCAGGCAGCCACCAGTATGTGATATACTGTAGAGGAGCAGACAATTAGGGCCAGATGTACTAAGCCTTGAAAAGTGAGACAATGGAGAGTGATAAACCACCATCCAATCAGCTCCTACCTGTCATTTTCCAAATGCAGCCTATAACATGGCAGTTACGAGCTGATTGGCTGGTGGTTTATCACTCCCCATTGTATCACTTTTCATGCATGGCACATCTGGCCCTTAGTGGTAAGTACCTTGACTTTCTGTTATATCTCTACAGTATACTATGATTTTAATATTTTCTCAAGAAGCATGTAGGACTACTAGGTAATAGTCCCTAATTTATGGTCCCATATGGTAACATTTTATATTATTCTTTATTAAATTATCTTTTTGATTGCAACCTGTTATGTCAGTCGACAAACCATCTTCACACTCACATTTTTTGTTCCCCTTGCCTTTAGAAGCACACGTACATTATAGAGACATGAAAACATATGTTTTGCAACTAAGGGTCTCATTTTGCAAAAGAGAACAAAACCAGGTAGTTGGAAAGAGAGAAAAGACAATGTGTCATAGAAACGGATTCCTCTTTCTCCTGCAGGCCACCATTAAAGTACTGAGCCACCCAACACCATCTGCCAGCTGTCAGGGCTGCACAGATGCTCCCTCTGATACTTGATTTGTTTTCTTCTTCTACTTCTTCATTCCTTTGAGCACTTACACCAGGATTTTACCCAGATCTCCTCCTACACAGAAAGAGAATGGAAGAGCAAAATATTCCTCATCCAAAATGTTAATCAAATAAATGATAGCTAATATAAGACTAATCATAGCTTAATACATATGAGGAAGGCAGATCGTAGAAAGATTGATCAATCATTCAATAGATAGATAGATAGATAGATAGATAGATAGATAGATCACATGGTTGAACATAAATATTAGGTAGCATGAATGGCGCAGATCCAGGTAAAACCCATGATGTAAAGCGGTCTCTCCCAGGTCTGACCTGGTTTGTTACTGTGTTGCAAATCGTGGGTCAGACCCTGGATGTTAAGGGAAAATAGGTATTACACAAAAGAAAAGGACTTGGCACACCTGTGCTCACCTCTTTGAATCACTTAGATGAAAAGTTGCTACCACAGCAGGACTGTATGAGAGCTCTTATCTCTGCATACTGATATATTAGTCACCCCCTGATTACAGTAGCTGTGCGTCCAGCATACACGTGCCATTTCACTCAACACTCTCCATGCTTATTGTTCCACTGACCTATATATGTGACATGCAGCCCTTCGGTACACAGGTCATTTTATTCACATATATCTTAATAATTCTCTGCGGATAGGTGCAAGCTCTGCAGGATTGTATCTTCTCAGTGGAACTAATGCAATGATGTTTAAACATGTACACTAGTGCCAGTTGGGACTATATATAACATATATTCGCGATCTCTTTTAACCACTTACTGTTCTATATAAAGGTGTGCATATTATGGAATAAAAGACAGAAGAAGAAAAAATAAGGACATCATGATCTTAGAATTTATAAATGTAAAGAACAACATGCTGTATCTCACTTTATTATGAGAGGAACATACCACTTAGATGGGAACATAGGGACTGATTCAGTCCTAGAGCACAGCTGTTAATCGATAGCCCCTGACGATTATTGAAAGACCACACATCCACACGTAAGCTGCACGTATTCTAAGGGTCCCTTTGCAAATAGACCATGAGAAGGCTATCCTCGCGAGGAGATTGACAGGCGTTGGGCATTTGGTGGTGTAACACCTGCGTTTTCCCGGAATGTCCTGGAAATGTAGGCATGGCATTCCCTGAACTTTGGGAGGGAAGGCCACTGATGTCAGTGGCCTTCCGTCTCCCCACAGCCTTTGCAGCATCTAGACTTACTCAGCACTGCAAGCAGGGGGGAAATCATTCGATGGTGAGTGATTTTCCCCTTGTGTGCACAGTTGTGAACACATTTACAGCAGGGGAAGTTCAATGGGCGGAGTTTAACTACTCACTTGGCTCTGAATACATGCAGCCCAGCGAGCAGGTCTGAATCAACACCATAACTCTATCAACTACTTACAGAATACTGATTGAGTGTTTGGCAACTGGGGCCTGATTCTGAGTCAGGCATTGGAGTGGCTATGGCCAGATGTAACGGGCTGCAAGTCCAGTGGACGTGCGGGATACCGGGCCGAACTCTGAGTTTGTTTTTTTAAAGGGGTAGTCATTTACAAAGCAAAGACCATTCTTCATGATTGATTGCCCCTTTAAAAAAATGAGCTCAGCCGGCATCCCGCATAGCCGCCAGACTTGCAGCCAATTAAATCTGGCCCTGTGTGTGTTTCTTTTGAAGCCATTGCTTTCAACAAATTCTGCAGAGCAGTACACAAACCAACCTGGTAAATGATTGCCGCTTTAAAAATACGTCCATTCTGGACTTCTGGGGACAGATCCTAATACATATCCCCCCCTACAGTATAGTTTTCAGAGACAGTGTTTAGAGGAATATGCCTCCCTTTAGCAACATTCAGCTGAATGTGACAATGAAGTTACATCAGGGCTGCCTTTTTTACACATTCAAAGCCTTTGTATTGTAGTGTGTAAAGTGTTCCTAAAACTTCTCCATCCATAGGAAACTGGAGGTGATGCATAGGGGGAAATTTAGTAAGATGTGAGTTTCACATGGGATGTTGCTATAGGCAACCAATCAGATACTATCTATTATCTATTGTAGAAGGTGCTAAGAATGAAAAGTCTGATTGGTTGCCCAGAGCAACATCCCATTTGAAATACAACTCACATCTTAGTAAATTTCCCCCATACTGTCTGTCATTTTGTAACACAATGATACTAAAAGAATATGCTACTGGCAATAAACAAGACTCCCCTCGATGGTGAGGTCCAACATCGTTCTCCTTGGCGACAGCATCCTTTACTGTTGCTGCTGCACAAACTCATTGTCTGTGTGCACAGGCTGTTTGTGCTGAAGACGGAAAGGCCTTTACTGGGTCTACATTTTTGAATGGCAAATCGATGTTGTAAGCTGTGTAGTGGCAAACAGTGGTGCTAAGCTTATTGCTGTATAATAAATCCGGAACAGATTACATGACCACTGTAGTGACTGGGTCATTTTAAACTGAACTATTGAACTGAACCAATTTCTGGTCTGGAATTAAAATCTAGAATCAATTCAGCCATGTTGCTTCCTACTTGATGCCCAGTGTGTACTGACTCTGTGCCCTCACCTCTATTTCTGTCTCCTGACCTGAATGTCATGCTGGCCTTATTCCCCTGAGACCTGCAGTGCGCATGATATTGTTGCCGTCCTACTACAGGTGGCTTAAATGAGTAGTAATCATGTCACGCTCTTACCTTTCATTTCGCACAGGTTTCTGTTGTTCATGACCATAAATTGCAGTCATACTGCCGTGTGAGGCCATCCTTTGAAACTATTAATAAGCTAAGTGAGTCATTACAGCTGAATGTTTTGAAGCTTTTAAGGACTGTAAGCCACACAAAGAACCTGTTAAAATAAAAAGTTCACAAAGAGTCTTTCATGTAGAGATCTATACAATACAGATGAGAAAGTAGAGGCTTTCTTGACAGGACAGCTGCTAGGCTCTTTACCTGTGATGGAAGGGTCAGGTTACATGCACTGGCTGTTATATATACCTCACGTTTTACTGCAGTCTCACACACAAACTATTTAATGCCAACTAAGCCACATCAATCTTGCAGGTGAGCTTCTCTCAGCCACATTCTCTGATAACCTAACGCTTTGTTCTAGAACAGGGAACTGCTAGGCAAGCACTTTGTTCTTTTGTTCTAAAATGTTTAAATAATGCTCTAATGTCTTGGACTTAAATAAAATGAATCATCATACATAACTCCTAGGGCGGTATGTATTAAAATACATCACCGCCCTTCGCGCCCCCCGCCGCGATGCCGCCGCATATGTACTAACATATGCGGCTGGCATCGCGATGCGGTGACGGATGCCCCCCGCTATACCTGTACTGTGGTCTGCGGGGGGTCTCCGTCACCTCCCAGCCGGCTTCTGCTGCTTTCACGCCGGGGACAGCTAAGCAAGCTGTCCCCGGCGCTTCCTCCCCCCCCCCTGCAGCCGGAAGGGGTCCAGGAGGACCTGCAAGAAGGTAAGCCCAAGGGAGGGGGGAAAGGGCGGTCAGCGGGGTTGCGGCGACACGGCAGGCGGCAAAAAGAAGCCCATAGGCTTCTATAGGGTATCGCCACCCAAAGGTGGCGATACCCTGCCCTGCGATATCGCTGCGAACGGGTTTTAGTACATAGGAAAATGCGGTAAAACGGGGGTTTTACCGCATTTTCCCTTTAGTACATCCCGCCCCTAATCTGAGACAAATTAGCCAGAACTCAATGTCCGCCTCTTATTTTTTCTAACGCTCTTTCCAGCGGCTGGCTGGCAACTTTCAGCCTGGGGGGCTACACAGGCAAGTGGCCCACCACCATCGCCATCGTTTCACCACCCTACCCTCTCCCCTCTAGTATGCAGCAAGGATTAAACAATCATTTTCCCCCAGATATATACACCAGAAATGGGGACAGTGCGCGCCGAAGGCACGTTGCAAAAATTTACACTGTAACGCCCATTACACATAATACCAACACCGTAATGCCCATTACACATAATGCCAACAACGTAATGCCCATTAAACATAATTCCACACACTGTAATGTCAATTAAATATAATGCCACACATCGTAATGCCCATTACCATTGTACCCTTGTCTACTATTGTAAAGTGCAATGCAATCTGCTGCGCTATATAAGAAACTGTAAATAAATAAGTAAATAAATAAATTACACATAATGCCAACACCGTAATGCCCATTACACATAATGCCACACACCGTAATGCCAATTAAATATAATGCCAACACCATAATGCCCATTACACATAATACCAAAAATGTAATGCCCATAAAAAATAATGCCACATGCCATAATGCCCATTACATATAATGCCAACACTGTGATGCCCATTAAACATAATAATGCCTATAACATATCATACCATATAACTGCTGCTTACCTACATGCTCATTATCAGAGGAATATCGCTCATTGCCAGGGGTTTCATGCTTCTTGCCAGGGGTTTTATTCTTATTGCCATGGGGGATTTACATGCTCATTGCAAGGGGAAATGACATGCTGTTGCTATAGAGTGCTACATGCTCATTGCTGGAGGAAGGGGCATGTAGCACTCTGTTGCCAGGCGGAGTGATATTTTCTGTCAGGTGGGAGACAGGTACTTGCTGGTCGCCAAGGGGTTCCATACTTTCATTAAAGTAGCGTGCCAGCGCTACCCGAATCTGCACTTCTGGGTAACACTGGCTGCGCTGTTCTCTTCTGAGAACTAGAGGTATGGCAGTACCTCTAGTGTCTGTCTCCTCCATGGTGGTGGCCATGTTTGCTGGCGCCATCGCCTTATATTCGGGCAGCCGTAAAGCAAGTGTGTGGCAGTGCAGTTGGACACGGAGCCTGGAGGCGGCAGCTGTGGCAGCAGGAGACAGCCGACCCAGCCAGTATATACTGGACAGGGGGGGCATGTGGCACCCTGCCCCCTGGCCCAGCCCACCCTTGGCTCTTTCCCAATCTTAAGCTGAAGTAAGAAAGTGTAAAATGTGCATATTTTTAATTGTCCTCCCTTTTCTAGATTAGCACTGTGGAGGAGGGTGCCTGATGACTCGCCGAAAGTCGGGATCCAGACGGTCAGTTTACCAACACTGTTCAACTGCCAAGCACTCGCGATCCCGACCAACAGGGGCTATTCTCCCTGGTGGGGTCCATGATCCCCATAGATATAAAATAGAACCTATGTCGAGCAAAGCAAGCCACTGAGCCCGTAGCATGGTGAGCACAGTGAACCCGTGAGAACCTGTGGAAGAAGTCCCTTTATTTGGAGTCAGTAGCAACCCCACTACCCTAAAGTACTGATTAGGCCTTTCTGGCCCAGAAGAAGTATAATGTAGTATACAAGGTGTGGCTATTAAATAACAAGATTGATGCAATAATTTTATGTTTATGTCAAGTACATTTTAACTCCATACCCCTTCTGCATCCACACACCGCTGCATTCTTATTTTCCATTGGCCAAAGCTCATTATCTGTCAGCTGCATCAACAGCTCCTTTTCTTCTTTACCTCAATAACTGATGCAAAATGGCTTCCCTTGAGTAAAGATTTGACTTTTGCAAATAGAAATAAGTCACCGAGTGCTAGGTTTGGGGAGAATGAAGGGTGTTCTAGCACTGCAATCTGTTTCTTGGCCAAAAATTGCTTCACAGAGAGCTTTGTGGGTTGGTGCATTATCCTGACTGATGATGAAACCATTTTTTCACAACTCTGGCTTCTGATTCTTTGCAGTAAAATTTCCTGTAACATTTTGTAGTAATGTTGAGAACAGTCGCTGTGAGTGATGCTGGCATTTTAAGTGGGTATTTTGAGGACCTCTCACAGCAACGTTGACACTCAAAGGGTTAATACCCATACCTTGTATATGAGCTTAATGTCAGCAAATTGCTATTCAAGGAAAAGTAAATAAATGAAACTATATATATATTTCAAGTTACATTTATTTTTAGAGAACATCAAATGATTGATACAGTTTAGGCATTTTCATATGAAGCACTTTCCTGTAGAACTATAGTGGATAGGTCATTTCATTCTAGAGGGCAATAATGAAGAATTCCCAATACTGTAGATTTAACATTTTGTGCATACTTCAATAGTATATTATGTCTTACTCACACTGTTGTGAATTTAGCCAGGTTGTTAGATGGTGTTAAGTGATCTCACCAAAAAGGATCTAAGCTATTTGTCAAAACGACTCTATGGTTTGAACCCATTTTTCATACCTGACTCATTACTGAATTAGGAGATACCTGAGAATTTCCCCTCCAGCTGAATGCAGAGAAAGGAATTTCAGTGTCACTTCTAATGCCGGTGTAGATGTTACTTAATGTGAGCGTAAAATACTGATGCTGCAATTAATGTGTGCAAGCTTTTTTCACTGAATCTTATTGTGCATTGAGCAATGTCTATGGAACTGGATGCTGTTACAATCCCGGCGTTCAAAATCCCGACCGCCGAAATCCCGACACTTTCACTCTCTATGGGTATCCACAACACCCATAGAGGGAGAATAAATTAGTGTGCTGAGCATAGCGAGGCACCGGGCCTGCTGCGTGGTGAGCGCAATGAGCCCGCAAGGGGGGGGGGCGATCCACATCCCCCCCTGTCGGGATTTCGGCGGTAGGGATTCCAGCGTCGGGATTTAGTACCAATCCGTATGGAACACCTTATTTTTTTATTCGACTGCTGCACAAGTTTATTTTTAGTTTAATTATGGTAATGATATTTTTGTAGTCAATATTCCCTTTAACTAAATGTCATGCAATAAATGTGGGACAGCTTATTCTATGGTCATCTTGTGTAACCTACATGGAGGTAGCAATTGTGTGTATTGAACCAATATTTAGAACATGAATTCGCTTTGTGACAGTAGTTTTTGTAGTTTTGTAGTTCCAGGAAATGAATTGGCTATATTTTCATCACTAATTATAAGTAGAAGCAACAGCTATTGGACCCAGAAAAGTGTTCCAGTGGTGCCTACTCTACTACATACTTTTATCCCTCTGATTCTGAGATGTACAGAATTACCATTTCCTTTGTGTTAGGTCATCAATTTCTCTGTGGATAGCATTTGCATTAAGATCCTATGGAACACAAGCCCCTGATCAGTGACGGTTGCACTCACAACCCCGTACCAGGCCGGGTGAGAGTGGTTCACCTGGCACCTGCCCGGCTCCTGCCACCTCCCAGCTGCATACCGCCGCCTCCTGCCGATGCGCTCACCTGGGTGAGCATCAATGAGCGGCTAAATCAGACATCCGTATTTAGCCACTTCAATGAATTCTTAATGTCGGATCCATTCTGGAAAAAGAATGTCGGAATGGACACGACACTAATAATATACCTAATAATACAGCTGGTAAGAGCAAAAGTTGGGATTTAATGCATAGGCAAAAATTTCAGCATGTGATTAAAAAGAGAATATGCGTATATCAGCTAATAAGTGCCATTATAATCAATTACAGGTTGAGTATCCCCTATCCAAATTGCTCAGGACCAGAAGCATTTTGGATAACGGATTATTCCAAATTTTGGAATATTTTATATTTCAGTGATGTATCTTGAGGTATCTTTGCATTTATGTTGTATAAACACATCAAACACATGAAATACGTACACACAACAATATTTTATTTGGGCATAAAACAAGGTTTTAACACATGAAGCAAAGTTTGTGCACAATCTCAGGCACTGAATTTGAAAGATCAGCAATAATTGTTTGCACATATTTAGTGCCAGTTACATATCGTGGGCCTGATTCTGGTTCACTGGCAAAAGCAAATTCTCTCTCTAATGGAAAAAAACATGTGCACTGTAGGGGGGCAGATGTAACATGTGCAGAGAGAGACAGGGCTGCCATCACAAATTTTGGGGCCCGAGACTAAGCAAATTATATATAATCTCTAATCCCAGAAAATAGTGGAGAGAGAGGGAGATAAAGGATAAAGGTTAAAAAGAGGGGGAGGGGGGAAGACAGAGTGGGGAGGAGAAAAGGAGAGACAGTAGCGAGCCAACATTTCATCCAGGGTGTACCTTCTTGCTGAAGAAGGACTCAGAGCTGCGGCTTGTCCCTCCCAGGTTCCTCCTCCAGCAGTCCACTCATCACAGCATCCCCAGTGCAGGGAGATAAAGACGCCTGGGCAGGCGGGCTACCTCAGCGCAGTACGGGAAGCCCAGCGGAGGGAGCGAGATGGGTGGGCGCAATGATGTAATTGCAACATGACGTTATTGCGACACGCTACAGGCACCCCCAAATCATCATCGTCCTGACGTGAAGGGGTGGGAACAGCCAGGCAGAGGAGCAGCCAGCAGCAACAGCAAAGGGATGTGACATGCTGCTCGCTGTACACTGTCAGTGTCACTGACAGCAGCATGCTGCGGCGGGGGAGGGCTGCACTGGGACCGGGACCGATCTCTATTCAGTGGGGTGAGTCTATGGCAGCTCGGTACTAACCGAAATGCTGCCATCTGGGCCCCACCTTTATGCGGGTCCTGGACTCAAGTACCCCTAGAACCTTGGCGGCCCTGCAGAGAGAGTTACATTTGGGAGATTCTGTCTGCTTAATTTTTACATTGCAATATAGATATCAGTTTGAAGTATAAACCCCACCCTCTCTCTGCACCCTCTCTCTGCACCCTCTCTCTGCACATGTTACAGAGAGTTACATTCTTTGCACATGTTACAGAGAGTTACATTTGGGAGTTTCTGGCTGCTTAATTTTTACATTGCAATATAGATATCAGTTTGAAGTATAAACCCCACCCTCTCTCTGCACATGTTACATCTGCCCCACCTGCAGTGCACATGGTTTTGTCCATTAAATAGAGAATTTGCTTTTGAGAATGAACCAGAATCAGGCCCCGTGTCCCTAGTAGAGCCAGTTACAGATGTCCCCAGTAGTTCTTTAAACAAACAAACAAAAAGAGTTCATTCTGGAAACTAAAGGTGCCTATACATAGTGTGATGATCACACCCGTTATAGGCTGGATCGCATCGCAACGCATACATTTTGTATATGATTTGCGTGTGATGCAATGCGATGCGATCGGAAGGCAGTACAAAAAGTATGTGCAGCACATACTTTTTGTACTGTGCAATGAGATGCCCGTGGGAGCACGCATCCAGTGGTGTAACTACACTGTGGCAACCACCGCGGTGGCTCGGGGGAGCCGTGGTCTGTGGGGTGCAGTGCAGCAAGTGCCCCCTGCCCTGCTCATTTAGGACTTTATCTAAACGAATGCCTGCTGCAGCCACTCGCCCGGAGACAGACAGCAGTATCTGTGTCTGCTCATTGGTGCTCCTGCACACAGGACAGTGCAGGAGCCCAGCAGCAGGGGACGCAGTGTGCGGGCGGCACTGCCATGTACAGCGGACGCAGTAGTGGGCTGGTGGCGGACAACGGATATTTGGATAAGGGATATTCAGCCTGTACTTGCTTTTGACCATTTGTAATTTACTAACTAGCAGGAAGAAAGACAAATGTGTTCAATGCAGAAAATAAGTAAAAATAAAGTATTAATATTTTAAATAAGTATCCATATTAGCTATGATTGTTAACAAGTGCAACACAATAAAGTTAACTGTTAGGGAAGGATGCATTTGTAGTTGAAGTTTTAAGATAGACCATACAGAGTAGACAGTTTTATGATCATCTGTTTCCTAAGGGATTAACCCAGCTTAACCTCAGATGTAAAAGTGTGGAAATAGGATTTTGACTATTCCTGTTAGATTGCAAGCCAGGTCATACATAACCTGAAGGGTGCTTAGAAACAGGCAGTGTTTTTTGAGTAAGTTGTGTTTATGGTCCATCAAGCATTTGGGGAATTGTCAGTCTGTACATAGAAATCAATGATCTCTTGTACCGTCTGTACAATCCTGCTGACTGCAGCTTGAACAGAATGTACCACCAGACTCCACATAAGTCACATAACGAGAAACCAAAGTAAGAATAATATGCACGTGCCTATACCAGGTAAATGGCAAAAATATAATGTAGGTTTATTGCAATACTTCAGTTGTGTTTTTTTTTAAAACATTTATCACTATAAGAAGAATGTTGACATTAACCTTATTCCTTTTATATTTATTCTTAATTCATCATTTATGTTTCAGGGCTACCGTGGCAACCAGCCACATTGTCAACAATGCAGTAAGTTGAGACACTTTGAAATATCACTCGGAGCACTTTTTAAACGGCGATATCTGTATTTTGAGACAATTTGAGACTGACATTTATTTTCCCTAACAGAGGGCATTTAAAGTTGAAATATTGGTTTGCAGATGAACAGCAAGATTAGTCTTGTTACTATTAGATGTATGATTAAGCTATGTAAAGCTACCTAGATTCATTTTTACGTGTGGCAGCACCACTGATAAGCGGAGGATGGCAATGGGCTTCCTTAGACAACCAGCACTATATTAGAAAGTAATGATGTTTATTGTGTAAAGTCCCAATGCTTTTTGCTATTTGCCAGCTGCTACAGCAGTCAGACTTACTCTCATTACTAACCAATATATGCTTCCTCTGCTTGCCTCACAGTTTAACCCCTCTCACACAGATCCTCTACTCTAGAGCTGACTCTAAATAATTGACTGACTGATTGATTGAGATACATGTTGGCAAATAATGCTAGGCAATGCATAATTTATAGACAAAAAAATTAAGTGAAATTATACTACAAACAAAATTTAACTCAAAAATATATTAGCAGATATAGATTAATGCCACTATGTTGCTCCACTCCTCAAAGTCTGAAGACGTCACCACCACAGGTCAACTGATAAATACTTGAAGAGTCTGTGTTCTGGAGGATGAGCTACTGCCACAGTAGACTCCAGGTTATTACCAGAAGGAAGGCAACATTGCTCCAGGGGTAACAGGAATAATCCTTATATGAGTTCTTGTGCCTTTCTCAAAAGGTCTCTTATGTTACACAGCCACTTTACCTGTGGTTTTAATGATTTTGAATCATTTATTTATTCATTTATATGGCCTTTTTTTGAACTACAAATACATGTGATAGTATTATGCTACGGCATGTTCCCTTTTCTGATTCATTTGTGGGTGCTGTGACACTAATTTATTTATATATGTTGAAGCATACCCGGGAAACATAAGAGGGACTCCCTGCATGATTGGAGGAGACTGACTTTCCATCATAAGGTCTTTTCTTGGAACTTTGTGCTGTACTAACTGATTCTATCTTCATTTATTGTGATTTTAAAGACCGTACCTTAGTGAAGAAGTGCTTGCTACAGTATGTATTCTAATGTGTTGAGTGCAGGGGATTCACTATTTGTTTTCATTTTATAAGATAGATATACTACTCCTGGTTGTGTGGTCACGCTCTCTTATACGCCTACCGTGGGTGGTTGAATGCACATGGCCTTCATCATCACGTGTGCATATAATAGAATGTGATCACACACACTACAGTGGTATATCTATCACATATACATACATCAATTAAAATAAGATATGGGTGGCACATGGTGCATTAAAACACTGTGTGGTGTCTCCTATGTAATAGTATGTGTTTGTGTGTATAACAGTATGATCTTTATTATAAAATAGTATAACGGGCAGCTAATAAGTCGAGCCACATGACTTAGAACCTGATTCAGGGGGTTATTCTAATTCACTCGGAAAGGCACAATAACTCTCTAATGGACAAAACCATGTGCACTGCAGGTGGGGCTGATGTAACATGTGCAGAGAGAATTAGATTTGGGTGGGGGGGTGTACTTCAAACTGATATCTATATTGCAGTGTAAAAATAAAGCAGCCAGTATTTACCCTGCACAGAAACAATAAAACACCCAAATCTAACTCTCTCTGCACACGTTACATCAGCCCCACCTGCAGTGCATATGGTTTTGTCCATTAGAGAGTGATTGTGCCCTTCCGAGTGAATCAGAATAACCCCCTCAGACATGCTGGGCTGCAAGTGGAGCTCAGCAAGAAGGCAAATGCTGCCTCACCAAATGCACATCCATTCAGGGGGAAATCATTCAACGTGGAATGATTTTTTCCCCTGCTCAAAGCCCCGAGTAAGTCTAGACTCAACGCTATATAGGCCGTGGGGTGGAGGCTGGTGGTGGTAGCCCAATGACAGGGGAACATCTGCATTTTCTGGGGCATTCCCAGAAAACGCTGCGATACTGCCCCCAAACACCCTGCAAACAGCGAGCGTACTTTGGTTGGACGGCTCACACTTGCGCACTGTGCACATGAGCAGTCATTCAATAATCATTCAGACTGCAAATTCGCAGCCCAGCAAGCAGGTCTGAATTAGGTCCTTAATGCAAGTTAATTCAGGTGGTCATGACAGGTCCTGAAGGGTCGCACACCTCATTATGCGCAGAAAGATGGCTACTCTGCTGCTTTTCTTCCCTCATAAGGCTGATAAAACAACATGTGGTTTATAGGCCATCATTCTTACTTTGGTGCCCAGTTACATTTACCCCATCCCCAGACACCCAAAGGATTGCAGCTACACATATTCATACATTAAATGTGTCTCTATGCAGATCTGCCAGCAGTTACATCCTGACTTTGCCAGAGCCAGATTACAGCTAGTGGGGATCAAGGGGCTATTACCCATACTGCTTTTCTGTTTATGCGCCAAAAGCTGGAAGTCAGAAACAGCTCCAAGAATCAGGTCATAGCATCCACACCTTCAATGTCTGATGAGCCCATCAGTGTGGCATGCTTTCCACTTGCAGTACCTCATTTATCAATTCAAAATGTTTGTTTTACAGTAAATGGTAATACAATATATGGAGCATCTTCTTCATTTGAGACACCAAAAGGAGGATCATCAAGAATTTATAATTACTATACTGTATGCATACTGGCAAGAAGCATATATTGTGAGTAGGATATAAACAATGTGGTACTTGTGTATTATCATGGCGCCCACTAAGCTATTTGCTTAGTGGGCTATTCTGCATAGGGAAATCGCATTGCATGGGCCATTGTAAGTGCCGTGCGATGCAATTCGATCTGATTTTCCTATGTAATGTATTGCACTGAATACATTACATAGGAAAATCGGATCGCATCGCACGGCCGTTACAATGGCCCATGCAATGTGATTTTCCTACGATGCCGTACGTAAGAAACTTGGGCACCGTGATAATTCACAAGTACCGACAATGTATATGCTCTGAGCATGTTGTTTATGTGTCTGCTTTATTTGAGGATCATCTGAAATAAGTCAACAGATCTACATTCAACTTTACCCTATTATCGATATTGTTGCCAAATGGCTACAATGTTGTCAGGAATGTTTTAATGTCATCTCACTGTGTATCTGTCAAAATTCAGAGGATGTGGTCATTTGACAACATCAGGCCGACCACTGCTATTTGGTGGTGAAACTGGTGTACTGCAGCCATGAGGCAATGTAACTGATAAAGCAGCGGTTCCCAAACTGTGTGCCGTGGCTCCCTGGGGTGCCTCGGAACACTTGCAGGGGTGCCCCGGGTTGGTGATCCAGGACCAATTCAAATTATTTATGGTTAATTATTAATGGGCAAAACCAGTGCTGGTGGCTGCCAATGGTAAAATGTGTACAAACAGAAGCAAATCCTGCCCTTTACCACATAACTGAACCTAAGAATTGCATATAAACCCAATCTAATTATTTTTTGGGGGGCCTAGGGGTGCCGTGAAAAAATTCCGATACTCTAGGGTGCCGGGATTCAAAAAAGATTGGGAACCCCTGTGATAAAGGGTTATTGAACTATAGTGGCTGAAGTTGCAAATGTATTACTTTCCCCAGATGGATGCGGCGGACTTCTTACACTTGGTTTTAGTGCTCACCATTGTTCTCATCATCAATATGTATTTGCACCAGTCTCAGGCTTCCAAAGTAATGCAGCTACAGTCAGGCATATGTGCATCACTGTGCAGTTACACCCTTGCATTACTCAATGGGCAGTATTCTATGCTCCCGATTCACCGTTTTTTTTCTGCGAATCGGGCTGTTTTTACTCCTCGCGGTGAATCTTTTTCACTGAAAATCTAATTCACCCTATTCAATGTTTACTGTTCGCTTTCAGCCGGCCAGTTCTCTGTTTCATGCTCGTCGCAGTTCTCTGGTGTATTTCAATGGAGTTTTTACTGGGATTCCCCAAGAGTGTATTCAATGCTAGAATTGCTTTCTCCCTGATTTTTGCCATAATTCACCGTTTTGCATTCGACATATTTTTAAGGTGAACTGGAATGTGTTCTTTTAAAACAAAGGGTTTTCTTTTTTTTTTTGGTGTAAAAAAATCAGTAATTTGGATTCATGTGCTTTCAGCTTTCATTTAATTAAAATTTTTTTTTTTACACATTACGTCATGGGGGCGGGGAGCCGCTCATTAGATATTCACTGCACACTGGTCCCACTCATTACACGAGCTGGACCAGCGCAGCTCTCCCTAACCGCGTCTCCTGCCAGCTTTCTGGGGGGGCAGCTTCCCCTGCCTGGCAGCCCTCCCCCCCACACACATTCCGGCGCAAGCAGGGAGGGGCTTTCATCTCCCTGCCTTCCGCCGTCCCCCAGGCCCCTGCGTATTTGAATAGGGTGAGAGGGAGGTCTGGCAGTGAATGCTCGAGCCCTCCGGAACCCGGCGATTCTGCAGCGAATCCTAAACAGCATTCGCTACACATTGCAATAGTTCTCATTGAATACCTGCCAATGTCTAGGGCCAGATTAAAAGTTTGTGGTGGCCTCCAAGCAACGAACTTGTGGGAACCGCTACCCAAAAAATTGACAGAATAATATACTGAGGGCAGGGCCGATGCGTGGCATCGCAGTGCCCCAGGCGGGGGCGCTCCGGCACTCACATGCTCCACGGGGGTGGGGGGGTGTGATGCGACTGCCACCGCTATGCTCCACGGGGGGGGGGGGTGATGTGGCTGCTGCAGCTGTGCTCCACGGAGGGGATCCGGCCGCTGAGCTTCATGGGGAGAGAGTTGGTGGTGGGAGATGCGGCGGTGGGAGGGGGGTTGGTAATCCGGCTCCAGTTGGGCTCCAGGGGGGACGGGGGTCACTCACCTGCTCCCAGCCAGCACCTTTGTTCCTGCTCTCTTCGGAGGGAGCTTTGCCACTGCTGCCGCTGCTTCTTCTGCTGCCCAGTACCGTCCTCCAGTGGCCCTGACTGGGGGGTTATGTGTAAATAATCACTGAACAGAAAGTGAAAGCAAAATGACCTGTTTTAAACTTGCTGGATATGGACAGAGGGAGCTTAGAAGACAGAGATTGGTGGTATAGTAGCAGCAGATAAGGACTTTAGCTGTCATTTTGACAGGCTTTTAACTAGTTTAGAAATAAATGGTACCTATTCACAGTAAATGCATATATTTTGTGTTCTATCCATAAATTAACTAGTTCCTAATATGTTGCTTTTTGATGAATATTGAATCAGTTCACAAAACAAAATATTACATTGCGAGTAGGCATTGAATACATTTTAATGATGCTATGATTCACTTCTAGGGGTATATTTAATAAAGTGTGTGTTTTTAGAAGTGAGATATGTTGCCCATAACAACCAATCAGATTCTAACTATTATCCTCTAGAACAGTGATTTTCAACCTTTTTCAGGTCGCGGCACACCGGACCAGACTTTAAAATTGCCAAGGCACACCCAACAGTTTTTAATCAAATAACTAAAGGGGGGGCAGGTATGCTTAATTATTACACACACCTGCCCCCCTTAGTTATTACAGTGTAATAACTAAGGGGGGCAGGTGTGTGTAATAACTAAGGGGGGGGGGGGGGGGGGGCAGGTGTGTGTAATAACTAAGGGGGGGGCAGATGTGTGTAATAACTAAGGGGGGGGCAGGTGTGTGTAATAACTAAGGAGGGGCCGGTGTGTGTAATAACTAAGGGGGGGCAGGTGTGTTGAATAACTAAGGGGGGGGGCAGGTGTGTGTAATAATTACACACACTTCCCCCCCCCCCCTTAGTTATTACACACACCTGCCAGTCCTTTATTATTGCACAGCACCAGCGCCCGTTGAATGTACATGTAACATCCAAAATAATGGCCCTACCTCCTGGAGAATTCTACAGTGCGCGAAGTGCGCACTTCATGTGATGGCTCTGGTGGCGTGGCGGCGTTCTGCGCATGCGCCGGGACGCGCTTAGGTCGGATGACCTAATGCGCACAGGCACGTCCCGGCGTCCTCTACAGGGGTCACACAGACAGCGCAGAGGACGGAGGACGCTGTCTGATTTGACGAGCGCCGAGGAGGGAGGAGGACCCTGGTGAGTCGCCGTGACATACTGTAGCGCGGCACACCTGAGGACTTGCCGCGGCACACTAGTGTGCCGCGGCACACTGGTTGAAAAACACTGCTCTAGAAGGTGCTAGATAAATGATAAGTAGAACTTGACTGGTTGCTATGGGCAACTTCTCACACCGTTAAAAAATCCCACTTTAGTAAATTTACCCCTTAAAATACACATTCTAAAATCCGCTATTTAATATAGGAGTTACAGCTTGTCAATCATTTCCCATTAAACAAAACAAATGCAACCGATTGCAAAATATAGAATTATAGTCTAGCAATTAAAATAGTCCTTCAGGATATTTTATTTTTACCAGTTGGAGACAGTAAATGGGTTTATACTACACGTACAGCAGTGTGTTTGCAGAGGCATTCCGCGTACACTAACATATGCTAATGGCTCTGGTACCTGGAACAACATGCAGCGAGGCAGCCACAGCACACATGCCGGTCTCACTATTGGCAGGGATAACAGAACGGGATGTGATGACCAGTAGATGACAGTCGCAGGCAAGCACCAGTGTAATAATCAATATGTGGATGCATTTCGATGTATATGCAATAGAGAGTGTGCTCATACATACATACATACATACATACATACATACATACATACATACATACATACATAAATCACTTTTCTGGGACCCTTTTGATCAGAAGTAAAATATTGAGAATACTATTGAATTTTTAAATAGTGCAATTAACATTTGATTACTATGTATTTATTACTGTACTGTACTGTGGGTGCATTATTCCATCTGTATTGGTTTATAGGCCTTATGCGGACCTGCTCACGAGGCTGCATATATTCGCAGCCTCGTGAGCAGGTAAATGCCGCCCGCCGGACGCACACCCCCCCGCCGGCCAAAACCGTGTATGGGTGGGTATGTACGCTCACATGCAGCCACAAGAAGGAGAAATCATTTGATGGTCGCTCACCATCAAATGATTTCTCTATCCTTCGCTCTGAAAAGTGTGTCTATACTTACTAGTCACATGTCTGCTATCTGCCGAATTGGGGGATGCATGGGTACACCTGCATTCTCAGGGGTTTCCATGGGCATGCCTATAAAATGCAGGGTGGACCCCTGCGTCCGTCCCCCTGCCCGCCCTCTTCCCACCCTTGAGCGAAAGCCCCGGGAATGTGAAACTCGACAAAGGCATTGGCTCCCATGGTTTGCACATATTCACAAATGCGCAAACCCAAACCATCGGCCTGAGTAGCGAATTCAGACCTGAGCAATCAGGTCTGAATCACCCCATTTGTGTTCAAATCATAGTTTCACAAGATCTCTTGGTACTTGTGTAGTTTCATGGCGGCACTTCCCTGCGGATCGCATCACATGCAAATCATGTGCAAATACTGCATGCGATTTGCATACAATTTACATACGATTTGATAAGCTATTTAGCATACCCCCACTATCCATCTTACCACGAAGCATGGCGAGCCCCATGAAGTCTAAATCCACCTCTGAAATACACTGTACTATATGTACTTATGGTCCCTTGGATCAGCACCTCAGACTGCTGGGCATAAGCCAGCCCCATCTCTTGTGAAGTGGGTGGTCTGGGGACTCGATGACGTGCTGTGTAGCATTAGAGCTTTGTCCCTTACTGCCCAGTGCCCTGAACTCCCAACAAGCCTCCGTCAGGATGAGGACAGCAGCCACGTAAATACACAGCAATCCATATTAGTACCATACCGATGTGCTAACCTGTTTCTCATTGGAGCCCCAGCAATGGCCACTACCCAACGTGAGGCATAAGAAAGAGGGGGAAGCCCTACATCTGTTTTTAACAGATATGCCTCTAAGTATATTTGTGTGAAATCACAGGCAGAGTGCTAGTTCCTGTGGCAGCCCCTGTTTTAGGAACACACTTTACCTGATATTTTCTGAAAACCTGGATGTCCAAGTGTTTTTCAGTATACTTGTTCTTTAATAAATAAAACAGGTAAAAGCTGACAAGGAAACATTTTATTTCTCATCATTGTCAAATTCAGACAGTATGTTTACTAAAAGAGATGTTTTACAATCAATTTACGGAAAAACTCCTCCAGCCTGCTCTCAATGCATTGGCTAGTGCAGTGGTTCCTGAACTTTTTTGAATCATGGCGCCCTAGTGTATCAGCAATTTTTTTTCACAGCAATCTAAGATAAAAGATTTTGGTACTCTTTACTTAGAAGGGCGCCCACGATTTTGATCGTGGGGATCGTTAGTAAAAAATCTCGGGCATCTCGGGGATTGAATGCACTAAAAAATCGGGTGCGATCAACCGACGAGATGCCTGAGATTTCCCATAGGGAACAATGTTAAATGTCTCAATTGACCCAATTTTCCTGTTCAATGCCTCAATTGACCCGATTTTTCCATAGGAAACAATGTTAAATGGGCCACAGAGGCCAAATAGGCACCCTGAAGTGTATAATGGCCACCCAAATTGTTAACGCCACCCCACGATCAACGTCAACCCGATGCGTGGCGAGCGCAGCGAGCCCGCGAGGGGCGGCGGTACGCGTCCTACGACCTTTTCATACCCCCACTATCCACGTCGGCGTGGAGTTGAGAATAGAAAGTGTGGCGAGCGCAGCGAGCCACCGAGCCCGAAGCGTGGCGAGCGCAGCGAGCCCCGCGAGGGTACGCGGACAGCTGTGAAGCCCGCGAGGGGACGCGGATACCTGTGAAGGTATCCGCGTCCCCTCGTGGGGCTCGCTGCGCTCGCCATGCTTCGGGCTCGGTGGCTCGCTGCGCTTGCCACACTTTCTATTCTCAACTCCACGCCGACGTGGATAGTGGGGGTATGAAAAGGTCGTAGGACGCGTACCGCCGCCCCTCGCGGGCTCCCTGCGCTCGCCATGCTTCGGGTTGACGTTGATCGTGGGGTGGCGTTAACAATTCGGGTGGCCATTATTCACTTCAGGGTGCCTATTTGGCCTCTGTGGCCCATTTAACATTGTTTCCTATGGAAAAATTGGGTCAATTGAGGCATTGAACAGGAAAATCGGGTCAATTGAGACATTTAACATTGTTCCCTATGGGAAATCTCGGGCATCTCGTCGGTTGATCGCACCCGATTTTTTAGTGCATTCAATCCCCGAGATGCCCGAGATGGGCGCCCTTCTAAGTAAAGAGTACCAAGATTTTTATTGTGAAATATTGATAGAAATGATCCTTACATCCAGTTATATGGGGGTCTACAGATATGCTTCTGTTTGCCCACATGTTTTATGATTGGCAGCCGCCAACACTGGTTTTGCCTATCACTTTGACCATAAATAATTTGATTTGTTCCTGGACAATCATCCTGCGCCACATTTACAAGAGGCTCAAGACAGTTTGGACATAACTGGGATAGTGTGATACATCTGCTCTGCTTTTCCCTACAATTACTTGTTCTGGAGAAAAGCCCCTCCAGAAAAGGTATTCCTAATAAATGAACTCATTGGAAAAATGTCCAGGCTAGACAGCACCCATTCTATCAAGTTAGCCAGGAAGCCAGCCTGCATTCTGTCTGCGTTGTGAGCTGGGGTTTCACAGTGACCTACTGGATGCAACATAAGAACATGCGATGAATTGCATTTTGTAGGGAGTTTAAATTTACTCCTCTGGCCGGTATCCATTATTTGGTACTTTACTTAGAATCTTGGAACAAGGGGTTGTGTTAAGGGACAATTAGGAACAGGCTGTACCTTAGGATCATGCCAAAGGACTTCTTGAAAGACAAATCAACTTCTTCAAACTAGTGGCATAACTAAGGACTTTTAAAGATGAATCTCGCCACATTTAGTTTATAGATTTTGTTTTTTAATCTTTTTTTAAGGAAATACAACATAAGGGAATATTTTTTGAACAAAGTGATCAAGATTGCATGCAAGTCTGTTGAGCAGACAGATCATGTGATTTATTGTGTTGTGTATGTGTCCATGTCTGAGCACACAGACATGTAAGCAACCACGGGCATCCAGCTGCATTTCCACCTGTGGCATAGAGGAAGTGTCTGACTGGCAAATGGACCCGCGCAAGCACACTATGTGATGGAATATATGTGGAGCTGTGTTCTAATCAGAGTTGTGTGAATGGCAAGCTGTCCTCTTCTGATGGCAGTCTCCTCCTTCTCATGCGAGACGTGGATTTGTGAGTAATAGGAGATACCAGCATGCTACTCACAGCCCCCTTGCTCTCAATGGCTTAGCCACTCACCTGCAATTGCCATCTACTCCATGATGGAGAAGGGAACATATCCACAGCCATTGTGATCGGCTGAGGAGTGATATACATGTGACTATCACATCTGTCACTATCACAGTCTGATAGTATTTTTTCCATAGGTCCCATCCAATACGTGCCGTGAACATGATTAAAAAACACATGAAAATAATGTGATTTACTGGTGCCCTTGTAATGGCGAGTGGCATTGGGCCTGATTAAGGGTGGTCAATTGAAAAAGAGGCAATGCCACGTTGACGTGATTCATCGGAAAGTGCATTATCAGAGACATGGATGGAATCCAGAAGAGTTTACTTCTCTGCCAGGAGTCTGGAAGAGTTCTCTAAAGTTCAGGAACACCCTGGATTTCCCAGGAGACTAGACAAGTGTGCATTATATGTCTACATGAAATACCATGCTGAGTTCATTATCAATTACAGCTGCTCCATATTACATTATTTGCAATCAGGAAATGTCTTCACTGTAATAAAGGAAGTGTAAAAAATAGCACCACAAAGGAATGCTAAAGTTTGACCTAAATGTATTATGCAGCTAAAAACATTCCAAAAATAAGAAGCTTAAAAGCAAATGTAACTATCTGCCTATACCATGTGACTGCTAAGTGACAGTGATAATCCCAATAAGTCACACATACCATGATTCGTACAATGCGCACAGACAAAGGCCACATTCTGCCTTTGGTCACTCACTAGAGCTGCAGGATACAGGACACATGCCTTCCTTGGCAAAGGACACAAGTCACAAGATCATGCTTGCTGCAGATTCTTATGTCATGTCTATTATGGATATAGATAGCTAGTGTGTTGTTGAGAAATGTGAGCCAAAAGATCATCCATAGCACTTAGCTGGAGAGCAATCAATTGTGATGTCTTCCTGCATTCACTAAATATTAGAAGCGTGGAGAGAAAAAGATGAAGCCAAACGTTTCTGAGTGCAAATTATAGTACGGAGAAACAATTTGTCACACCAGGCTAACAAACGCTAATGTTCCTCTAATTTGTGGCTGTAGTCACATATTAGTCATCTTTATTATGCATCAACCTATTCCCTACCAGGAACATCTGAGAGGCTATGCAGGCCTTACTGTAACAGTAGTTTAAACTGCTGTATTGTCTGTGCTATCAATTCCACTTGTTAAAGAGCACGTTTCATAATAAACGCAGCCAAATACACTGTATTTCTGAGCTACCCTATATTTAGACACAAAAACAGGGAAAATATGAGCATCGCCTATGGTTAGAACAAACTCCTGCTTGTCCTGCCCCTTAACCGATACCTTTGGGCTAAAACTTCCCCATTGTGAGGGCCACAAACTGGGACTGTTTTCTTAAAATCAAGACAGTTCTGGATTTAGTATACATGGGGAGATTTAGTGGGACATGATATAGGGTGTGATCGGGGGTACAGGAGGATGAGAGGGGGGTTCTATTTGTCTGTGAGGGTTTTATTATATTGATTGAATGCAGTAGTAAATGTTCTTCTCTGTCAAATGCAATATGGGGTGAAAAGTGTGTCTTTGGCTGATTTTAGTGAATAAGACCCCTTCTACCATTGTTGGTCCATACTTTACAAGGCACATGCTATTTGAAATGATAACAAATAAATGGGCTGGGCAGCATGGTCACTCGATATGCTCTATGAGTAAAACAATATGTGTACACACTGAACGATATCGCTAAACAATTTAGTTCAGTGCCGTGACATCACCGGGACTCGCTGAACATGCGGGTCATTAGCAATACAGCCCAAATCAACCTGCATGTTCAGCAGGAAGCGGAAGCACGCATCATTAACGATACTGAGTGTATACATTAGACTTTATTTTTTTTAAAGATATCGCTCAGAAAGTCCCTTATCTATCTAATGCAGAGCTGGGCAATTGCGGCCCTCCAGATGTTGATGAACTACACATCCCAGGATGCTTTGCATTAGTTTTGCTATGTGGCCATGCTGAAACTGATGCAAGGCATGCTGGGATGTGTAGTTCATCAACATCTGGAGGGCCGCAATTGCCCAGCCCTGATCTAATGTTTATGGGGCTTAACTCAGATAGCATTTCTTTACTTCTTTAAAAGTCCCAGAACACTATGGAGTAGATGTGGCATTGGACATTCACCAGTAAGGTACACACAGATGTGCATATGCAGATTTGTTCACACCATTACATTTGCACTTATTTATTACAGCTGAGGTTGGACAGGCGATTGATGCAGTGATGCAGTAAGCCAAGTACAGTTAAAGTGTGTTTTCATAATTATTAACATATGCAGACATACACAACCATATGGTTGTGTGCAAGATGTGACCTGCAAGCTGTATTTTCAGAAACTAGTGGGTATAGGAGGCTAGCCACTTAGATGTTTTCTGGTTTCAGGGCTTGCGCATGGGTATATTAACAAAAATTGCCAAATAGCGATTTTTTATTAATCAGCAGTGCTTACAGAAGGTTTGCAGAGTCCCCAACAGAAAGTCTTATAATGGGAGTGGCTAGGTGGCTATCATATTCTATAGAATAAATACAATTTGCAGATCATAAATTCTTCTGGAGGCTTACCACACCAAATTAATAGGCAATCAATTTCACTCTTTGTATGTATCTTTTTATTTCTCCTCTAATGAACCTAGGTCCGCTACTGACCCTAAAACTATTTGCAGTTTCTTAGATGCATGTCACCTTCCTAAAATCACCTCTGCTCAAGTCACTGCTTTTAATTCCCTGATCAATCTTAAATTCTATCAAAACTTTACATCATTCAGCAGCCCCTAGCCTGGACGGCTTCACTAGCCTCTACTAAAAAAAAATCCACTGCTCTAATATCTATGCTTAAACTTTTTTAATTCACTTTTACAGGGAGATCCACTTGACCACCACCAAAGCCAACATTATTGGTATCCCTAAGAAAAATTACCCAACAGAAATGGGTAATTATAGACTCAATGGAGCTAGCCTTCTCTGGAGAGCCATGGCTCACCAAGGCTTATTATCATTTATTGTTCCCAGCTGCAATACAATACATGGAACACAGTAGGTGAGATTTAATAGGATGAGAGTTTCAGAAAGTGAGAGATTTGGTAAGAAATCTCCAGTTTTTTTAAAGCGGCAATCATTTACACTGCAAAACCAGTGTGATTTTGCAGTGTAAATGATTGCCGTTTTAAAAGAACTGGAGATTTCTCACCAAATCTCTCACTTTCTGAATCTCTCATCCCATTAAATCTCACCCAATATCTCTATTGAACAGAAATAGAAAATTACACTAGCCATCAAAAACAACTTTTTTATTTGCTTCTTTTACAAAAATAGTAATTTTTTTACTAAATTTGGGTCAGGAAAACCGAATATGACCTTAGAATTTGTTTATTCTCTAGTTTTTTAGATACACTACTTGTGATACATGTACTTCTGTAGTAAAAACCAATATTATATTAATATGATATCTGTACACAACAGAAGTAGTAATTGTTTTAATTCAATCTATGTACAGGTAAATTAGCAGAAAATAAGATAACAAGCCTTGCTATTTTGTATGACGACCTATTTATGCCATAGTTTTGCTTGTCGTTTGTACTCTTGTCTTGGAGCATCTCTTTTCACCGTCCAACAGTAGTCTGCAAGCATGAAAACATCCTATTTACCCTGATATCTTAGTTTCATAGTTGAAATATCTTTGTGGAATCTCTCACCATGCTCATCACTTACTGCACCACAATTCGGAGGAAAGAAGTCCAGATGAGAATCGAGAAAATGAATGTTGAGTGACATATATGAGTAACATATATAGATCACTCCGGCTTTATCCCAAACGGACAGGCCTCAGATAATAGCAGAAATCTCATACACCTGATATATTTGGCTAATAAAAAATCTGTGTTGACTTTAGTGATGGTTCTTGATGAGGAGAAGGCCTTTGATAGAGTGACTTGGCCTTTTATCCAACTAACCCTTCTCAGTATGGGATTTGTGGGCCCCTCTCTAGATGGTATTTTCATTTTGTTTTGGTAGATGGTATTCTTTATTTATGTCATAACCTATCAGTTTCTGTTTTAATGAATGGCCTTATTACTGAACCTTACCAAATAAAAAATGGTACCACCAGGGATGCCCCCTATCGCCTTTATTATTTGCAGTAATCATGGAACCATTTGTGGCCAGAATACAACTAAATCCACTGATCACCGTTATTGAAATAGGCCCCACTGAGCTTATAATCGCTCTTTGCTAATGATGGTATTCTGACCTCCACATGTTTTCTACCTTATTTACTATAGTATTTCCATAATAGACCATCAACCCAAGGCATCAAGGGTGCCTAGGCACACACTTTGGAAACCACTGTTGTAGACTAAAAAGTAGGGGGAGTCAGGAATAGAAAGCACCGGACTAATATATTCATTGTTAAAATGCAACTCATAATTTAAAAAAACTAGGTCCGTCCGTGGTGGTCAGCAGGACGATGTGATGAATGTAAGGTACAATCATGATATCACATTGCGCATACCGGGGGAAAACTAGGAGCAACCAATAGCAGGATGCCAGGAGCCAGATGCCATAACAGAGGTTGCCCTTCGGGATTTATATGCTAGGGATGATTTTTTTTTTAGTCTCAGCCTGGCCCTGAGTATTTTTTGAATTACTCCTCTTCATCAACCATTTATATAGCTAGATATTGTCATGGATAAAATAAGCAGCACTTTTTTCATACATAGTACTGGGCTTACTTTGTCTGATTAGATTTGATACAAAATCCCGGCGGTCAGAATCCTAGCGTTCAAAATCCCGACGCCAGAATCTTGACCGCCGAAATTACGACAAGGGGACGACGTGGATCCCCCCCTTGCGGGCTCCCTGCGCTTGCCAGCGTGGACACCCATAGAGGGAGAAAGTGTCGGGATTCTGGCGTTGGGATTTTAAACGCCGGGATTATAACTGCATCCCATCTGATTACATATTTTATTATTTTATTTTTTTAATTCTTGCTTAAATAGCACTTGCTTATTCCATTACTTTACAATTGGGAACAAGACAGAACACAGGAGGTTATTCTGATCGGTGCGGCCAAACGTGCGTACGTTCCATATTAACGTACGCTCTCCGTACGCGGCCGTTGAGGTTAAGTCCACCCACAAATCAGCCGCATATGTACGGCCAGAAACAACGTAGAAGGGGAGTGGCGTACAATTGAGCGTACGCCAACGTACACCGACGGCTCACCCCTTAGACTCCGACAACTGGCGTACAACAGAGCGTACGCCACCGTTTACGGACGTCTCTCGTCCGTCTTCCCACCGACTTCTTGCGGCTATCTGAGCGTACGCCAGCTTGCACGGACGGGTCCCTATTGTTTTCAATGGAAAACTCAGTTTATGTCACCGCTCGTGAGAGTGAGCGTACGTCCGTGCACGCTGGCATACCCTTCACATATATGGATCTGCAAATCTTGCCTTTCAACTATAATTCTGACAATTAATTAATTATTCTAATTGTAATTCAATTATTGTTTTCTATTAACTCAATTGAAGATTGTGTGCAAAATAGTGGGCATGGGCTTAAAACATTGCTGAAACATCCTTTGTAGGTGTTAGATGTGGTTTATGTTATTGTATCATAAATACAAAACCTATGTTTGTATTAGACTGAACACGTTGACACATGTCGACTTGTGTAGATTGAGTGTGCTACTGTGTAAAGTCTATGAAAGCACGTAGTGAATGTGTATAACTGTTTAACAAATACCTACCTTAGCATATATAAGCAGGTCTTAAAAAGATTCTTACCTTAAATTAAACAAACCTTTAAATGTCGAGAAGTATAGAAAGATAAGCTTCCAATGTGTTTGAGTGCTGTGTGTAGGCTTGCAGGTAGTGAAATCATGGTTTGGACTTAATAGACTGCAGCATTGCTTATTACATTCAGGTGTATGTGTTTGAGTAGTAATCAGCGTAAATTAGCGAACCCAGGCGCACGCTGGCATGCGGTATCTGTAGGGGTGGTCTGAGGTGGCGGTTGGCGGCCGCCTGTTTTGTGTCCGAAATGAACGGTGCTTTAGCCGATCGTGCGGTAGTAGCACCGTTCATTTTTGGTGCACACCCCCGTGTACGCCCATATTTCCGCCCATTTTCCCTCATTATTTCGGCCGCTCCCCTCATCACGCCCCTATGCCGCCCCCAATGCCGGTACTCTCGCGTACAGGTTTTTTCGCACGGAGAGACCCGTCCATAAGCGTTGTGGAGTGTTTGCGCCTGCGCATTGGAGATGGTACGCATGCGCAGGTCATTAAAAACCCCGGAACGTACGCGTACGGTCCGGCCGCACCAACCAGAATAAGGCCCACAGTAACAAAACAAGACTGAGTTCCAACAGAAGAGGTACAATGGCTCTGCTCGCAAGCTTACACTCTATACTATGAGCAATGATGTCAGCAATAACTTACACAACTCCTTTACTTAAGAGTGAAACCCACAGCGTTCTTTATATCCCCAAGAATGTGTAAAGCTTATGGCAACATTTATGAAACGCTATATGAGAAACATGACTGAAGTGAGCAAAGGTTAATGGCATTCGAAACATTCAGGGAAAGTTGCAGAGACAGAAACACAGACAGTGCTGGGTGCAATTAGTTCCCGGAGTAAGAGTCATTCTGTTGTGTGTCAGCAGCCTAAGCTTGCAGACAGGTGTTACATGATGACAAGTCCTGGAGAAATCTTCGCCTACCTGCCTCTTTCATAACCCTTACTCATCAGTTTGCCCTCAGACACACACACACAGCAGTATTCAGAGCCTTCATACTCGGGACGGCTAGACTTGTTTTATTACCTAAAGTCAGCACACAGCATGGAATTCTGTGGTTTTTCCAGCGCACACATTTCCAGCACCAATCTGTGCTGCTACAATGTAGTAATTACATTTGTATGTGCTAATCGTAAAAACAATATACTTTTTAATTTGGATATGTTGGCATTATTGGGCACAGGAACAGCATCTGGTGTTCAATTCCACAGCCATTCCTGCAGAAATGTATTTATTATTTATTAACCCTTATTAATATAGTGCACATATTCCACAGCACCATTCACATCAGCCCCCACCTAATGCACACACACACATGTACAAACAAGGGTGCATTTTTGTAGGAGTTATGTAACCTACAAGTATATTTTTGGAGTGTGGGAGGAAACGAGTGCCCAGAGGAAACCCACACAAGCACGGGGAGAATATACAAACTCCGCACAGTTAGGGACATGGTGGGGATTGAACCCTCAAGCTGGCCATACACTAGAGCGATTTCAGGGCTGATTGAACAATTCCAATGTCTCGCGGGATGTATTGTGTGTATTCTTGTGCACATCGTGAGGTGTTTCAGTATGAATACGATCCGATGCGTGGGCCTGCAAGTCATGAGATGGATCCTATGATCTTATGATTTGTCGAGATTGGGTACAGATCATGAGGAGTTTATTTCACATGCAATTGATTGTTAGATTGATCGTAGGTCCCGTGTCATTTGAGCAGCATTAATTCTTTAAGATGATCACATGCTGTTTGTGAGGCAAAGGATTGATTGTGAGTCGATCCATTGTACTGAGCAGCTGGCTTGAACATGACATCGATATATATATATATATATATATATATATATATATATATATATATATATATATGTATATTGTGTGTCCAGGCAGTGGCAGAACTACCATTGGTGCAACTGGGGCGCCTGAGGATTAAGAGGCCCACTGCTGCCCCTGTCACCCTTTTCTTGTCACCCACTGTATTTCACTGTCACACTCTGCCTCCCCCTGTCATCCTCTGCTTCTCCCAGTCATCCACTGCCATGTTGCATATTGTGAACATGGGTTGGGGTGGAGGAGGGGGTCCAACTTATATTTTGCACTTGGGCCAACAACCCACAAGTTCCGCCATTAAGTTCAAGAAAAATCGTGAGATGAATTGGATCGGATCCTGGTCTTCCTAATGTATGGCCAACTTTGGTGTTGTTAGGAAGTAATGCTAACCTTTACACCACAAGCACGGAGTATACTAAGTTGCACTGTAGTCATTGTATTGTAATGACTACAGTAATGTACTACTGACCTAAATAAAACAATTTGCATAGTTTGCATTATTTTGGCAACACCATCCTGCACAGGATGAGGGTAAACCAGTCAGATTTTCAAAGGTGTGGGGGACTACCCGAAAAATCAGGAGTCTCCCACAAATTCCAGGAGAGTAGGTAAGTATGCTTAAGCAAAGCTTCAGCCTACTAAACTTGCTGATCCTGGTACACTCTTCTAAACCACTCATACACACACACACTTGAAATTGAACATAAATGAAGATGAAGTATCTGATTCAGATTTGCACCGTAGTCCATTTTGCACTGCACATGCAAGTTAAGCATACACAACTTTGTGCACCTACGTGTGATTTGAGACATACGCACCTCATTTGTAACTCAACTTGCAACTGACTGAGTGTAACTGGGCAGCTACTGGGTGTTGCTGTATGTGGCATCTGAGGCTGAATTGCATGTGACTCTGAATTGAGCCTATATCTTCCATGTATTATTCAGGGCAAATGCAGGATTTCTAAAGGTGGCTTTCTGTACTATTCTGCCAGTGGGCATGCCATCCTTCCAAATGGAATGGCTATCATTTTAGATGCTAAGTTCCATAGTTCCACAATAGTTAAGACTGAATAAAGATGTGCATCCATCGAGTTCAACCTTGGTTAGTGGTTAGTATGATCTATTTGCTACACCCCCGATTATGATTAATGTTTGTACCTCTGGATGTTTTTACCCAATAGATGTTTGTCCAACCTTATTTTAAACGTATTTATTGTGTCTGTCGACACCAATGCTCCAGGAAGAGAGTTCCATAGTTTGACTGCATGACTGTAAAAAATGTCTCCTTCTAAGGGAACAAAATCTACTTTCCTCTCATCTAAACTCATGTCCTCCTGTCCTTGAGTCCTTACTTACAGTAAAAAGGGCGTCTGACAGTTCCTTATATTGGCCTCTGATATATATGTACATGTTTAGAATGTCTCCCCTTAAACGTCTCCTCTCTAGTGTAAATAATCCCAAATTGTTCAATCTGCCTTTATAGCTTAAATCCTCCAACCCACTTATTAGCTTTGTTGCTCTTCTTTGGACTTTTTCCAGTTCTAGGATGTCCTTTTTATAGCTGTGGGAATTACTGTTAAGCTGCAGAGCTGTTAAACTGAAGAAGAAAACATTTTCAAGATTTGCTCTTAGCACTATAGGTAATAATATGGCAAAATGTTACTACAGTAAGTGCTCAATGGCCTGGCCTAACAACTAACTCATCACTTTTGTTTGTGCATTTCAGGACAGGACTATGAAGAACAGCAGTAGTGAGTCTTTATTCACTGCAGCACTATTGGGATAACAAGCGACGCATTTCCTGCCCTCTGCATTAAAGCAACACAATATGTACAGTAAACATGCTATAGAACTGTCACACTCACAAACTCTATGAAGGTCTGTGGCACAATTGTTTCAACAAGGACTACACTTTCTACAGTGCACATGTTCCACAAGTGAGAGCATCACCACTGAAACAGAACACTTATGATAAGCCCATTATTTTATTTAGTTATTTCCATTTTGCATTACTCTTATACTGTTGATTAAAGCAATACTCGTGTTCATTTGCTATAAATTAATAAAAGTAAATTAAATTAAATCAAGGATATAGTGCAACATGGGAACAGGACTCCTGGTTCTGTAGCCTAGAACCTCTCTAGTAGGCATCATCATATCTTGCACTGTAATAGTCCTACTGAAGCCAATATAATGAGACGTCATAAGGGAAAGTCCTACAGAGCCACAATAATATCCCTTTCAGGATAGCTGTATATCTCCTGAATGAACGGCTGGCCCTATGATGATGTCTGTGAGTGATGTGTCCCGGTACAGCACATACGCTGTCTGCCTGCTTGCTAGACAGAGACTTGTAGTACCCCACAGGTTAGAAATAACTTGCCAGTAACATCACTGCTGCTATTGTATAAAAGGTCAAGAGCCAGAATAGGCTTCCAGTCTAAATACCAGGTTAAAACAACAGTATTTTTACTGGGATATTCCTTTTACTTTCCTGTCTGTTCATCTCACTTTCCTGTCTCGCCTCAGCACTCCAGCCCTGGGCGTCTAGCCTTTGAGTCAGTGTTCATGAATCATAGCCTGCCTTGTCAATCACCCTTCCCAACAATCAGATGGTATAAGTAAGCTACAAGTTAGTGTATTATAACAAAAACGGCATGGTAGTGTACTGTACGTGCTATTTGGAGATAGTATTTATTTATTAACAGTTATTTATATAGCGCACACAGCGCTTTACAGAGAATATTTGAACATTCACATCAGCCCCTGCCCCAGTGGAGCTTACAATCTATATTCCCTACCCCATGTACATGCACTCACATTCATTCTGGGGTTAATTTGTTGGGAGCCAATTAATTTACCTGTATATTTTTGGATTGTGGGAGGAAACCGGAGTACCCAGTGGAAACCCACACAAACATAGGGAGAATATACAAACTCTGCAAAGTCATAGCTATGGTGGGAATGGAACCCATGACCTCAGTGCTGTGAGGCAGTAATGCTAACCATTACACCATCCGTGCTACCTGTATTTAGTTTCTAATTTAGCGCATCATATTCCATTGCGCTTTACAATTTGGTAGTAGCTGCATTGGCAGTAGTAAGTAGATACAAACTATGTAATGAGTATGCATTATGTCTAAAATAAATATAAAATGTATTTAGAAATGAATACATTTATGAAAAATGATCAGTAGTAGCATCTCTATGGGCAGAGGTTTTATTTCATGAGGGGATGGGTCTGTGGGTACTTAGGAGGTCTTCATGCAGTATGTCATCTCATGCACATTGTCTAATGAAGGCCTCACACTGATGCATCCTATTCATCGGCTCAAACACTGAATTAAAAAAGCACATTCCAATTAGGCCAAACACATCTGTGGCCATATAAGATCTTTTCCAGCTACCACTGGGACTTGTAGGTAGGAAAGGTATCCGGTCGATAGGTCGACAGGCAATAAATGGACACACGAAAATGTCAAAATGGTCTAGGTCATAAGCACTGGCCACAAGCACTGGTTTTGTCTATTACATTAGCCACAAACTATTCTCAATTATTCCTGAACTACCAATCCAAGCACCCCTGCACACAGTTTGGCCTAATGTATCTATGCAAGTGCCCACCATCCAGTGGTCGATTCTGGGGGGGGGGGGGAAGGGACTCGAGAATTAGTGTTGCATGCCATGTTGTGCTTGCATCATGGCCCACTCCTTCTAGTTATCTGCTATATACAGCAACAGATGTGATGCTGCTGTAGCCATTAGTTCAACTTTTAATTTCAGGTGAGGACAGTGCTGAGCTTTTCAGGGTGACTTAGATGCAGCCTGCATTATAAATGACCTATGGGATGCAGCAGTGTGACATCATACATGTAGGTCATGCCCCCGACATCTCTGTCTCATCTGCCTAGTGCTTCTCACTTCTTACATGACAGGCTCTTGACAATCCCGCATCTGAGGCTGCATGAACACCTAAGAGCTATAGTGATATAATTAATCTGACTTCCTCTGAGATAGGGCCCCCCTGTATGAAGTGTTCTGGGCCCAACATAGCCTTAATCTTCTCATGTATGGGACAAGTAGCAGTATGGTGCTATGTGCAGATACCTGCTCCTGGAGCCACAGGCTGTCACTCTCGGGTGTATTACTGTAGTCCAGCCACACCTGTCATGTCCTACACCTAGGGAATGTGAGTGAAAGAGGGGAGAAGGGAGGTGTGTGTGTGTTCATACATAATGAAAGCCTTGTTAATTTTTCTCACTCCATTCATATGTGTGTCATGGGAGTCCACATCCTTCTGACTCATATTCCGCTGCCGGCCAGTCCCTGCTCTGTGCTGCCAGCCATTCAGACTAGAGTTAGCATCTCAGCGCCTAAGGTGCAAATCTCCAGAACTCACAATCAGTGATTTCCAGTGATCTGTGTCTGGGCCTGAATCAGGTCCTAAATGCTGTACAGAAAGGGTCTGGAGATGCCATCTAAGCTACTTTGGGTTACATGCACCTCTGCTATTAGAGTACATTCTGTACACACTTACCTACTCTTCTGGACTTTTTGCGATACTCAGAAATCTCATTTGGCAGGGAGTGACTTCCTACTGGAATCCAGCTTTCTACTAGTCACTGCCCAGTCTGCAGTCCCAAAGGTAGAAAACACCTCCCAATGATATTGTCTTGTGTATCTGTGACTGGCAGCTAGAACATCCAATAGGAAGTCACTGCCAGTCACAGTGAAGCAAGTGCAGTGAAAACTGCATCTGGATCACTGACATTGAGGTGGTGAATTTTACCAGGGCCAATTGTAGTCCTGCAGCCCATAGGTAAAATCTGCCAATATTGAATACTGAAAAAATATCCCTCACAGACAGCCTCTCAGCTTCCCGAGATTATATATGATTTTGCGACACACGCAGTGGCAGCTCCAGAGGAGGGGCTGCAGCATGGTCCCAAATTCACATAGGTGAGAAACACAAATTGCCATTGACAGTCTGGAATGGCAGTTGGTGGCAGTAGATATGGCTCCATTTCATTTTGAATTGTGCTGAATCTCCTCCTCTGGAGCTGTCAATGGACATGAATGATACAAAAATAGTTCTAATGAAGGGAAAATATTAATGCTGAGCTACAGAATCTGATTATGAGTTATACAATTGTTTGCACCAGGGGCATCTTAAGTGAGGAGTAGGCCCATGTGCAGCCTCCAACACCAACGCGTTTTGACTGAAAAGTCTTCCTCAGAGACAAACACTGAGAAAGACTTTGCAGTCGAAACGCGTTGGTGTTTTTGAGGCACCTGGGAACCTGTCTGGAAACCTAACACCGGGATCTGCTTCTGGAGAATCTATGCAGGGGTCCACCCAGGTTGTTACATCTGACCCCCCCCCCCCCCATACGCTCCATAACTGGCCTTTGGTGAGAGGCCAGATACGGTACCTGGTTTTTTTTGTTTTTTATATATATTGTGTGTTTTTATATGAATAAAGTGGTTGGTTGATTGCGCTATGAGTGTTTCCCTTATGTATCTCTGAGGAAACTGGGAAAGGATTGGATCATTGGAAGCATTCCTGATCTATTAAGTGACCCCCGATCTACACCTAAATTCTTGGCCTAAAGGAGAGGCCTGTATATGGTACGAGTACCCTCACCCCTTTTTTTATGATATACAGTATGTGTATTGAACATCTAAGGAAAATCTGCACCATGAGATTTTCTCTATCTTCTTTTTGAGGTGAAAACAATTGAAGAACCTTACTCGAGGAACAAGAACTGTTTATCATAGAAGGAGATCACAAAAGGAAATTACCATAATTTATTTATTCAATCTACCCCAATATTAAGCGCAGGGTTCCTGTTTCTTCTTTTTTCTGGCATATACTTTGTAGTAGGTGGTACTACCAGGTGCCCGGCAGCCAGAGGCGTAGGGAGGGCGGAGCCACCGGAGCTCATGCTCCGGGCGGCTATTGGTTGAATGGCGCCGCCGGCCCGCCCCCCCGTCCGCAAATGATCCCTGCAAGGATCATACTAAATAGTGGTAGCAGCGGGCAGCGTGCGCGGCAGCTACCCTGCCCGGCGCCCGCCTTCTGCCCTGCTCGCCCGGCGTTCCCTCCGTCCGGGCGGGTGACTCCAGTCCTCGCTCTGTCCTGTCTAAATTGCTGCTGCTGCTCGGTCCGGCTTCCGGGCAGCGCAGCAGCACTCGACTCCTCCCAGAACCAGTCACCTGTCACCTGGCTCACTCCCTCCTCCCTGGCTACAGCAGCGTCAGTCAACACTCAACAACCTTCCCAAACGCTTGCTGTTGCCTGGAGGAGAAGGTTTTCAAGGTGGATTTCTTTTTTTTTTTTTTTAAAGCTAACTAATGATTTTAAAAAAACGTAGTAATAAACTTGTAGTTTGGGGGATTCGTGGGGCCCGGGGGGGGGGAGGGGAGGGGGGTGGTGAATCTCTCTGGCTGCTGCTGTCACCCCAGGTATATTTATTTGCAGCTGTCAGCATCTTTTATAGCGCATCAGATTCCGTCAGTGTCTTATATAGCGCAGCAGATTCCGTTAGTGTGTTATATAGCGCAGCAGATTCCGTTACAGTGTCTTATATACTGCAGCAGATTCCGTTACAGTGTCTTATATAGCGCAGCAGATTCCGTTACAGCGTCTTATATAGCGCAGCAGATTCCGTTACAGCGTCTTATATAGCGCAGCAGATTCCGTTACACTGTCTTATATAGCGCAGCAGATTCTGTTACAGTGTCTTATATAGCGCAGCAGATTCCGTTACACTGTCTTATATAGCGCAGCAGATTCCGTTACACTGTCTTCTATAGCGCAGCAGATTCCGTTACAGTGTCTTATATAGCGGAGCAGATTCCGCTACAGGGTCTTATATAGCGCAGCAGATTCCGTTACACTGTCTTATATAGCGCAGCAGATTCCGTTACAGGGTCTTATATAGCGCAGCAGATTCCGTTACAGTGTCTTATATAGTGCAGCAGATTCCGTTACAGTGTCTAATATAGTGCAGCAGATTCCGTTACAGTGTCTTATATAGCGCAGCAGATTCCGTTACAGGGTCTTATATAGCGCAGCAGATTCCGTTACAGTGTCTTATATAGTGCAGCAGATTCCGTTACAGTGTCTAATATAGTGCAGCAGATTCCGTTACAGTGTCTTATATAGTGCAGCAGAATCCGTTACAGCGTCTTACATAGCGCAGCAGGTTCCGTTAGTGTCTTATATAGTGTCTTATTTTTTAAGTTTTTTATTTTCAAATGTAACATGCCAACACATGTTAGCCACGCCCCCAATTCATTACCGGGGGGGCGCGAAATATGCCCCTGCTCCGGGCACCATGGCACCTAGCTACACCTCTGCCGGCAGCATCTAAGTGGAAGCGCAGACTATTTTTTTCTTTTTTTTCTTTTTTCCTAATCATGATTAGCAAAAATGTGACTTGTATTTTCTTACTAAACAGGTTGATGTGTTTCTAAGGAATCTGCTATGTCCTGCGAAACTGGGTGATCTCTAGGTGACAATGCAGATAAAGTAAATATTGTGGACTGAAGTCACTTGTCTGTCGGTTTATTAAATGTCCAAGTCTAGTCAGCAGTAAACACAGTTTAAGTCAACAACATCTGGGAATTGGAGGAAGGCAAAAGTTATATGACATGTCAGAATGGCTGCAGAATAATAATGAGTAAGCTCGGACATGGTTTGTTTATCATGAGGTCATAAATGAATTTCTGTTTGTTTATTGGTTTGCATTTGCTGACCTGTAAGAGTACTTATTAATTATGCATCATCATCATTGAAACATCATTGAAACAATCACACAAAAACTTTTGGTGGCCTAATGTCTTACTTAAGGCCCATACACACTGGGCAACTTTGAGCTGAAAGCAGCACAGCTTTGTAGTTTGCACTGAGCGATTTTCAGCCCAGCGATTTTCCCCATCATTGGTCTGCATACACACTGGTTAAAATCACCCAGATGCCCAATCCTTGTCAGTCACTGTGCACACAGCCAGGGAACAGAAAAAATTAGCAGGAATTCATCACATCCGGGCATCACGCTTGTGCATTGCAGCCCATATGCATGCACAGTACATCAATAATCACCCGGTATGGAAATTTGCAGTGCTGAGGTCTGAATCAGGCCCTGCAATCGCTAACATAGAGATGGAGTTACCGCCTGGATACATAGCTACAAAGCGCAAAAAAAGTGTCACTATTATTTGAGGAGTGCTGCATATTTGGGCTTAATAAATAGGCCACTGAGAATAATTTTTTTATCATAATTACTCCATTAATTGTCCGTTTGCTTCTATATTCTAATTAATTCATTGAAATAAACCCATGATGAATATTTATCAATACAAAATAATAATAGTAATGATAATAAGGAAAAAAAAACATTTCTTGTTGGCAATACATCTGAGAAAAAAAAACAAGATAATCTACCAGCACTAGCAAAACAAAATCTGCTTTAATATTTATTGGACCTCATTTTTGTTATCTTAATTCTTAAATACTAATTCTTAGTACCACCCACATTAAGAAAGTCGTGTTGTTTATTCTGCAACCAAATAGTACAAATGTACTTAGATGATTTTTAAATAGACTGTAATATATTTAGAAATGATTATGTTTTCCAGTACACTTTCCAAGACTCCAAGAAAAAAAAAATTGTATAGATCTAGATATACACTGGTTTATGATAAATAAACTTAAGTCGTGTGCACACTGGGCGATAAAACGAGCAATATCGCAGATTTTTGGCTATAAAAACGATATCGCTCATTTTATCTCCCAGTGTGCATGCTGTACTTGATGGCCGATGCGCGCTCTCAGGGATCATTAACGCCCCTCTCTGTCATTGGTGTATGTACAGATGAGTGAGCGCATAGTTAAAAAGGGCCATGCCATGTGTATGCACTTGCCCTTGCCAAGTCTGATAACAACGGCAGCAGGGATCACCCACTGTGTTCAGGCCATTACTATAATGGTTATGCATGACTTACTTACTGTAAGCTGATTCAGAGGTGATGCAGTGCCGATGTTTGTCCACTTGATTATTTGCTATTGCATGTTACATCTACCCCACTTGCAGTACAACATGGTTTTGCCCAGTTGCTTGCCTTTTTGCTTTACTTACAAACATAAATCAGGAACTATGACGTAATGACCAACAGAGATTTCCTTGTGCCCTGGTTGGCTGGGGGAGGTCTACCTTGAAGGGAGGCCAAGAATATAGATCTCTGAGGGATTTGTAGTGCCCCTGATTTATAATATGCCAGGCTGCAGTGCCCCAGTTCTCATTATGCAAGACAGCAGTGACCCAAATGCATACTATAACACGTAGCAGTGCCCCCACTTCAAACTATGCCATACAGCAGTGCTCCCAATATTAATATACCATGCAGCAGTGCCCCCAATACATATGCCACACAGCATTGCCCAAATGCATAATTTATAAGATGGATTCAGCGGCATCTTAGCAAAAGCTAAAAATCTATTAAATGTTGTATAGAGCACTGAATATGTCCATTCACCTCCACCTATAGTTATAGGCCCCAATTACACCCAGCAACCCATATCCTGCCAACTCCCACTAAAACAATTACTACCAATTAACTTCCCCCACCCAAAAGCCACACCCGTCAAAAGTCTATTAACCAATTTCCCCCACACAGTTTGCCACTGGACTGTTGAGCTGAGAGGCAGAGCCATAACTAGACATATTTGTACCCTGTGCCAGAAGGAGAATTGGTGCACCCTACCCCCATATTTAAAATATGGACAGTTCATTCCAAAGCTATAGGGTTGTAGCTTCATAAGAAAGGGGCATGGCCTCAGAACAGTAGAAATTTGCATTGGCAGGGGTGCACGGACTGATCCAGAACTGTTCCACTTTGAAACTCTGAAAAAATGTCTGCTGGTACTGCAGCTGTGATCAGCTACCGGCCAGCATCAAATCCTCCAGCAGGCATCGGATGGCATGGCAGGGTTCAATTCTCGAAGAGCACACTAACACCACACTGGCACTGAGCACTGGCTAGACCTAATAAAGTTACCCTTTCACTGTGTGTACATGACTGCATTTTAACATCATTTTTGTTAGTGTTTTAAAATATGTGTGCATGGGTTAGAAGTCTAAACATGGGTGATGCTTTTCATGACAATTGCCTTTTTTAACCTCTTGTTCGCATGCCTTGAGTGAAAAAGGGTTGAAAATCACTTGTCTAACCAATTCCTGTCCAAGTGAGACCCTCCACCCTTCTTTGAGCATATTTCCCCATTGTATTACCAATCCGCCCCAACAGCTAATCTTATTCTGCACTCATTAATTTATTAAACCTCAGCATCATTAATACACTAAGGACCTAATTCTGGTTCACTCGCAAAGGCAAATTCCTTCTCAAATGGACAAAACCATGTGCACTGCAGGTGGGGCAGATGTAACATGTGCAGAGAGAATTCGATTTGGGTGAGTTATTTTGTTTCTATGCAGGGAAAATACTGACTGCTTTATTTTTACACTACAATATAGATCTCACTTTGAAGTAAAACCCCACCCAAATCTAATTCTCTAAGTTACATCTGCACACCTGCAGTGCACATGGTTTTGTCCATTTAGTAGGAATTTGCCTTTGCGATTGAACCAGAATAAGGGCCTAACTTAGCAGCCTCCCCCACCTAGAAACCATTAATTGATCAATTTCAAAATCCCAGTGTCCAGTAACACATTAATTTGACTTGTCAGCACTCATTAATTCCAACACCACCATTACCACCACCACCACCACACACATCCAGGGAAACCCTGGGGCTCTTAAACAGTCCTAAATGCACTCATGGCACAGGAACATGGTGAAGACTCAAGGGGGCATTCCAAAAGTGCGGGAGCTGTAGGGGTCTTATCAGATAATCCAGAGCCTTGGTTTTTATTTAGGATACGGTACTGGTATCCTAGGCAGCAGCCTAATAAAAGCCCCGGCCCTACCTGTTTATCATATCCCACTTATTTGCAGATTTAAGCATCATTTATTATGTGTTTTGGCAATAAGAAATGTTGGGGCAAAATATTCTGGTAGGGACATAGGGGTTTCTTTACTAAGATGGGATTTTTACTGAAGATGAGATGATGCCCATACCAACCAATCACAATCGACTTCTTATTTTTAAGCACCTTCTAGAAGATAATAGATAGAATCTGATTGGTTGCCCATAGCAACATCACATCCTCAATAGAACTCCCATCTTTAAACAAACCCCAAAGACTCTGAGCCCTTCCCAGCAAAGAGATAATAGTAATGTGATCCATACATCTAAGAGGCGAGCAGGGCCCTCTTACCTCTATGTCGGTTTGTTTCTACCCAGTTTAATCACTGTTGTTTCCAATTGTAAAGCGCAACGGAATATGCTGCGCTATATAAGAACCTGTAAATAAATAAATGTTGCACCATGTAGGTGAAAAATTGTCCACGTTACCTGTCTCAGGCTTTGTCTCGGAAAAGTCTGTATTGGGAATGTGTTTAATATTTTTGACATTAAAAAAACACTAGACAAGTTAGTTATGTATTATTTATTAAAAGTGCATGTTCTATGGCAGGAATGGCCAAACTGTGGCCCTCCAGCTGTTGTGAAACTACGCATCCCAGCATGCCTTGCAATAGTTTTAGCATTCCCTAATAGCAAAACTTTGGCAAGGCACGATGGGACTTGTAGTTTCACACCAGCTGGAGGGCCACAGTTTGGACATGCCTGTTCTATGGTAATACTCCCAGATTCTCATTAACCACAAGATTTTTTTTAAATTATTTTATCTAATTCTAACTAGTTGCAGAAACAGGAAGCAGTCAGACATAGTTGCAGAAATGAATAAAATATGCATCTGCACACTTACAGCAGTAAAAATATATCAACATTCTCTTTTGTTCTAGGGAGAGAGATAGAGACACACTAAAACAAAATGAAAATGATCCGTTGTTCATAATCAGCATGTATCCACCATGGCACCGTAACACATGCAGGTGATTATGGCTGTTGTCTAATCACCTGCTTCCACTGTACACGCTCTGCAGGAGTGAATGTGACAGTTATGTAGAAGCCACTTTACTAATTAGTCATCCAGGGATGCCGGAGATAAGATGCTGATAGTGGGATGGCTGCACAGTATGCCCTGCCATGCTTAGTTATTGTTACATAAGACTGCTGCTCTCACATGCTCAGTGAGTGTGAGATTGGTTTTCACTAGCGCAGTATATATTTCAGCAGCTGAGCTGACATAAGAGATTTTACAACATGTGCAAACGAGCCTGGGTGTCTTAACCCTATACGATTTCACATTGTTAAATCTACAAGCATTGTTGTGAATGTGGCTTTAAATAAAATGTTGAAGCTACAAAACGGAGCAGAAATGAAGGGTGTTTCTTATCATGAAATAGTTTTAAAACATTTGTCATAAATAGAAGAATTTGAGATTGTAGGGTTTGGAGCAGGTGTTATTCTTCACTACCACAATAGATCAGTGTGAACTATATAAAGAAGGTAGCTCTTAAGTGAAGGCAGAAAGGAATAATCTCCTCATCATGATTGGGAATATTGGGCCTAATTCAGCTTCAGTCGCAGTTTTTCTTAAAAAGCAAACCTGCTACTGCTTTCACCCGCATGCTGGGGGGCTGGCCTGCACAAGGCAAAGCCGCCCAGCATGCAGAGTCCCTCCCCACAGCATCTATTCTGTGCTTCTGAAGGGATAGGAAATGGGGGGGTGGCCTTACAAAGCATCAATGCACAAGGCCATGCCCCCTTTTCCGTAGACCATGCCCCCTTTTCGCCACGCGAGTGTCCCTTTTGACACGGGCAAAAAAGTTGGGAGGTATGAACACACACTATAGGCCAGATACATTAAGCTTCAAAAAGTGATAATGTAGAGGGTGATGAACCACCAGCCATTCAGCACCTAGCTGCCATGGTACAGGCTGGGTTTGAAAAATTACAGTTGGGGGCTAGTTGGCTGCTGCGTTATCATTTTCCACTTTGAAGCTTGGTGCATCTAGCCCTGTATCTGATATGGATTTTGCAGGACAAATAAATATGCAATAGAGATTGTACAAAGGAGACAAGGCCTGCAAATTAGCAAATGTTCACTTGGTGCATAGCGGGAACAAATTAAATGGTAGAATATAAAAAAAAATCTTAAGAGGTTGTAGTATGTGCATACAACTAGCATGGAACTGCAGTTACACTTAAACAAGTTATTTTTTGATACAATAAAACATTCATTTTCTTCAACTACTGTGAAGTGTGTGTTTTTTCTCTGACTTTTTTCAAGCACACACAAGATTTTATTGAATTCAGTGTAGATAGAGGCAGTGCTGTATTTAGATTATTATTAGTATTCATTTTATTATTATTATTATTATTATTATTACATTTTATTATAAGGCACCACAAGTTGTTCATAGGGCCGTGCATAGGGCACATATTAAAAGAATGCAGAGTACACAGAACTAAACAACAGTAACTGAGGAACAAAATTATTAGATGATGATTTGGTACTGACTACATTTTATATATATTAATAATCTACAGTAGGAATAGCACATAGGTGCCAATATTTTCAAATATTTCCCAAGTAACTTGGCTTTTTGTTTTATTTGCACCCATAGGATAGATTATAGTGGGAACGGAATTACTATACCTAGTACTGCAACATAAGTGGACGCCCCTGCAGGTGGAACAGTTTTTGAATCTAAAGAGGGTGGGGATGTGCTAGGGCCAAAGTTGTGTGTTAACGTATCTCAGGCACTTTCTCCACTCCAGATTCATCATTATTTAGTAAGTACAGTGGGTCTCAAAAGGGCCAGATTAAACCTTCGGGGGGGGCGCAGGGTCACTTTAGACAGGGGGGGGGGGCCTCCCACAAACTGCACAGGAGAATATTTCACTGTCAAAACACAGAGTAAAGGCAGTATAAACTTGATCAATGTTTAACTGCAGGGTGGAGGATTAATATAAACATAAATAGATATATATAAAATATCATATGAAAAGCCTGTTTGTCCCTCTGTACCTAACTCTGTAGCAGCACTGACAGGCTCAGCGCTGCCTCTAATTAAAACCCCTCCCATGATGAAGCCACTGCTGCTGCTGCTGTCCTCCATGGGCCTGAGATGCATATGATGAGCTCCACCAAGAAGAGTTCAGCACAAGCCTCTCTGCCTCTGACCTCTTGTGCAAAGTCTCATGGGACTTAGTCAACATCCAGTAATGCACTGCACACTTGAACAGCACTATTAATCATTGTCAAATTGACAGATAGGAATAGCTGCAGCACCACCCCAATACCATGCACAAAACCTTTAGCTGAAAAAAAAACCACAGGTGGCCCCAAGATAGACACCCTGAGCCCCCCCCCCCCCCTTAATCTGGCCCTGGGTCTCAACCTGTGGTGGTTTCTACTTACTTTTAAGAGAGGGGTATGCCACTACGTCTGTGCCCAGATAGGAGACAGCAAACCCCAGTGCATGTGCAGAAGTCACAGTGCAACTGTGCATGCACACATCCCTGGCTTCTATGGACTGCATCAGCTGCAGCCCATAGAAGTTGGCTAGGGCTGTGTGATAAGGCAGGGAGTGGCTTCCTACAGTAAGCCAGCTCTTGGCTTATTTTAACCCGGTCCAAACACATTCCAATAGTACTGACTGAGTGTCTGTGACTGATAGGAAGTCACTGCCCGTTACAGATTGTGGGCCAGATTCTCTAAGCTTCAAAAGTGATAAAATAGAGAGTGATAAACAGCCAGCCAATCAGCTCCTGCCTGACATTTTTCAAAACACAGTCTGTGACATGGCAGGTAGCAGCTGATTGGTTGTCTGTTTATCACTCTCCATTTTATATCTGTTGAAGCTTAGAGAATCTGGCCCTGTATCTGGGTAACTAACACTGAGCTCCAGTCCTGCAGCCCATAGGTAAAATCCTCCACTGGAACCGAAAATTCTCATTTTGAGGTGTAACCTAAATTAGTATTATCATAGTTAAGCCTCTCAAGTTGTCAGCCGATTATCAGATTATAATTTATAGTTTGCTATGCATCTTGGCAATTATAGCTATGACATACTGGGGGAAATTTACTAATATGAATTCGTAAAAAATAGGTGTATTAGTAGGCAGAAATACACCTATTTTTTACACATTTGCATTTTCGGGATTTACTATCCCAAAAATACAGCAATTCGTATTCCTAAAGATGGGACATTCGTATTTGTATTTACAAATACGAATGTCTACACCATCGATAGAATACAACAGGAATCACCATTCAAAAGAATGGTGGTTCCTGATTTACAAAGCAGCCGTATTGATAATACGGCTGCTAATTGGCGTGAAACAGCCATGAAAATACGGCAGGAAAATGCACCTTGATTTCCCTGTCGCTTTAAGCCTGCACGGATCAGTCAGATCCGTGCAGGCTTTAGTGTAAAAAAAATAGAAAAATAAATATTAAAAAAAAAACGGCGTGGGGTCCCCCCCACAGCCATAACGAGCACCAAGCTGAAGGAGCCGGGGCCAGTAATAAAAAAATCAGGGAACCCGACAAATAGGGGTTCCCCGATTTTTTACAACCAGCCCAGGCTCCAGGTCCGGGGCTGGTTCCCAAAATACGGGGTACAAAATGACTAGGGGTCCCCCGTATTTTAAGAAATAGCCCCAGGCCAAACCAACCAGCAGGGTAATGCCACAGCCGGGGGACACTTATTATATAAGGTCCCGCTGCCAAAACATCCCCCTACTGACCAGTCAGCCTGGCCAGGGGCCCTGGGGACCCCCCCAATAAAGGGGCCCCCTCCAGGACTTACCTGACCAGGCTGAAGCCTGGTGCTGTCCCCGGTGGCCCTGTGCGGTGACCACCGGGCTGATTTCAGTGTAAAAAAATAGATGAAAAACTATTGTTTAAAACTGTGGAACTATGAGTCCCAGCAAGCCTCCCCCACAAGTTGGGACTTGGAGAACCACAAGGTTCAGGAGCCACTAGGCGGCCAATAGAAATCATTCTGAGAAGAGGCGCAGAGTATGAAATATCTCTGCGTGTCTTCTCAGTCCGATGCGGAGAGTGCGGGGAGTGCCGGCAGCTTGAAGAATACCTGGACTGCGGCGGATCAAGAGAAGACATCTTCACCACAGGACCAGGTGAGTAGGATTTCCTTCCACAGCTCCACCATGGATTACTTCGGACCCGGACACCGCCATGGACCTGGAGGACGACACGGACCGCCGACATGGACATGGAGGACGACACAGGACACTGGACACCAGGACCGAGGGCTACCTACGGGCTCAAGATAGGTAAGTATCAGTATGTGTGTAATGGATGTATTAAAGTTTTATTTTCATTGTGTCAGTGTGTATTTATTGTACTATTTTTATTACTGTGGAACTACAAGTGCCAGCGGGCCCTTTAATGCCCCGCAGACTGGGACTTGTGGTTATCCAAGTCCCAGCTTGCGGGAGTTTTAAACAATAGTTTTTCATCTATTTTTTTACACTGAAATCACCCCGATGGCCACCGCACAGGGCCCCCGGGGACAGCACCAGGCTTCAGCCTGGTCAGGTAAGTCCTGGAGGGGGGGGACCCCTTTATTGTGGGAGTCCCCACTCCCCCAGGGCCCCTGGCCAGGCTGAATGGTCAGTAGGGTGATGTTTTGGCTGCGGGACCTAATATAATAAGTGTCCCCCGGCTGTGGCATTACCCTGCTGGCTGGTTTGGCCTGGGGCTGGTTCTTAAAATACGGGGGACCCCTAGTCATTTTGTCCCCCGTATTTTGGGAACCAGCCCCGGACCTGGAGCCTGGGGCTGGTTGTAAAAAATCGGGGAACCCCTATTTGTCGGGTTCCCTGATTTTTTATTACCGGCCTAGCTCCTTCAGCCTGGTGCTGGTTACAGCTTGGTTTTTTATTTATTTATTTTTTCTATTTTTTTTTTACACCTTGCAGCCTGCACGGATCTGACTGATCCGTGCAGACTGCCTGAAAAATTCGTATTAGCGGCTGTATGGCCAGCTAATACGAATTAGTACGACATTGGAGGGTTACAAAGCAGTCGTATATCACTGCTTTGTAAATTCCCCTCCGGAACACGACTGTGCATACGGCTGAAACAGTCCTATGCAGTCGTAGGGAAAATACTAATACGAAAAACTAGGTTTTTCATATTAGTAAATTTCCCCCACTGTATAATGAAGTGAGCACAGAGGCCTTGACACTTTCATAGCATAAAACTCACCTTTCTGCCACCATCAATTTATGATCACTGAGATGCGTCCTGTAAATAACTCAAGAAAGAGACATATTATTTACTTGTATTGGAAGCCTTAAACATCTACCACAATGGTTTATTGATTCTTATTGCAAAAGGAGCACAAAGCTATGGGAGACCTCATAACCAAATAGCGTCATGTAACAATATACCAATTGTTATTTAATTTTCCATTTAAAGGCAATTAAAATATGTGTGTGCAACTGAAAATATAAAAATAAGGCACGTACTTTATGCCCCTCTAGCAATGAGCTGGAGAGTAGTTAAGATGAACCATATGTGACAAATTGATAAATGTAACAAAAATGAGCAAACCTACAAATAGAAGTATTTTGTAAAATAATAACTTCCCTCCATTTTCTGTAATTGCACGTCCTTTCATTTTATAGCTGTTCCTAGAACTGTAAAATGACTTTGGACAATTAGAGATGCATATTTATTCAAAAGTATTTTGTCTAAAAACAACAAGTTTTGCATAATTAACTACATGGTTTTTACTTTATGACCCTTACAAATTGAAATGGAAAAGCGATTCCTGCTTGCAGTGTAGGCAAGAGTGAACACACTTTTTTTGCAGCTGTGGGGGCATGGCTAGCGGCTCTGGGAGCTGTTGGGATTTCCCCAGCCCGTCAGGCTGCAAGAATAGACGTACAGCATCTATTCATGGGGGACAGGGGGGACTCCCCCCCCCAACCAATCACCACCAACCAATCAGTTCCTACCTGTTATTTTTCAAACTCAGCCTGTGACATGGAAGGTAGGAGCTGATTGGCTAGTGGATTATCACTCTCCATATTATCACTTTTCAAATTTAGTACAATTTGGGCCCTGCTCGGAGGAGCTTACAATCTAGTAGGAAGGGGAGACAGACAGATTACAAGAGGTGCAAGCAAGTGGGTGGTGGCTAGATGGCAGATGTAAACATGCAAGGGGTCGGAGAACCAGCTAGTTTATGCAGTGGAAGGGTAAATCCCGGGATTAGCATATACGTGCGCGCCACCGCACAGGCTTAGATTGAGACCCAGAGACTTCAGATGTAGATCCACATCTGAAGAAGGACCACTGTTCTGAAACATGTTATGAGGATGCCAACACGCTGACGGGAGGACACTTTACTACATCTGGGTCTCAATCTAAGCCTGTGTGGTGGCGCGCACGTATATGCTAATCCCGGGATTTACCATCTTTTAGCACCACAGCCCACCATACCACCCTTGAATGGTGAGATAGAGCCTTTGATTGCCCCCGTCACTTATATGGTTGTATGCTTTTATATATCATTGTAACAACCTTACTGCATTTGCACTTTATGAGAAATTCTGTTTTCATGTGTAAAATGTCATGTGTGTCATGTTTTAAATGTTAAATACATTTTTGTTTCTGGTTAACTAAAAACTTCGTTTATTTGGGTCCAGAAAGTAAATATCCACTGAACTGGTAGAAGCGCCATTTCTGGTAACCACTTTGCTCTTTTGCAAGGTGCCCATACACTAGTTCCATTTTCTCCAATTTCATTCAAACTCGAGGCATGGGGCTGATAACTGGATGAAAAGCGGCAAATCGCATGTGTTTTATCTCCGAAACCCAATTGAAAGCACAGTCCCGCCAGCAACGGCTCAGAGCAAGAGATCGTATAGCCTGTACTATAGGTGTATCGCATCCGCAGCCCTTGATGGGGAGTTGCTGGGTCACATACATCACAGAAATGTGGTTAACCTATCTTTGTATCACTAGAATACAAAGATAGGTTAACCAGGCTGAATATGTTTTCACTGGAGAAACAGAGGTTGAGAGGAGATTTCGTTATTATGCTCAAATCAGGGGCGGATTGGCCCACCGGGTGAACGGGCCATTTCCCAGTGGGCCGGTACTAATTTGGCCGCTTTTTCCCTGTCTTGGCCGCTGCTTTCCCTTGGCAGGGCAGTGGGCTTTGGACTGCACTGCCACAGCGGTTAGTGCCCGCGGCCGCAGCCATCAACTGCCCTGTGCCCACAGTCAATATGGCCTTAGCCGGCGCTTCCGGGTGCCGTCACCCGGGACTGAGCGGCTCCGGCGTGCGTGGCCTCGAGCACCCCGTGACACCCCCCCTCGCTCATTACCGTGACACCCCCCCTCGCTCATTACTGTGACCCCCCTCGCTCATCGCTCATTACCGTGACACCCCCTCCCCCTGTGGGCTGCTTGAGGACCTTTCCCGGGACGGATTTTGTTTCCAATCCGCCCCTGGTTCAAATACAGGATTGGGAATCATATGGAACTGGGAGATGATCTGTTCACTAACAGGCCTATACTTAGGACACGCGGGCATGCACTGAGGCTCGAGGAAAATAAATTCCGTACTGAATTAAGAAGAGGATTCTTCACCATTGGAGCAGTAAAATTCTGGAACGCATTGCCAGTGGGGGTGATTACAGAAACTACTATTAATGAATTTAAATCAAAACGGGATGCATTTTTGGCCACTAATGGAATCCTATAGATATGACTTACTCAAGTCAGTAAGTAAAAGTTAGATAGGTCTAACGTCTTTTTTCAACCTTAATTATTATATTACTATGTTAGTATGTATGGGGGCCTTTAGTGTGCTTTGAGAACTGTGGTTGGGAACCCCTGCTGTAGTCACAGCAATGGGTCGCATGCCCTCCACTAAGATGGGAGTTCTATTTCACATGGGATGTTGCTTTAGGCAACCCATAACATACTATCTATTATCTTCTAGAAGGTGCTAAATAAATAAGTAGATTCTGATTGGTTGCCCACAGCAACATTCCATGTGCAATAGAACTCCCATATATAAAATTTGAACTGAATTTGAATATTTGTGTACATGATAAAAAAAAAATGGATAGCGTTTGCACTCCCACAATTCAATTTTTCTTAAGGTGCCCATACACGGTACAATTATTGTATACAATATTGTATATAACATCTCATCACATTACATAGGTTTTGCAATGCCATGAGATGAGATCTAGTACTAGAAGTATGTGCAGCACATACTTTTTGAGCTGTGCGATGAGATGTGTGACGGGAGTGAGCATCTCACCACACATACTGTATGTACCGTGTATGGGCACCTTTAATCAGCTGAAGGTTCTTTATTTTCCATATTTGCTTTAATAATACAAACAAACAAACAAATGTTAATGCTTTACCAGGAGCTAGAAAGGGTTACAAAATATTAATGGGGTTTAATTTGACTTGAATCAGCAAAGTCAGCTTGCATTCAGTTGGAAGCAATCAATTTCATTGCGGAAATTCCAGTTCCTTGGCTCATACATGTCAAAAGAGATCTTTGATCATATAGCTAGTTACATTTATCACAGTGATGGTGGCAGATAGTTTAATTGTTTAATACTTTATGCGCACTGGAATTTGCTTGTAACTGAAAAGGGTATTTTCTAGTGACGACATTATTATCATAACAGAATCCATAAAACAGCTCTTAGTAAAGGCAAAGATTTGAACTTTGTGATCATGAGAATGGTTTATTATCAGTGTTCTATATGTGTGACTAGGTCATCACCTAGAGCCTGACGGAGGACTTCAGGGCAAAGGCCTATATGACCTTGAGCGAGATTCACCAAACACAAAATGTCGTAAAAACCCAGTTTTTGGGGTTTTTACAGCATTTTCATATGCAGCAAAGCCCCACCGCCGGGGCTTCACTGCGGGGGGGGGGGGGGGGGGGGGGAAGGGTTAAGCCAGTTCTAGATGGTGTAACCCCATGGAAGCCTATGGGCTTCCCTTCGCGTCCCCTGCCGCCCCGCACGCCCCCCGCCGATCAGCGTCACCCCCTCACCTGTGTCCGGGCAGCCTCCTGCTCTGCTGCCCGGACCAGTGATCTCCTCCTACCTGCACCGCTTCTGGGTGCAGGGAGGAGGAACAGGAGCCCTCTCACAGCCAGATGAGGGTTCAGGGATGAGGGGGACCCGCTGCACATCGCCGGTCATCACCTTTGCATTAATAATGCGATTATTAACAATGCGAGTGCCGGCGATGTGCGGCCAGGATTATTAGAGAATCCCACCCCATGACTGATATAAAACAGTATATACAGTACGTCATCAGCGTTTACAGTGAATTCCCTATAAACTTGGCACAAAGCTAGGGTAATGCTGATTCCAGGTGCACAGAAATGATTTCTCTACATTTCCTTCACTTATGTCTTGTTGATGTCAGGTGTGCACAATTTACCCAGTAAAAATAAGGAGTTGTAACAGATTAGTGGTCCTGACCTGAGGTCCACAAGGCACACCAATGGTCCAGGTTTTATGGCAATCCCTGCTTATGTACAGGTGATATAATCAAGCTGACTTAGGTACAAATTAAGGGCCTGATTCAGACCTGCTTGGTGAGCAGTGAATTATGCCCTGTTTTCGATGGTGGGCATCTGCGCATGCACGAATAACCACCTGTCAGGGGAGGGAAGGGGTGGGCAGGGTGCTGGAGCGGGTGGCTGTCGTCACATGATGTCAATGGCCACCCCAAATTCGGTCATCTCCGGCCAAGATAAAAGTCAGTTTAGACTGACTTTTATTTGCGACCGGAAAAAAAAAATCATTCTATGGTGAGCGGCCATCAAATGAATTTCACCCGTGTGGCCGCATGCGAGGGGATGTGTTAGTGTACTCATCCCCTTGCATTCAAATGAGAGATTCATTGGCCGGATGGCGGGGCGGGCATTTGGTCAGGCAGCAGGCGGCGTTTACCTGTTCACTAGGCTGCAAACATACACAGCCTACGAACAGGCCAAGTCACCAAGTGCCTAAACCTGTATAGCATTAAAACCTGGTCTGTTGGTGTGCCTTGAGGACCACGGTTGAGGACCGCTGACTTATATAATGTGCCCGATTCAGAGTAGATCGCTGGTAAGCAAATTTGTAAAACGGTGATAATGGAATGACTGTGCCTGCATACTGTACGCACATACCCAATGGCCATTGCACAGTCTGGGTGCACACACCAGCACCAAATAATTCCCTTACCAAGGAGAAGGCTTACAGGTAAGCAATAGACTCACATGAAAACAAGTTGCATTTGTGGACTTGCAACTGTCAAATAAGGCCTTAGCTTTTATGTTTATTTTTATTTTCCTTGTTAATGCTAATCTAACATTATGGAGGTCACTCAGGTTTCATTTGAATTTCGCAGCTTTGTGAGCCAACTAAATGCTGCCTGCTGCCTGCACGCCGGTTTGCCCGCCGCCCGCCCACAGATTGCACCCGCACACATGCAAATGGATGTTTTGCAGAAGCATCCATTCGCAGCTTGCATGTGGGGGGCGAAAACATTCAAAGAGGGCGGGCAGCTGACATCTGCTGACGTCAGGTGCCCGCCCCCCCGCACCCGTGTCACGGGGCAATTTCCATGGGAACGCCCAGCAGTTTAATGGGAACGCCCATGAAACACCCCCCTACGCCCCCCACTCGCACTGCTGTGTGCAAGTGGTCAGAGAATAATCAATTCCCCGTGGCCTCGTGCACCAAGTGGTTGCACAAGCGCATAAATGTTTATGCGCATGTGCAGTGGCAAAACATCGCTCACCATTTTTGCAATGGTGAGTATGAACCTGAATGACCTCCTATGCCAAACTGCAATCCCCATATTATACCACACTGCAATGCCCATACATAATACCACACTGTAGTGCCAGCACATTATGCCACATTGCAGTTCCCACAGATGATGCCACCGTGCAGCCCACACATCATGCCATGCTGCAGTGCCCAAACATTATGCAACACTGTAATGTCCACAAATTATGCCACTCTCTCTGAACAGGTTACATCTGCCCATACCTCCCAACTGTCACGATTTTAGAGGGACAGTCCCGATTTTCGGGTACTGTCCCGCTGTCCCACCCGCGGCAGGTATTGTCCCGCTGCGGGGGTGGCAGTTGGGAGACCCCCCAATCTAGTAGAATAGACGCTGTGCGCATGCGCACAGCGTCTATTCTCGTATGAAAATGAGGTCGCGGCTAATTAGCATAAGCCGTGCCCTCATTTGCATACGCCCCGACCCCTCGCGCGGGTCCCTATTTCTTCATGTCAAAAGTTGGGAGGTATGCATCTGCCCCACCTGCAGAGCAGCATGGTTTTTGCCCATTTTGAGAGCAAATTTGCCCTGCGATCAAGACTGAATTAGGACCAGGCCCTTTGCAGAATCAGGATGCATGTGCAGTAAAAAAACGAAAAACTACTGTAGATCCAACAATGACATAGTGTGCAACTCGTAGTCAAAAAAGGATCACTATTATTATTATTATTATAATACAGTAATTATATTTTGTACAAGTGATTATATTGGCTACAACTATTTAATTGCTTGTTCTCATCTGTTCCACCTACAGCAGAGTAGTCAGCCACGGAGGAGCACGCCTGTCCACTGCTATTTTCGATGATGAATGTTAGTCCTACAGATGGCAATGGGTGGGCACACAATTACACAGCATGAATCTCACATTTACAAACATACATTCTATTTCTGCTTTCTGATTATTTTGGGTCTCAGGCAATGAACAGTGTTTGCCAAACACTCACAGAATTTAGAGTAGGCATGATCCTAAAATTTAAGGCCCCCATACATTAGTCCGACTTGTCCTAGGGACAAGTCGGACCTGATTTCACCCTGCAGCTCCCCGGGAGGGGGACACACGATTAGGCATTGATGTGCCAAGGTTTGCATATGATAAATTGCATTTATTTATCATATGCAGTCCCCGGGGAGCTGCAGAAGGAGGGAGCCATGCGGGGGACATCAGCGGGCGGGGGATGCTGGCTAATAGAGAGCCGAGCAGGGGGAGGCTGCATAGGGAGCCGAGCAGGAGGAGGCTGTTGCAGTGGGGTGACAGCGGGAGCAGAGCGCCGGGCAGGGAGGATGACGCTGGCTGCCGGGCAGCGGCGGGAGCCGGCCTGGGAGGAACAGATAACTTGAAAAGAAATAAAAAGCTGATACAGATGACTAGCAAGCCACTGATAAGCTGGGACCTCTCTCAGCCAATCAGCGATTGGCTGAGAGAGGTCTCAGCCAATCAATGGCTTGCTAGTCATCTGTATCAGCTTTTTTTTTTTTTAACCCCTTCCTGACGCAGCATGTTTTTGCCTTCCTGACAGAGCCCTTTTTTTCAAATCTGACATGTATCACTTAAGTGGGGATAACTTTTTTTTGCTTTTACTTATCCCAGTGATTTTGAGATTGTTTTCTCGTGACACATTGTACTTCAAGTTTGGGCTAAATTTGGGTCGATACAGTCTGTGTTTTTTTGTGAAAAATACCAAAATGTCGTAAAAAAATGGAAAATTTAGCAATTTTCAAAATGTTAAATTTTCTGCTTGTGAGACAAATAATCATACCACTCAAAATAGTTAATAACTAACATAGACCATATGTCTACTTTATGTTTCCATCATTATTTCAGCCTCCTTTTAATTTTTTTGGACACTAGGAGGCTTAAAATATGAATAGCAAATTCTCAACTTTTCAAGAAAATTTCAAACACTGATTTTTTTAGGGACCAGTTCAGTTCTGATGTGACTTTGAGGGACTTGTATGTGAGACACCCCCATAAATGATGCCATTTCAAAAACTGCACCCCTCACAGTATTCAAAACAGCATTTTGGAAGTTTGTTAACCCTTTAGGTGTTTCACAGGCATTAAAACAAAGTGTAGGTGAAATTTCAAAATTTCATTTTTTTTGCAGATTTGCAAATTTAATACATTTTTCTGAGGAACACAGTAGATTTTACTAGAGAAATGTGACTAAAAATTGATTCCCCCAATTCTTTTGTTTTCATAAATATCCTATATGTGGCCCTAGTGTGCACGTTAACCAAACCACAGGCTTCATAATAGAAGGAGCACCTACTTGATTTTGGAGCCTCCTTTTTATGAGATTATTTTTTAGGCACCATGTAGGTTTCTAGGCACCATAAGATGCTAAAAGTTAGGAACCCCCCCACAAGTGACCCCATTTTGCAAACTACACCCCTCAGGGAATTCATCTAGGGGTATAGTGTACATTTCAAACCCCCAGGGGTTTCACCAATTGTGGTACAACTGGGCAGTGAAAATGAAAAATTATTTTTTTTACACAAAAATGCAGTTCTGGCTCCAAATTTTTCATTTTCACAAAGGAATGAAGGAGACAAAGCACCCCAAAATCTGTGCCCCAATTTCTCCCGAGTACGGCAATGCCTCACATGTGACCAAAAAATACCATTTGGGTGCATGGCAGGACTCAGAAGGGAAGGAGTGATTTTTGGATTTTGCAGCTCAGATTCTGGTGGAATGTTGGTGGGTGCTATGTCGCATTAGCAAGACCCCCAAAGCACCAATACAGTGGAACCCCCCCACAAGTGACCCCATTTTGCAAACTACACCCCTCAGGGAATTCATCTAGGGGTATAGTGTACATTTCAAACCCCCAGGGGTTTCACCAATTTTGATACAACTGGGCTGTGCAAATGAAAAATTACATTTTTTACACAAAAATGCAGTTCTGGCTCCAAATTTTTCATTTTCACAAGGAATGAAGGAGACAAAGCACCCCAAAATCTGTGCCCCAATTTCTCCCGAGTACGGCAATGCCTCACATGTGACCAAAAAATACCATTTGGGTGCATGGCAGGACTCAGAAGGGAAGGAGTGATTTTTGGATTTTGCAGCTCAGATTCTGGTGGAATGTTGGTGGGTGCTATGTCGCATTAGCAAGACCCCCGAAGCACCAATACAGTGGAACCCCCCACAAGTGACCCCATTTTGCAAACTACACCCCTCAGGGAATTCATCTAGGGGTATAGTGTACATTTCAAACCCCCAGGGGTTTCACCAATTTTGATACAACTGGGCTGTGCAAATGAAAAATTACATTTTTTACACAAAAATGCAGTTCTGGCTCCAAATTTTTCATTTTCACAAGGAATGAAGGAGACAAAGCACCCCAAAATCTGTGCCCCAATTTCTCCCGAGTACGACAATGCCTCATGTGTGACCAAAAAATGGCAGGACTCAGAAGGGAAGGAGTGATATTTGGATTTTGCAGCACAGATTCTGGTGGAATGTTGGTGGGTGCTATGTCGCATTAGCAAGACCCCCGAAGCACCAATACAGTGGAACCCCCCCACAAGTGACCCCATTTTGCAAACTACACCCCTCAGGGAATTCATCTAGGGGTATAGTGTACATTTCAAACCCCCAGGGGTTTCACCAATTTTGATACAACTGGGCTGTGCAAATGAAAAATTACATTTTTTACACAAAAATGCAGTTCTGGCTCAAAATTTTTCATTTTCACAAGGAATGAAGGAGACAAAGCACCCCAAAATCTGTGCCCCAATTTCTCCCGAGTATGGCAATGCCTCATATGTGACCAAAAAATACCAGTTGGGTGCATGGCAGGACTCAGAAGGGAAGGAGTGATTTTTGGATTTTGCAGCTCAGATTCTGGTGGAATGAATGGTGGGTGCTATGTGGCATTAGCAAGACCCCCGAAGCACGGTGAAATGATGAACCTAATAATCCATAGATGTGTGGTATATTTTAAAACACTCCTTTATACATAGGCCGGGTTTGTCGGGGCAAGTTTCACAGTGGAAAATAGTATCCTTTCTTATTCCCTTTTTATAGCAAACTTTGCACCTTTTTTGTGTCCTGCCCTTTCTTGCAGTGGAGGGGATTTCGTTAGGAAAATGCTGCCCTGGTACAATACGGGGGGCCATTACTAGAAGTACTGGGGCCCTCTGCCTGCTGGTTCCCAAATATTAGGCCCTTTATGACTTCCTCTTGAAAGTGCATAAATGTCCCCCTCTGGCTGGTAGAACGGAATAGCACGTAAGCGTTATACAGTGCCATCTGGATGATATACACGGCCAGCTTCTTGTACCAGATTTTTGTTTTCCGCAGGGGACTGTACGGCTTCAGTACCTGATCTGAAAGATCCACTCCGCCCATGTACTTATTGTAATCTAGGATACAATTAGGTTTTGAGGTGTGGGTACTGGTACCTCGTACAGGGATGGAGGTGGTACTGTCTCCATGAATTGTTGTCAGTATAAGGACATCCCTCTTGTCCTTATATTTGACCAACAACATATTTTCGGTGGATTGTGCCCTGCTTTCACCCCTTCTCAGTACTTGGGCAATGTGCGTTTTTGGGAGGCCTCTTTGGTTCTTGCGCACAGTACCGCAAGCTGCTGTACCTCTTGAACCAAGGGCCTTAAACAGGGGGATGCTAGTGTAAAAGTTATCCACATAGAGGTGATAACCTTTATCCAGGAAGGGGTGCACTAAATCCCAGACAATTGTTCCACTAACACCTACGAGGGAGGGGGGGCATTCTGGCGGTTCAATTCTTGAATCCTTCCCTTCATATACCCTAAACCTGTGGGTGTACCCTGAGGTGCTTTCACACAGCTTATACATTTTTATGCCATACCTTGCCCTCTTACTGGGAAGGTACTGGCGGAATTTAACCCTTCCTTTAAAATGTATAAGGGACTCGTCGATACAAATAAATTTTTCAGGGATGTACATCTCTGCAAATTTGGCACTGAAATGATCAATGACCGGCCTGACTTTGAATAGCCGGTCAAAGGTGGGATCATCTCTGGGTGGGCACTGTGCATTATCGGTGTAATGTAAAAATTTAAGGATTGTCTCAAAACGAGTCCGAGTCATGGCCATACGGTAAAATGGGGTGCTGTACAGAACATCTGTACTCCAATATTGCCTAATTTCTGGCTTTTTTACTATGCCCATATGTAACACCAGACCCCAAAACGTCATCATCTCTACTGCATCTACAGGGGTCCACCTAGCAAATGATGACGTGGGGTTTTGAGCAATAAACTGCTGGGCATATAAATTACTTTGGTCCACCATTAAATTTATAAAATCATCAGAGAAAAATAATTTGAAAAAGTCAATTTCTCTGAGACCTGTTGAATCAAATTGGATTCCTGGGATGGCCAAAAACTCAGGAATCTGGGGCTCAAAATTGTCTGGTGGTGGGGTCCATACGGGATCAATCATTTGGGGGGGGTCTCAGCTGCTCTACGGGGGCGTCTTTGAGGGGGTCCCTCATCACTAGAGGAGGAAGAGGAGCTTAAGACGAATCCTTCAAATTCCCCGCTTGCATCACTGGCTGTGTCAGAGTCAGAGGCAAGCATGGCATATGCCTCCTCCGCTGAATACATTCTTCTGGATGACTGGGATGACATTTGGGATGACATTTGGGATGACATTTTTATTTTTGTGTTTCTGTAAGTGTAATGTTTCAACACGTGTATAGTGTAGGGGGGGTACAAACTTTATTTCAACACGGGGGGTATGTAGTGTGTAGTGTGTATGTAGTGCAGAAAAAAAAATACTTTATACAGGAATTTGATCCCAATAAAAAAAAAAAAATTGAAGGGGTTAAAAAAAAAAAAAAAAAAAGGTCCTGCGCCAAAAATTGAGCACAGATGTTGGTCAGTAACGTCCGTCACTGAACAGCGCTCAAAGGCAACAGGACACCCACAAAAGCAACGTGGGTGTAAAAACAATTTAAAAAAAAAAAATACCACAGCAAAAATGATATCAACCCTGTGCCAAAAATGCTGTTCAGTGATGTACGTCACTGATCAGCGGCCACAGGACACCCACAAAAGCAACGTGGGTGTAATAAACCACAGCACTCTCCAAAAAAAAAAACAATTAAAAAAAACTGCAGAAAAAAAATTATATCAACCCTGTGCCAAAAATGCTGTTCAGTGATGTACGTCACTGATCAGCGGCCACAGGACACCCACAAAAGCAACGTGGGTGTAATAAACCACAGCACTCTCCAAAAAAAAAAAACAATTAAAAAAAACTGCAGAAAAAAAATTATATCAACCCTGTGCCAAAAATGCTGTTCAGTGATGTACGTCACTGATCAGCGGCCACAGGACACCCACAAAAGCAACGTGGGTGTAAAAACAAAACCCCACTGCACTCTCCAAAAAAAAAAAAAACTGCAGATCAGTGATGCAGTGATGCAACACTGATTAGCAGTGAGGGGCAGCAGGCACACACGGGTGCAACCTGACAGGGTATATATAAAAAAAAAAAACCAAAAAGTTGCTGATAAGCACAGATATACTGATCAGCACAAAAGGGGTGCAGCAGACACAAAATATAGCACTCTCTATCACTCTCTATCACTCTCTATCACTCTCTGTCACTCTCTGTCACTATCTCTCACTATCTCTCACGATCTGTGACTCTATGACACTGCAGCAGCAGGACACAGGAAGTCACAAGATCCAGGAAGCATCCAGCTGCTGGCAGCACGCTACCAGCGGTGATCAGCGGTGATCAGGTAAGTATCAGGCAAGGTTCAGGTATGTATAGCACGACAGAGTGGCCGGTGACCGCTCTGCACGCAATTCCAGACCGGAATGGCGTCTGCAGCGCAGTCACCGTTAGTTTAAATGACGCGCCTTGGCTGTGATTGGTCCGTCGGTCCGACGGACCAATCACAGCCTTGGGGGCAGGTGGGGTGAGGTGGGGTGAGGTGTGGTCATCACCGGTGACCCCCTCATGCCCCCTCACACCCGGCGGTGATTGACACCTGTGTTACCGAGCGTCTGATTCGCCGGTAACACAGGAAAACGCTGCGACTGGCTGTTCACATTGAACAGCCAATCACAGCGATCGCCGACGGGGGGGAGGCATCGCCACCCCCCCATGGCATGCAGGGACATGTCTGCTGTCAGGGACAGCAGACATGTTTAAACTGTCACCGCGTCTATAGACGCGGGGACAGTTTAAAGTCATGACGTATATATACGTCATGTGTCGGGAAGTACATCCCGGCCATGACGTATATATACGTCAAATGTCGGGAAGGGGTTAAACATGTGCACAATAAGAAACACAGCTTTATTACATATTTTTTTCCAAATTTATCATTAAAAAGCTTTTATCCTGGGGGTGGTAGTAAAAAGAAATGCTGATACTCTAGGGCAGGGGTGGAAAACCTGTGGCACATGTGTCGTTCTTTTCCTAATGAGATGTGGCTCTCGATGTGATATCGTGACATCACATAGTGGGAGGAGCATGCTGTACCCAGAGTTAGGGAGCTAGAATAAAGACAACGTGGGGAGAGAGGCTGGGTATGGCAGCTGGACAGCAGAGCGGGTGCAGCAGACAGACGTCACAGCAGGTCTGCAGCTGGACAGCAGAGCGGGTGCAGCAGCAGGACAACAGCAGTCTGCAGCTGCATAGCAGAGTGGGTGTGGCGGCTAACAGACACACATGTGAGAGAATTAGAGTAGCTTCACATACAAACCAGAATTAAAAAATATTGAAAACAAGGATTGTCAAATGTCCCATTAAAAAAAAATTACAGCAAAGTGAAAAGGTAATGGGTGGGATGCACTAACATCCACGCCCCCACTTCGACGCACATTGCCGGCTACCTCAAAGATAATTATCGCATATGCACTAACATATGCGATAATTATTGCAAGGGACAACACTTGCGTTAAGAGCTGTCCTTTGCGTTGCGCCGGTTATGTGCAGTGGGTCCCCGTCGGCTCTCCAGTGGCTCCCCCTCCCTCCCTTACCTGGCTGGTGCTGCTGCTGCGTGGCAGGCTCTCCTCCTCCTCCCTGCACCCGGAAGAGGATATATAGTGCAGGGAGGAGGACGCTGGTCCAGGCAGCACAGCACTGTGAAAATCCGGCATGTGGGTTTTGCTGCATATGAAAATGCAGTAAAAACCCAAAAAGGGGTTGAGCAGTGGCTGCACAGAGTGTGCTGAAACACAGAGATATGAGTGACATAAATACTTTGATCCCATTTGTAAATATGGATGCAGGCACCTTGTGCAAGTTGCAAGTTAAAAGAATAACAGTGACACCTACAGTTTATAACAATACTATACTCATATAACCGTATGGGCTACATTCCTAAAAAGTACTTCCAATGGTACTATGTCATTTTCAGGATCAGTTAACATGCAAACAGAACAGAATGTCATCAGGAACTAGATCTGTCATTAATTCTGATATGTGGCATGTGGCTACATGGTTAATAGGAAAGCTAAAGCATAATGGTCAAGAAATTTGGCCTTTCCTGTTTGATTCTCAAATAAAATAATACTTATTAACCTAAAGCTAATAAGAAGCACATGTACAAGTCAGAACATGCAATAATCATTTCTATAGAAATGTGAAATAACAAAGATTTGTTTTTCCTTAAAAGGCAGAGTCCAGATTCCAGTGAAATACAGCGCATTCCAATCATTGTGTTACACAAATATCTCTTCTTCCGGAGAAATGTGACTGGAACGGAGGGAGCCAAAACTGTGAAATGAAGCACTACAGGTCTTACTGGTAGAGCTCATGTGTGACAGGTCGGAAACGCACATGTGCTAAGATAAGTTAGCACATGATGGTCTTTGTTTATGCTTAGGCGTATTACATAGTGCATCATGCAGACAGTATTTGTTTGTGTAAGAGGTTTACTGCATTTATTTAACAACACTTGAGCACAAGCATGGGTTTACAACGGGCTGCGCAGACGCACATTATTTGCACAGCAAAATATAGATTATGCATGTATAGTTTTAAGGATAGGCTTTTGGGTTTATTTACTAAGATGGGAGTTCTATTGAAGATGAGATGTCGCCTATATCAACCAATCAGAATCTACTTCTTATTTATTTAGCACCTTCTACAAGATAATAGATAGAATCTGATTGGTTGCCCATAGCAACATCCCATATTCAGTAGAACTACCATTTTATACCCCTTTCACACGGAACATCAAATTACCGGGTGAAGCAGTTCTACCCGGTAATCTTTTCAGTGTGTCAGGGTCAATCCAGGTCTTAAATCCCGGGTTGCCGAGCCTGCTTCTTACCAGGGTTGCCGACCTGGGATTTAAGACCCAGGTTGACCCTTTCACACAGAAAACACTGTGTAATATAACAAATTATCGGGTTGACATATATAACTCAGTAATTTGCTGCTCAGTGTGTAAGGGGGTCAGACTGCACCGGTGACTACATCCCCACGTGCACCTGTGTGTACAATGGGCCTAATTCTGAATGGATCAATTATCCGAGATTTTGCGGTTTACTGGATACAAAAAAAAGCCGCCACTTGCAAAATTGGGAATACATCGCAATTAGCCATGTACTCGCAGATACATTGGGGGGGGGGGTTGAACAGTTTTACCATCTGTAACAGTCTAAGGCCGGTTTCACACACTCCGGCTCCTGCCGGATGGTGATATCCCGCACGGCCAGGGAGCCGTGCAGCACACATTAGTTTATCATGGAGGGGATGGCCACAGCCCGGCAGCTGTCCCTTCCAGAGGCGGGATTCGGCTGCAACCGTGCGGCCGGGCCGTGGCCGTCCCGTGTGAATGGACACAATAGTGTCCATTCACAACTAATGTGTGCGGCACGGCTCCCTGGCCGTGCGGGATTTCACCGTCCGGCAGGAGCCGGAGTGTGTGAAACCAGCCTAAGGATTCCATTAATCTGCTTTAAGAACCAGGCTGGAAGTGGTCATCGCTGAAATCAGAGACCCACCAACAAAAACCCTGGGCCAGGAAGCTACCATTTAGTGGCGGAATCATGGCAATTTATTGGTGTGTTTGTGAAAACCCCGGCATGGTGTCTTCACAAACACACCCATAAATTGCCATGATTCCGCCCCTAAATGGCAGCTTCCTGGCAATCAATCTGTGGCTATACTGCGACTTCTATGCATACAGATCATGTTTTACTATTTGGTCCAGCGCATGCACAGTCATTCGATAATCGCATGATTTGCAAATTGTCTGATTAGCTATCCATATTGAATTAGGCCCAATTAGGTGATGTAACCTATGGAAACTAATCACACAATGTGTGCTATGAGTCTCTAAATTTGTACATATCTTTTGATTTACAAGACTCTTGATGCAATATGTTACTATGCTATGTCAGACTAATGTTAATAGAATGTGTACTAGTGTTGATAGCAGACCAGGACATGCTTATCTCCTCAAGCAGTTCTATAGAACACAATAGTGTATATATATATATATATATATATATATATATATATATATATATATAGATAGATAGATAGATAGATAGATAGATAGATAGTTAGATAGATAGATATACTATTGTGTTCTATAATATACTATTGTATATACCATGGGTCTTCAAAGTGTGGCCCTCCAGATGTTGTGAAACTACAAATCCCAGCATGCCTTGCCAGTTTTAACACTCCCTTATAGCAAAACTGTGGCAAGGCATGCTGGGATTTGTAGTTTCACAACATCTGGTGGGCCACAGTTTGAAGACCCATGGTATATACTATTGTATTCTTAACACGCCCCGACTTTTCCAAAAAAAAAAATATATATATATATATTTGGAAAAGTCGGGGCGTGTTAAGAATACTTTAACCTCCCTGTCATTATGCAGAGTGCACAGTTGGCTGATTGAAATCCCACAGTGTTGGCCAAAGTCAAGCATTCCACTCCGGACTTCCCAAATATGCAGGTCTGGCCTGAAATTGTGTGGGTGCCAGTAATATTCTTTACTATTTAACTGGAAAAGAAAGAATGCTTGATCTCATTCACATTCCTTTAATTCCAGAGACATGTTCACAGTGAGCTTACATATTCAGCTGCTTTGTTTTTATGTTTTTTTTTTTCATTTTCAAATTCCTGATACATTAATAAGAATCACTGTACTGAGAGCTATGTGTCAACAATCTTATATGTGTACAGAGCCGTAATAGAGCTTTACTGCGCTGTATGTTGGCCACACCCCCTGGGTGTATGACTTCATTATTTAAAGTACAGAGGGCTGGGCTGTCAGTACTGGGATTACAGCACTGCTGGGGGGGGGGGGGGGGGAGGGGTTGCAAGAACTGTTGTGTTGTTCTGTTCATGAATGTCCAAATTGATGCGCCATGTGGCACTGCAGTAGTGATTAGGGCTGCAGGATGCCAACGCTGAAGACCCTGCTAGCCAAATGCAAAGATGTAGTGGGTGATACCCAAAGGACTCTGCACTGCTCACACATTGTTGTTACAGCTCTTTATGTATAGAACACAATACAGGTTGAGTATCCCGTATCCGAGTATCCGTTATCCGAATTATTCCGAAAACCATACATTCCAGAAAGTGAAATTTTTTTTTTTATTTTGCTAAAAACTCACTGGGGACATTTGTAACCGCATCACTGGGAACATGATATGTAACTGCCACTATATATGTGCAAGAAAATGATTGTTTGGCATTCAAATTCAATATCTGAGATAGTACACAAATTTTGTTTCACGTTTTGAAACCTTGTTTTTTGAACAAATAAAATATATTTGTGTGTATTTTATGTGGTAATAAAATATATTTGTGTGTATTTTATGTGTTTATACAGCATACATGCAAGATACTTCAAAATACATCATTGAAATATTAAAATATTCCGAAATACGGAATAATCCGTTATCCAAAATTCTCCTGGTCCCAAGCATTTTGGATACGGGATACTCAACCTGTACTGACAAATGCTACAGTATGTACATAGAATGGCAGTATGGAGGCACCTATATCCCAATTGTCCACAACTAAGGGCATAAATTCATGTTTGTAAGCAAATGTAATTGCAATTCGTTAGACTACAGAACTGCTAATGTTAGCAAATGAAGCTGCCGCCCAGGAATGAAACTGTATACACATTAGCGGACATCAACCCCTGCGCTGAAAACTCTGCAGCTTATGAATAAAAATGGAAAAAATTATACCCTCCCCACAGCCTAACCATAATCTTCCCCTCCCTGCACCCTAACCTTAAGTCCCCCCCCCCGTCGTCCGTCGTCCCCCCCCCCCCCCCCACACTTCTGCATAGACTTTACCCCCTCCTTCCCTGGCCATCTGTTTACCAGTCCCCATAAACACAGCAATTGCGATGATGGCTGTTCCGCCATCAGCATCCTGACTTCTTTGTGGACCTCCCTTGTTCTGAATGCAGTCAGGATGCTGGTGTCAGTATACTGAATGCCAGCAACCTGATTGGCGGGATGCTGATTGTAATCCCTGAAAACATCTGACAAACAGTCTGTTTGGTCATCAAACCTGTCAGATTCTTCCAACTCTTGTTCAGACTGCTGCAGGCATATTATGGAAGCACTCCAATTTTCACGTCCACTAGTTGGCTACACTGTCTTTCATGCAGTTGTATAAAGTTTCTCTACTGTAGAACATGCTCTACTTTCCCCCATCCCTGCTCCAGCCTCCATCATCCACTTTATGTGCACTGGCTCAGTCACTTCCAAAAGATAACAATGATCTCTCTGAGAAGTTTTATCTTTCCATGTGCTTCCGTATTTTTGTATATACCAGAACTGTAGAAAACACACATTTAGGCTGCTGAAAGGTAGGTTGCAGTATAGTAGTTTGTGCGGCAAATGGGGTGCAGGGTAGTGGCAGTAGTGTACACAGGGATGGGGTCCAGGGTCGCAGCAGAAGCGTAGTGTGTGTGGGGAGTGGGGCGCAGGGCAGTGGCAGTAGTATGCGCAGGGATAGGGTGCAGAGTCGCAGCAGTAGAGTAGTGTGTGCGTGTGGGGTGGGATGCAGGGTAGTGTGGTGTGTGCGGGGTAAAGGGTAGTGGCAGTAGTGTACACAGGGATGGGGTGCAGGGTCGCAGCAGAAGCGTAGTGTGTGTGGGGAGTGGGGCGCAGGGCAGTGGCAGTAGTATTCTCATGGATGGGGTGCAGGGTCACAGCAGTAGAGTAGTGTGTGCATGTGGGGTGGGATTCAGGGTAGTGTGGTGTGTGCGGGGTGCAGTTTAGTGGCAGTAGTGTACACAGGGATGGGGTGCAGGGTCACAGCAGAAGCGTAGTGTGTGTGGGGAGTGGGGCGCAGGGCAGTGGCAGTAGTATGCGCAGGGATGGGGTGCAGGGTCACAGCAGTAGAGTAGTGTGTGCGTGTGGGGTGGGATGCAGGGTAGTGTGGTGTGTGCGTGGTGCAGGGTAGTGGCAGTAGTGTACACAGGGATGGGGTGCAGGATCGCAGCAGAAGAGTAGTGTGTGTGCGGAGTGGGGTGCAGGGCACTGGCAGTAGTATGTGCAGGGATGAGGTGCAGGGTCGCAGCGGTAGAGTAGTGACTGTGGGGGGAGTGTGGTGCAGGGTCTCAGCAGTAGAATAGTGTGTGTGGGTGAGGGGTGAAGGGTAGTGGCAGTGGTATGCGCAGGGATGGGGTGCAGGGTCGCAGCAGTAGAGTAGTCTGTGTGGGCAGTGGGATGCATTGTAGCAGCGGTAGTGTAGTGTGTGTGGAGTGCAGGGTAGTGGCAGTAGAGTGCACAGGTATGGTGTGTAGGGTCACAGCAGTTGAGTAGTGTGCGTGTAGGGTGCAGGGTAGTAGCATTAGAATGCGAAGGTATGGGGTGCAGGGTCGCAGCAGTAGAGTAGTGTGTGTGTGGGGTGCAGGGTAGTAGCAGTAGTGTGCGAAGGGATGGGGTGCATGGTCACAGCAGTAGAGTAGTGTGTGTAGGGAGTGGGGTGAAGGGTAGTGGCAGTAGTGTGTGCAGGGATGGGGTGCATGGTTGCAGCAGTAGGATAGTGTGTGTAGGGAGTGGGATGCAGTGCAGGTTAGCAGCAGTCAGGGCCGGAAACAGAAATCTTAGGGCCCCATACATTGATATTTCAGGGGGCCCTCCACCCCCGTAAGCACTAGTAGCTGTGTGGATCAGGGAGGGATGGTGGGCATATTGGTGGCAAGAAGTCCCATTTAATGGCTGCCCCCAGGGCAGACAGTCTCACTTCTGAACTGACAGCTACTACGAATAACGGAGTGCCTGCATAGGCAAGTAGAGGGTTAAACATCCCTCAGCTGCGTGTCAGAGAGCATGTGACTCGGGGATCCTATGGGAAAGGGAGGTTTGGCCAGTGGAAAAAGAATCATAAGGGCAGGAAGGGGAGGAGGCTTCCTCTTCTTCCTGCTGAATTTTCAGAGGACAGACGTGGGTGCTGGAGTAGGATAGAAAAGCTGAACAGCGTTAGTGGCAGGTACCTGTGTCCCTAGTAGCGGTCCGGCATTGCAGCATGGCTTCCTCAGCCCGGCGGCCGCGGCGATCTGCTCGCCGTCCGGCCCGTTTCGCGGGCAGCGATATCCAAGAGGATGACCCCCCCCTTCCCCTTCAGTCTCCGGGGCCTCCCGCCGCTCGGCGCGGGTCGCGGGGAGTGACGCGCGCCGGTAGAGGCATTGCGCCTGACACGGCCGCGCGAGCTCCGTCGCGGCCTGCGGGGGGGCGGGGGGGCCGCGGGCAGCGTGGTGGGGCGGCGTCATCACGACGCGCCGGCCGGATCACGCGGTCCGGCGCGTCACGCGGTAGTGGGGGACCTGCCGGGCATGGCGGCGCTGCCGGAGCAGGCGAGGAAGCTGGGCGGGCGGCACTGCTGCCCCCAGCGCCGAGCCGAGCGTCGGGCACGCGCGCACAGCGCGGCAGGGCGGTGAGAGGCAGGGGACATGCTGCAGCCAGGGGGGCTGGGACCAGAGAGCGCGCTCAAAGCCGTGCTGCGCCCAGTCAAAGGGGGCGTGGCGGTGGGCAACGGAGCTGCTCTCAGGACCCCCCTTTTGAGGACCAAGGGTGGGATGAACAGGACCAGGGGTTAGAGGGGCTCAGCCAGTCATGGCAGGGCGAGCAGGTGCAGGGAGATTGGGAAGACGGTGATGATGACTGGGGGAGCATGGGCAGGAGGCAGGGGGCTGCTAACCGTGCTGGTCGCTCAGGCTCTGCAGAGGGCTCTGGGAGAGGCCGCACGAGGGCGCCCCCTGCTGCTGCTTTTGATCCCATACTGCTGTCCACTGCCCTCTCAACCGTGGCCAGCGCCCTGGGGCCTTTGGCAGATAGCCTCTCCCCCGAAAGCAGGCCCAGGGATAGGAGGAATAGAAAGGGGTCAGGGTCCCGAAGAGTGCCAGCAGAGGGCCGCTCCCAATTCATGCAGGCCGTCAGAGAGATGGGGTCTGCAGTAGCTGCCATAGAGGGCCGACCTTCCACGTCAGGGCAGGCACAGCGTACAGCAGGGGAGCGTAAGAGGTCCAGCAGGCCTAAACATGGGGCACATGGAGCCTACCACGATGACACCCCCCTACCCCTGGAAGACTTGGCGGACGCTGCCGACACCAGCGACGACGCGGATGATGACGACACTTGGGCTGCACAACCGGACTCCTCAGGTGAGGCCTCGTTTGAGGACGATGCAGGGTCGCGGCGGGGCACCTCATCTAGTGGGTCAGGAAGCAACCATTCTTCCTCCTCCTCCTCCTCTTCAGCAGGCGGGTCTGATGTAGGAAGCTCCGCTAGGGCACGCAAGCGGGCAGCTAGATACGCCAGGAAGGAGGCGGGGAGGAGGGCGCAGCAGTCTAAGCGCAGGAAGCTATCCGCCATATCCCGTAGAGAGAGGAAGAGAAGGAACTTGCCAGCAGTGGTGCACTGCGATTACACGGCAGTGTGCAGAGGTTTGCGGGAGAGTTGCAGAAAGAAAATAGAGAGGGGTGATTACGTTGATGTGTTCAGTCTGACTGAGGACTCTAAGAAGGCGTTCAAGGCAGCCAAGGACAAAGGGGGCATTGGCTCCGAGGCCTATAGGTCTTATGACAACTGGCTGGCGGGTTTCTGTGTTTTCGCAGCCTGTTACTTGGAAGACCGGCCAGACGAACACATGAACGTGATTAGGTACATACATATGGTACATGAAATGCAGCGGACATACGGGGGCACGGCCTGGCGAACGTATGATGAGCAGTTCCGGCGCAAGCAGGACTGCTTATTCATACTTGACCTAGGGTGTAAGGATGTAGAAATATGGATGGGGCTCACGCGCATGGGGTCGGGAACAGTGGAGGCTGCCTCCGCAAACCCGGCTCCCGCCGGGGCCTCCCCAGCCTCGCAGCGACCGGCGCAGGAGACCCTTCCGGCGCGCCGTTTTGTCACAGCGAATAGGCCCGCAGCGGTAGGCACATCTAAGGGGAAATGCTTTGCATTTAATAACTCCTCCTGTCAGATGGGCCAACGCTGTCGTTTTCGACACATATGCATTACCTGTTCAGGAAACCACCCAGCCTCCAACTGCTTTCGGGGCCCCCGCCCCAATAAAGGGGCGGCGGCTGCAACACCCAGAGCAGCGGCTGGAGGGAATCCTAGGTAAGGCGCGTTCGCCTGTGGACGTGGATGCCATGGCCGATTGGTTACAGCGCTACCCGGATAGGGAAGCTGCCTTGTTTCTGTTTGAAGGTTTTAAAGCAGGTTTTGTGTTGCCAGTTAAAAAGGAAGTTAAGGGCGGGTCATATCGTAACCTCCAATCCGCCCGTTCACTCCCAGATGTTTTGAGGGAAAAAGTGGATAAAGAGATTCAGTTAGGGCGCATGGTAGGCCCCTTTTCACACCCTCCTTTAGACAACCTAGTTATTTCCCCAGTTGGTGTGGTCCCTAAGAAGGCCCCGGGGAAGTATCGCCTTATTCAGCATCTGTCTTACCCAGCGGGTTTTTCTGTCAACGACGCTATCCCGGAGGAATATTGTTCGGTGACTTACCAGTCATTCGACGATGCCCTGGCAATGGTGCGGTCGTTTGGACAAGGGGCACTCATGGCTAAGATAGATGTTGAGTCGGCTTTTAGGCTCCTTCCCCTGCACCCCAGTTCATTCAGGTACATGGGCTTCCGCATAGGAGAGGAGTATTTCATCGACAGATGCTTGCCGATGGGGTGCTCTGTTTCTTGTGCATTTTTTGAGAAGTTCAGTACCTTTCTGCACTGGTGTGTTGAGAGTTCATCCGAGGTGGGCGGCCTCGCCCATTACTTGGATGACTTCCTGTGCATCGGACCGGCCGGCTCCGATCACTGCGCCCGCACTTTGGATAGGATTCAATCGATTTTCAGGCATTTCGGGGTCCCCATCGCTGAGGACAAGACCGAGGGCCCCTGTACTTCTTTGTCATTTCTTGGTATCTTGATTGATACTGATCAGGGATGCTGTAGCCTGCCGGCCGACAAGGTAGCCAGGCTCAGCGAGGCCATTTTACAATGCCAGAGTAGGTCTAAGATCCCACTGAGGCAGGCACAGTCTGTTTTGGGGCAGCTCAACTTCGCATGCAAGGTCATCCCCATGGGCAGGCTGTTTTGCAGGAAGCTCGAGAGGGCCACGGCCGGGGTGAGCAAGCCGCACCATTTAGTCCGCTTGTCTGCCGAAATTCGGCGAGACTTGAAGGTTTGGGCCTCGTTCTTAGAGGATTTCAACGGGGTGCGGATTTGGCTGGCCCCTACCGTGGTGAACTCAGAGCTTCAGTTGTACACAGATGCGGCAGGAGCGGCTGGCTTTGGCTGTTTCTTAGATGGGCATTGGTGTGCGGAGATTTGGCCTCGGGGGTGGTCCCGCGAGGGCCTCACCCGGGACCTATTGCTGCTAGAACTTTTTCCCATAATGGTTGCCATGGAGATCTGGGGGCCGCGTTTAGCAAACAGGAGCCTGCTCTTTTGGTGCGACAATTTCAGCGCGGTTCACGCCATTAATCACCAGAAGGCCAAATCCCTGTTAGTGTTAAGAATCCTGGCGCAGCTTTCCCTCCAATGCCTGCGTCACAACATAATGTTTAGAGCCCAGCATGTTCCCGGCGTCGATAACGAGATAGCTGATGCGCTTTCGCGTTTTCAATGGCAGCGTTTTCGCGACCTTGCGCCTCATGCTGATTTGTTGGGCACACCCTGCCCCTCTTACGTTTGGCAGGTGATCGAGCCCGACTGGAGGGGCTAGCGGAGTCCTCATTGGCACCCAGCACTCTGCGAAGCTATCGGCAGGCATGGGCGGAATGGGAATCGTTCTCAGGAGGGGGCGCGCAGCCAGGTAGGCGGGGTCAGCAGCGGTTGCTGTCTTTCATCTGGTTTTTGTATAGCTCAGGGAAATCTAGGGCAGTGGCGGCTCGGTACTTGGCGGGCATATCTTTCTTTGCTAGGGTCAAAGGGCGGCCAGATTTTACTAAGGGTTTTCTAGTGACTAAGGCCATGAAGGGCTGGGCACGGAGGGTGCCAGCCCCTCCAGACTGTCGCCGGCCAATTAATGCCCCTCTTCTTCGTGAGCTGCTAGAAAAGGTGGGGCATTGCGCTAGCTCCGCGTTCGAGGCGCTCCTGTTTAGGCTAGCCTTTTCTATGGCTTACCACGGCGCGTTTAGAGTATCTGAGCTAGTTTCCCCTTCAAAGGCTAGGGACGCGTCCCTCCTTCTGTTTGACATTCGCTTAGAACGAGGGGCATTATGGTTCAGGATTAGGAGGTCCAAGACCGACCAGTTGGCCAGGGGTAGGTGGTCCTCCATGGGCCCTGTTGTCCCGGAGTCAGTGTGCCCTGTGTCATTGGGCACATTGTATATGCTGGTGAGGCCTTCATCGGGGCGATCCTGGCTTCTGCACTATGATGGTTCGCCTCTGACGTTGTACCAGTTCCGATGGATGCTGGGGCGATGCCTGTCTCGACTGGGTCTGTCACCGCGAGATTTCGGGACGCATTCCTTTAGAATAGGTTCCGCTACTGCGGCAGCTGAAGCCGGCTGGTCGGTTGAGGACATAAAATCCCTAGGTAGGTGGCGCTCAGCGAGCTACAAGAAATATATCAGGCCACATCTGCTGTCATGAATCTTGCTGAGTTGTCTGTTTGTGACTGTCGTGTTGATGGATGGTCATTTGTTTACCCTTCCCTATGTCCTCCCTACTCGGGGCTTAACTACGCTCTGCTGTTGGGCCAGCGTCCGGAGTTTTCCCGCTTTTTTGCCTGATCTGACGGACTGAATCTGGTGCTACCTAATTTGGCTATAGTCTAATTCAAAGTCCCTCAGCAGGTCCAGCGTTTTTTCTCCGGCCGAGTACACCTTTCAACCCTTTAACCTCCAAAACCCTGCCCTTCCCCCTGTTTGTCTCTTTCCTTTCGTGTCCCGGTATGGCTTCAATCGTGATTGGAGCATGTCATAGGCACTGTTTGAATGTGCCTCGAATAGTCATACCAAATTTGTTTTTTCTTTTTGGCAGATCCTCATAAATATGTAAAGGTGCTCCCAATTTAACAGTCCATCTAACCCCCCTTTTTCATTTCTTTTGCATCTCTTCCCTTAGGTCTGGGGATGGATAGACTCCAGGTGTGGGTAGTCGGTCACTCATTCGTCTATTGGGCTGCTAGGCTGGCTGGCACAGGTAGGGGTCCCCCCTCGGCCGCCATCGGTTTAATTCGGTGGTTAGGGGTACGGGGTATGTCCTGGAGGGAACTTAAGAATTCACTGTTGCATTATGCACGCAAGTACGGATTACCAGCGGTACTAGTGCTTCACTTGGGAGGCAATGATCTAGGAAAAATACCTCAGTTGGAGCTGCGCAGCTGGATTTTAGATGATCTGGCTGCCATTAGATCGGCCTGGCCCACATGCAGCATCGTGTGGTCATTTATCATTCCCCGGCAATGTTGGAGGGGGGTTAATAATCCTAAGGCGATTGATGAGTCCAGGAAGAAGCTTAATGCGGCCGTAGCTCGATGGGTGTTAGCTTCCGGAGGGACAGTGGTTGCTCATGATAGGATCAGGTTCGGATATAAACACCTTTTCCGGCCTGATGGGGTTCATCTAGTTGATGAGGGACTCTTTATATTCTTGGAGGATCTGTTGATAGGTATTGAGTCGTTAGTCTAGATGGTGGCGGTGCGGGGTGCCTTGGTACCCCGCCTTGGCGGGAAAGAACGGCAGTTTTGAATAATTAGTTAGATATCAGTTAGTGAGTTTACGTACATGGCTTGTTTTCGGTGCACTCACCTCTCATTCATTTAGGCTTGTTGCTGTAACACCCGTGTCGGGGTCAGCAACCCCACCCGGAGGGGTGGGTAGTAAAGGGGGCGAGGTTGAGTTGGATACCGCTTGTTATGAGTTAGGCCTGTTACGTGGGTAGTTGGGTGGAGTTTAATTAGTAGCCGTTCTTTCTTGGCCACCATTAATTAATTAATAAATTAATAAAAATAATAAAAATAAATAATCAAAAATCTACAAAAATAAATCAGTTAACAAGTTCTGCCAAACCTAAGTCTCCGAGTCATTATTTCAGGTATTATATTATGGTATGTTTATATGTATAAGACACACGCTGGAGAAGGACGAGTAAGGTGATGGGATGTTTAGAATAACGGAGTGCCTGCATAGGCAAGTAGAGGGTTAAACATCCCTCAGCTGCGTGTCAGAGAGCATGTGACTCGGGGATCCTATGGGAAAGGGAGGTTTGGCCAGTGGAAAAAGAATCATAAGGGCAGGAAGGGGAGGAGGCTTCCTCTTCTTCCTGCTGAATTTCCCGCCCGCCCTCCCCTTTTTTGGGTTTGGGTGGGGTTAATGGTTGTTTAATCGCGTTAGCTGATAGGCGGGAAAGAACGGCAGTTTTGAATAATTAGTTAGATATCAGTTAGTGAGTTTACGTACATGGCTTGTTTTCGGTGCACTCACCTCTCATTCATTTAGGCTTGTTGCTGTAACACCCGTGTCGGGGTCAGCAACCCCACCCGGAGGGGTGGGTAGTAAAGGGGGCGAGGTTGAGTTGGATACCGCTTGTTATGAGTTAGGCCTGTTACGTGGGTAGTTGGGTGGAGTTTAATTAGTAGCCGTTCTTTCTTGGCCACCATTAATTAATTAATAAATTAATAAAAATAATAAAAATAAATAATCAAAAATCTACAAAAATAAATCAGTTAACAAGTTCTGCCAAACCTAAGTCTCCGAGTCATTATTTCAGGTATTATATTATGGTATGTTTATATGTATAAGACACACGCTGGAGAAGGACGAGTAAGGTGATGGGATGTTTAACATTCTAGCACGCACCGTAATGCCTACTACACATTCTACCACACACCGTAATGCCCATTACACATTATGCACACACTATAATGCTCATTACATATTATGCCACACACTGTAATGCCCATTACATATTTTACCACACACTATGATGCCTATTACACATTAGGCCACAAACCATAGTGCCCATTACATATTATACCATACATGGTAATGGCCATTACTTATACCACACGCCATAATGCCCATTACATATTATGTCACACGTCGTAATGCCCATTACACATTAGGCCACACACCATAATGCCCATTACATATTATACCACATGCCATAATGCCAATTACATATTATGCCACATAAGTGTCACTTACCTACATGCTCTTTGCCAGGGGTTGCATGCTCTTTGGCAGGGGTTGCATGCTCATTGCCAGAGTTTTCTTGCTCAGTGCCAGGGGGGTTACATGCTTGGTGCCTGGTGGGTTACCCTTGCCTGGGTTTTATGTTCTTTGCCATGGGGAGCACATACTTGTTGCCATGGGGGAGTACATGTTCATTGCCCAGTGGGCATTACCCACTCAATGCCCAGGGAGGATTACATGCTTGTTGCCAGATGAATTAAATGCTTGTTGCCCAGGGGGATAACATGCTGGTGGCCAGGGGGGTTAAATGTTTGCTCCCAGGGGAATTTACATGCTTCTTGCCCAGGGGTAACCTGTGCATCAAAGGGGCCCCAAAATCAGCCACTCGTCCCTTCATTCAGCTACCCGGCAATGGACTTCTGTGGGCGGCTGGCACTTAATATCCCCCCAACAAGAATTTTTGCGGCCACATTGCTGCAGGGACTCGGGAGGGGAAGCTGTCTGGGGACGCGTGCTTAAACACGCAGCTCCCGGCCGCAGCGCGCTTACACACACTGACATGAGCCGGTGCTGCTGCAGCGCTCATGGCAGTGTGTGTAAGCGGTGGCCGGAAGCTACGTGTTTTGACAGGCGTCCCCAGGCAGCTTCCCCTCCCGAGTCCCTGTAGCGCCGCGGCCACAAAAATTCTTGTTAGGGGGGGTGGTTTATGTGTCAGCCGCCCACAGCAATCAAGTGCTGGGCGGCTGACTGCAGGAACGAGTGGCTGATTCTGGGGCCCCTCCGATCGTCGGGACCCTGGTCAGATGTCCCCTTTGACCCCCCCTGTCGCCGGGCGTGGCAGCAGTAGAGTAGTGTGTTTGGGGAGTGGGGTGCAGAGTAGTGGCATTAGTGTAAAAGTAGATTTACCAGATTTCCTTTCAACAAATATGAGCAGCTGCCTGGATGGGGTTATAGTAAGCCACTAAAAACTAGTACAATAAAAACAGTGAAGAAGCAGCGTTAATGTAACTTACAATTGTAACAAATGCATGGGATTGCCTGTGCAAGAATAACAAATTTATTAAAAGTAAAATTAAAACAACATAGCGATTAGTAACAGTTTAAAAGTCAACCCTCTCCTGTTTTGTGAGTGGCCTTATACCATACACAACCGCTTTCTAGTGAGGACCATTGGACCCAAGCCGGAAAACCCATTTAACAGCTAGCGGTGAGATGTCATAAACTTTGCAAACTGCATACCATATTATTACAGCCAGCTTTAAAAGAGGACTCAATATAGCCAGGAGAGCCAGTCACAAAACAGGAGAGGGTTGACATTTAAACTGTTACTAATTGCTATGTTGTTTTAATTTTACTTTTAATAAATGTGTTATTCTTGCACAGGCATTTGTGTTAATTGAAAGTTACATTAGCGCTGCTACTTCTCTGTTTTTATTGTACTAGTGGCAGTAGTGTGTACAGGGTTGGGGTGCAGGGTCGCAGCAGTAGAGTAATGTGTGCGGGGAGTGTGTTACAGGGTAGTGGCAGTAGTGTAGGGTGTTCGGGGTGCAAGGTAGTGGCAGTAGTGTACACAGGGTTGGGGTCCAGGGTAGGAATGGTTGCTTAGTGTGTGCAAGGAGTGAGGTGCAGGGTACCACCTATGTAGTGTGCGGTTTTCGGTTGCTGATAGATTGTTAACTCCACTGGGGCAGGGACTGATGATAATATTCAAATATTCTCTGTAAAGTTCTGCGGAATATGTGTGCGCTATATAAATAACTGTTAATAAATAATAATAAATATTAGTTTATTGCTTTCATTGCGATGATTGTGTTGAAATAATAACCTTGCAGGATTATTATTATTGACATTAAATTGACATAAAAAAATATGCCACTAAAACACTACTCACAGCTGACTCAACAATCTTGGTGGTGTTACAGGCTGTGTGTGAAAACTTACAGTTAGTAGCTCATTAGTTGGTACTTTATCTACATCCACTTAATATCTTTCCAAGGCTTTAGTAAATAGACCAATAGGAATTATGTATTTATTTATTTACAGTTTCTTATATAGGGCAGCATATTCCGTTGCGCTTTGCAATTGGATGTCAGCCAAGGATGACACTCACTCTGGCCATGATGAAAGAGTTAATATGACAAGTTCCTAAAATTATTTTTATATTGATATATTATTATTTTATTATCAATTGCTTTCATCTCTTATTTCAGAAGTTTGATAAAACGTAAAAGTTGGTCTTTCAAGTACCCGAGTTTTCTCTAAGTGGGTGGTAATTGTGGTCAAGTGTATAGCAGGACACCCAGTTAGCTGGCAGGGAGGCATTAAATAATATTTCTAACTTGGCTAAGTGACAGAAAAGACTTTAAACATGTGCATAAGCTTCAACAGAGACCGTATGTTTAACACAAATCTGGAGAAAAGACAGACAAAAATGTCTCCTCTATTTTAGCATTTGTCACATTAATACAGCTCACATTATCCTGCAAAATGCAATAATGTGTAAAAGAGTGGAAGCAAGAAGACATATTCTAGTATTAGTTGAATTGTGTATATTTTAGTGCTTTGTGCATTTATTCCTCCAAGATATTGCCAGAAATGTGGTTAAGTGTTTGTTTCAGTTAAGAACTGTTTGATAAGACAGATGGGTTAATCCTGTTGCTCACACATTTTGTGAAATAAGTATTTTCTTCGTTTTAAGTGGCTGTTTGAGGAATCACAAACACACTGGATTGCTGATTATGCACCCTCCTCACAGACACAACCACAGGGCTAAACTGAGTTGACATGCACTGTAGGGTTACATGAGGTGAGAGCTGACAGAACAAAGTAAAGGCTTTCTGCAGAAGTGTGTTGTAATGGGGTTTAATTAGTCTCTGTTTAGGATCCCGGCACACAGGCTCTGGCGCAAAACTCAGAACAAATTTAACAGAAGGTTATTTTCTCTGCAGACAAGAACACAGCACATGTTCTGTCTCATAGATTTGTCTGTTCTAGCTGAATTATCTATCCTGTCTGTTTCTAAACGCCACCAATATTTTATAGCAACACTATCAGTCTCAAGAGCAATGACATGTCTGTTAATAGACAGATTACAAAGGGTCTGATTCATAAAAAAAAAAAGCCAAGTGATTTTGTATCTGGAACGGGTGCCGGATGACGCTCTTACAGTCGGGATTCCGACAGTCATTAATCCAACATCGGAATCCCGACTGTTACACGCCCAACAGTCAGGATCCCGACTGATGGGCTATTCTCCCTCTTTGGGGTCGACTACAACCATAGAGGGAGAATAGAACCTGTGTTGAGCACAGCAAGCCAACAAGGGGCTTCGTAGTGCTAGCCCCCCTGTCAGAGTGCCAGCAGTCAGGATTTCGATTTGTCGGACTAATAAACCGTCAGAATCCCGACTGTCTGAGAGTCATACCACACCCACCTGGAATAAACCATATTGCCACATAAGGGGAGAAATTCTATACAGGGTACATATTGGCTGATTTTTCATGTAGCCCAGAAATGTTAGACCGCTTTATTTTTACATTGAAATTTAGATTTTAGGTCGCACATAACCCAACCAAATCTAAATCTCCTGCACGTTACCTCTGCCCCACCTGCAGTGCAGCATGGTTTTACTCAGTTGCTTGCTTTTTGCATTACTTTACTTACAAAATGAATCAGGCCTTAATTACATATACGGTAGTCATAATGGGGGTTATTCAGAGTTGATCGCTTTTGTGTGAATTCACAATCTGTTCGATTATCAAATGAGTGTGCATGCCTATGGATCTTAGCACACCTGCACAAACCAAAATAGTGCCAAAAATATCAAATATCTGATCACAAATCCCTCACAATTCACTGACAGGAAGCTGGCATTTGGGGGTGTCAACCTGCCATTTTGGAGAATATCCGAAAAACCACAGACATGCCCAGGCATTTTAAGGGAGGGTGTGTGTGACGTCGATCAGCCTGTCTCTGTCGCATAGTTGTGGAAGGGTCAGAGTCACATTTGCACAGCCTGGGAAAAATCATTTGATGGTTCGGGAATTGCGTATGGATGTGCAACAGGATAGCAGATAGCGATATTTTCTAAAATGACTTGTAGAGTTGCACAGGGCAGGTTTTCTTTCCATCGATGCACCAGTTAAGTACTCACATTCATCTGTAAATTTGCAGATGAGCGATCAGGTCTGAATCAGGCCCATAGCAAGATTCAGAAAACACTCCATTAAAGGCAATCCTTCTTAAAGGGAAATATTGAAGTAGCCATGGGACTTAGGGCCTTATTCTGGGTGAATCACTCTTGCGCCAATTCACAAGGGGGACCGATGTTTTGCTTATGCGCATGTGCAGAAGCATTTCTGCACATGTGTATACGCCGATGCGTGTGAACTCGGTGAAAAATCGCTTCGCTGGGTGCACGCTCCCAGTCTTTCGAGGGGGGTGGAGAGGGGTGTGGGGTGCCAGGCAGGCCCAATAGCATATGTGAATGCCCAGCGTTTCATGAGCGTTCCGATGAAAACACTGGGCGTACACGTGCTAATGCATCTGTGACGGGGGGGGGGACAAACAGCTGACATATCCAGATGTCAGCTGCCCACTCAATTACCTGAATTTCTACATGCATATGTGTGGGTGGCCTGGACCCCCCTTACATATGCGTGCGCCTTCAACATCATTCGATGGTCGGCGACCATCTAAAGATGGGGGAAGTCCCCACTGGCATGCGAATGGATGTTTATGTAAAACATCCATTCGCATGCCAGGCGAACGAACCCGGCGTGCAAAGGGGGGCGGGTGTACCACCATTCGCAGGGCGAGTTCTGGATGACTCACAAGGGTGTGAATTCGCACACATGCGCAGTAACAAAACATAGGTCCCCTTGTGAACGGACCTGAATAAGGTCCAATGTTTCTTAATACATACCATCCCTGTGTTTTAAAGGATTCATTTACTAAAATGGGAATTCTATTAAAGATGGGATGTTGCCCAAAGGAAGCAACCAGACTATATCTATTAAATGTACCCCTTAATGCTCATTGGTCTATCGCTCCACCATGCTGCTGATTCCTTGTCATTTTCCTGGTAACGCAGCTAGTACATTTCATCCCCAGGTTGTGCTGGTCAATGCTATTAGTGAGCTATTCTTTAGCTAGCTTCCTGAATGTATTTGGCTTTCTATGTCCATTGTAGTATAACACATAAATGCGTCAGTCCTGCTTTATAGAGGTCACTGCCTTTGGTACAGCACTTCAGCTGGTACAATTAATTAATGATTTTTCCTTCTACAAGACTGTCTGTGACTTTCTTGTGTGATGATGCAGCTGTCATCTTTGAATGTCACAGCACTGCCCGGCTGCATTTGTTTCTTCCCTAGCAACAGGTTTCTTTTAAAACTAGGTGCACATGTGGTATGGCGGTGGCGTGGGCAAAGCGTACATGTGTCCAGCATCACATAACTAACTATAGATTACGAGTAAGCACAATGTTCTGATTTGACAATTTTTTTCAAATTCGCAGCCCATCCGAGAATCGCAGGGCGACGTATGCACACAGTCTGCTGCGACCATGCGTGAGCCCTCTGTGCTCCAAACACCTGTGCTCACATGCCGCCCGTTGTTTGATTGACAGCGGGCAGCCATTTGGGGGGGTGCCGTTGGAGGGAGGAGCCTTCTCACTCAGCACTGTGAGCAGGGGAAAAAATCATTAAATGGTGAATGACCCCCCCCCCCCCCCCCCCCCCAGTGCATGGCTGCAAATGTGTTCTCAGCTGTGCACAGGGGTGGGGACAGGCAGGGGGCGGTGTTAACCGGCTAGTTGGGCTCAGCACAAACACACAGCCCAGCGAGCATGTCTGAATCGAGGCCCATGTCCCCTCGCAAAGTTTCCAAAACTTATGTCGACTTTTTCATGCATCAACCCTTTGCCTATGTTGACCTTGTGCATGTTGACAATATGGTGTCAACCTGTTGACTGTCCACCTGATGACCAGATACCCCAAAACCAGATACATAAATAAACCCCTCAAAAACTTTCCTCCAGTAGAGATCCCAAGTTATTCCTTTGCCAAGAGATACACCTTGAAACACAGAAACCCCATGCTGAATTATACCCCTTTCCATAGGCGTGCGCACAGGGGGTGCCAGGGGTGCACAGGCACCTCCTAATGACCGGCACCCCCTGCACAATTGCAGCACCTCTAATGACTGTCAGCGACAGTGCCCCCTCCCCCGGCTGGCTAGCAGTACTTGCGCTGGCCTGGCTGCAGTGGCTGGGCTCCTTCAGCACAAGTTTTTTCCCAGGGGGCGTGGCCACGGAGGTCCGTGATTAGGCCACGCCCCTGACATGTCCTGTGCTCGGGTGGAGAGTGGAGACGGACTAGTAAAGCTGCAGCCTACCTAGTGAACTGTGGCAGGCTGGCTCCTGGCTGAAGCCTGCAGGTAATGTGCGCAGGGCCCTCCTTCCTCACGTACTCACCCTACCTCATTACCTCACCTGTGCTCCTGTCCTGTTCTTCCCTTCCTCTACTTCATCTTCGGTCTCCTTGACTATCTTGACACCTACTTCTGAACTGATGCTGATTTTAGTTCTACCAGCTATACCCCTATTTATACTGTATCTTTCTACACACCCTGTACGTTACCTTGTAATTTGTTTTTTTTTGTTTGCTATGTACGGCGCTGCGGACACTTTGTGGCGCCTTATAAATAAACGTACTACTACTACTACTAGAGACTGGGGACAAGTGAATAAGGTTGTGTGTTACATATACTGTGAGGGAGTAGTGCGCTGTGTGTGAGAATGCAGTGAGGGGAAGTGAAGGGAACAAGGGGCCTGATTCAGGATCGTTCACTAAGTAGCAATGGTGCACCCCCTAAGGAAATGTGCTGCGCACGCCTATGCCCCTTTTACACCAGCCTAAATTCCCGGGTTGGGAACAACCCGCAACTAGCGCTGGTGTGAAAGTTTCCCGGGCCAAAATCCCAGGAAATTTTGCAAGGATTTGAACCCAGGGTCCTGGCCGGTGTGAAAGGGGTAGGGGTACCAACCAGGGTTGCCGGTCCACGGTGCGGGCGGTCAGGCCGGGGATCTACACAGGTGGCAGGCGCAGATGACAGGACAGGTGGCGGATTAAGATGACGAAGCTCTCCGGCGCCCTCACTGCAGCCGGAGAGCTGCATCATCTGCGCCCGCCATCTGCGCCCGCCACCTGTGTGGATCCCCGACCTGCACCGAGTACTGTCCACCGCCTCTGCCACCATCCCACCTCCTGAGTCCTGCCCATCTCCTCCCCTCCTCCTTCCCACACCAGAAAATGCAGGGACTTTTCTGGTGTGAAAGGGGCCAACCCAGGAATGCCCCAGCATGATCCCTGGGCCATATTCCCGGGTGGGTCTCTGCATTTTCGGGTGTGAAATGGAAATTAGAAAATGATTCAGACAAGAAACTGCATTATTGTGTAGTAGAGCTTTGAATACTTTGAATGCTCAGAATTTGTTTACAATACACCTAGTGTGTACACTCCATGGCCCTTATTCTGTTTCACTCGCAAAGGCAAATTCCTTCTCAAATGGACAAAACCATGTGCACTGCAGGGGGTTAGATGTAACATGTGCAGAGAGATTTAGATTTGGGTGAGTTATTTTGTTTCTGTGCACATAAAATACTGACTGATTTATTTTTACACTGCAATATAGAGCTCACTTTGAAGTAATACCCCACCCAAATCTAATTCTCTCTGCACATGTTACATCTGCCCCACCTGCAGTGCACATGGTTTTGTCCATTTGAGAAGGAATTTGCCTTTGCGAGTGAACCAGAATAAGGGCCTATATCGTTAATGTTGCGTGCTCCTGTACGTCGTTAATGATGGACACGCTACAGCCCCCCTCCGCCGTCGCTCCCTTACATCCCCGGCATCGACAAGCGTGTATGCGGGGAACAGTGTCAGCGGGGATCGGGTACTGTGTGGGGGGCTTTACAGTTGTCTGTACAATGAGCTGATTGCTTGTTTCACGAAACGAAACATTCAGTAGCTCATTATCAGATTCTCTTTCCTTTCCCTATAATCTCAGTTTTGGAGTAACTTGCAAAGTGGCTACAATTGAGCCAGCGATAACATTAGGTGCACCTGCATAAACACAGTGTTTTCATTTGAATGAATTTATAAATGAAAAATTGCAAATCTTATAATGTATATGATGTGGACACCTGGACTGACTACCACCTTACTTTCATGTTCCATGTTCCCTCTTTTGAACTCTTTCTTTTTATGAAAAAAAGAAAAAAAAAAGGTTGTCAGGAGGAGATCCCTAATTCCCCTTTCATCAGCAACATGAAAGTATCTGGCTCTTCTGTGCACTTCTCCGAAACACCTGCACGGTGCATAAAAAAACAACAATCCAGACATTAAAAAGAACAAACACACTAGGGCATCTAAACAAAAACATCCAAAAAATCTTTACAGCAACCACAAGGATAATTTGCCTCTCATGTGGGAGAGAGATTTATGAAGATCTGCCACAGTGCAGAATAACCTTCACAGGCATTTATTTCTTTAAAAAAAAAAAACACGAACATTTTGAAGGAATCAGCTCATTGTACAAAAAAAAAGGACACAGATGTTTGCACTCCCGAAGCCGTCAGCTTGGTGACTGTCAGCTCACAGAGACCCTGGCTTTTTTTAATCTATTTGTTTTGTCCACTGAAGCAGAATAGTAACACTAGTCTAAATTTAGACTTGCTGTAAGCTAAAAAAAGAACACACAAGATATATTTTTATCTCTCTCATACGATTCACGTTATTGCATTGTAAGAAGTACTTTAGATCAACAGTCTGTGGTGCAGTTGAAAAGGAAATGTTTTTCCTTTAATCTAGGGCCAGCCAGTAACATTCAAAATGCACTGCCAGTGTATGATGGGGGATTTGTTTTAAGCGTGTGCCATAGATTTTCCTGTGTACTGTTTGTGAAAAAAATATTCGTACTGTGATGACAGACGCCATTGACAGGGGTTGACGTCTTCAGTCACAACAAGTCCCACTTAAGTATGGATGGCATGTTAGAGTGAAAGGGTTAATAACAACAATTCCTGGGGAATATGTATAATAGTGCAATTTGGTAAAACTGCTTATTTTTTATGTTTTTTTTTTGTTTGTTTGTTTTGGCTGTTTGCAAATCAGGTGTGGATTATTAGATAGACGGTCAATAGGTGTACTCCAAAAGGCTGATATGCAATAGGACAACAGGGTCGAAAGGTCGACTTTGGAAAGGTCGACATGAGAAAGGTTGATGGTCAAAATGTCAAGAAGGTCCAAATGTTGATATGGTTGACACATGAAAAGTTCGACAGTTTTTCAAACGATTTTGGTGTCCATGTCAACAACTGTTGACATGGACCCCCAATTAGTGTAATGCGTGCCCTCACTTCGCTGGCCATGCTTTATTCACGGCACACTATTATATTCTCACTCACCGTAAATCTATCAACCGGAACCATTGCAAATTGCACTAACCAAAAAACACCACTTTCTAAACACATTGTTGAGCGCTGGGATGCAGACAAGTAGATCTGCTGGTCCCGGCCACAGACACAGCAGCGGTGGCAATAAACAGAGGGATAAGTCAGGGTGGAGGGGGGTTTTACTTTACTGGGAGGGGGGGCACCGAAATTTTGTGGCGGCGGGGGGGTGGGTGCAGATTGTGTACTTACACCACTGCCCAGTGGTGTAACTAGCTGTGCATCATTTGGCTCCTGTGACAGTGTAGGCGCTGGCTCTGCAGTGTAGGATAACTACACTGTGACAGGAGCTGGGGCATTAATTAAAGTTATTTCTGGTCAAAGTGATAGACAAAACTTATGGCTTATGCCTGTGGCTTTCAATCATAAAATATGTGGACAAATAGAACCCAATCTTGTCTCCCACCACCTAACAGATTCTAAAGGTGCCCATACACAGAGCCGATTCGGGCAGATTGCGACGATTCAGGTTGTGAAATTGGCCCAAATTGGTTCGGTTTCATGTCCCCATGTGCAACGGACCCAAGCAGGTGGTCGGACCTGTTAACCGACCACGTGTCCCGTGCAGCAGGGGGCAGGCTGCGAGGTCCGGCCAGCTGGTTGGGTGGCGGGGGCGTGCAACGGCGGCTGGGAAGTGTTGTGGGGTGGCCAGTGGGGTCCCTGCGGCGCTGGTCAGCGGGTCCGGTGGATGGAAACTGAGTGAGTAGGGCGGTGGCGCGAGAAGTGCTGCTGAATTTAAAAAAACTGGCTGGACGCTGATTGGCTGAATCTCAGTGGATGGTAGGGCATGAAATACTGCCGGACGGCACATGTCGGCTAAAAAAAAAGTTATAAACCCCCATGTGGACCTTTTGACTGCTGACCTAGCCCATGTCAATCTAATGCTTGCGTCAACCTAATGTCCCTGTTGACCTAACCCCATGTCGACCTTCCTGCAGGTCAACCATCAGTGGTCGACCCAATGCATGTTGGCCTTCCCCTTGTCGACCTAGTGACCACATCCCCCATTTTAGATACTTTTACTTAATTATTTTGTTCATTACCTATTTTTTAATAAAAAAATTGTTTCCCAATATAAATACTATAAAAGGCATGTCTGATTAACACAGATGGTGCACTATTACTATTTCAGTAACACCTCACAATACTTTGTGCAATGCTATATCTATATATAGGCAGGATATTCCCTATATATCACTGTCTAATTCACTTTTATCAATTTTAATTCAGATCCGTTTCCCCACTTTAGGAACAATTAGTGCCTTTTGTAGCAGTATTTGTAGCTGGCTCTCTCCGCCACCTCCGCAAATGTGTTCATTATTTCTTCTCCCGTTAGAACATTTTGAATTGTGCTGTTCTATATGCTAATGCTAGTCACTCATAGACTCACATTTTATCTTACTAGATTAATTACCCTGGTTAAAGAACAAACATTGCAAAGAAATTACAAATGAATACAATGTACAATTTTTATCATGCGGTACATAAGGTTACAATGTTACAATTGCTATTTTTTTTTTCATTTATGAAATAAAGCAAGTTTGTTTTCATAAGTTCTTTTTAAGTGATTTTTAAATTATTCCGGCTTCTGAAAGGTATTTTGCGCATACGCAGGACCAGTTCAGCACATGCGCAAATGGGTCCTGCTTTACAGGACACAGGTCCTTATTCAGAGTAGATCAGTGATGTGCAAGTTCACAATTATCGAATGACTGCGCATGCATACAGATCATGCGGGATGGTAAATAATTGCGTATGGATTGTAAATGCAATTCGTCCGGAGGTTGACAAACAGGATTCCGGCGTTAGGGGTGGGCACATGCCCATTCTAGCGAGTGTCTAAAAAAATGGAGGGCATCCGCGCAGGCCTCAATTAGCCTGTCTCTGTTGCAGATAAGTGGTAGGGTGGAACTTATTCATATTTGCACAGACTGGAAAAATCATTTGATGGTTTGTGAACTGCGTATGGATTTGCAAATGGATAGTGATCTGTGATATTTTCGCAATTCATTCTCAGATTTGCACAGGGTGGGTTTTCTTTCTGTGGCGGGTGGCTATCTACCTGCAGTTATCTACAACTTTGCATATCCGTGGTCATGTTTGAATCAGGCCCACAGTACGACATCAGGGTGTCAGTTATTGAAAGTCTGAAGACATTTGGGGATGTGTAAGCAGAGTGCCATCTTGCCATCATTTAGGGGGAGGAGAGCTTCCAGAATTACCGTTGTCGGACAAAGACTTTAGTGTTGCAGAATGGTATCACTTCTCGGCCTTTTGGCTAAGATCAAGTGTAGTATCTGTTCTTATCAGTGGGTGTGTACTGCCCGTGGCAGAAGAATAGAGAAAGGCTGGACCAAGTACCTGCTCCTATGAGCGGAAGGATCAAGAACCCTCATGCTCAGTGCAGTGAAAAGTCTGTACCTTCACTCTGCCCGGGGGGGGGGGGGGAGGAAACGGCTCTTTCCCCGCTGGTAGGGAGGGGAGAAACACTGAGCCTAGTAGGTGACTATCTTGATGGGGTTTGTAGCCCCTGAAGGATGAGACAGTGAAAAGCCCGGTCTAGTATCCATTTTCAAGGAGCAGGTAAATGCTGGGACTAAGTAGATTGCTCCCATTCCGAAAGTTTGTAGCCTCTGATGGGGAGACAGTGAAAAGCCCAGCTTAGTACTTTAACATTGGGATGCAAGAAACACTGAGTAGATTGCCTTTCCTAGGGGAGGCCTCAACCCTCAAGGGAGCCAAAGGGAAAAGCCTGATGGAGTATACATTTCCATGCCAGGGGTTGGAAAATACCTTAGGTAGGAGCAGAGAAACACTTGGATGGACTGAACACTTCCCTTTAAGTAAGCATTGCATGTCCTTGCCCCTGGTCTTTTGGCTGGGGCAGGAAATTATTCACACTCTGTCTGGGGTCTTTTTTCTTATTTTTTCTTATTTATTGATTTTTCACCCCTCTCATGTTTGGCACTTTTTTCATGTTTTCTGTTTTTCATTTGTTTTGGTCATGTTTTTTGGGTTGTGTGTACGACCCTTTTGGGCTACCCACTCCCCACATACCAAAGCTCTCTTCTTCGGGGGAGAGCTGAGGCCCCCGAGGGCGTCCCGGAGCCACAAGGGAAACCCACTAAGGGTCTCTCCAAGCTCCGATGAGGAGGACCCACCCACCCTAACCCTTTCGCTGGCTGAGGGAAGAGGGTCTCACCGAGCTTAGATGAGGAGGACTCACAAATCCCTATTTTCCCCTCTTGGGCCTTATGGCTGAGAGGGGTCAGGGGAGTAACGAGGCCCTTCTCCTCTGGGAGAGGGTCTATATGTACATGCATGATTTATATCACAGCACTGGGTGTTCGGAGCACCACCTCGGGCTCCATCTAAATGCCCCCCCTGCATTTACATAAAGAGCAATCCAGTTGTGGGGCCAGATGCACTAAGCCTCGAAAGTGATAAAATGGGAAGCGAATAACAGCCAGCGAATCAGCTCCTACCTGCCATGTCACAGACTGTGTTTGAAAAATGTCAGGCAGGAGATGATTGGTTGGTTGCTTATCACTCTCCATTTTATCACTTTTGATGCTTAGTGCATCTGGCTGGCGGTTTTTACATATGGGCTGCAGGACTGCAGTCCCCCAGTAGTAAACATGAGCCAGGTGCCACTAGTGATTGCACTGGATAGACTGTGACTGGCAGCAACTTCCTGTTGGAAGTCCTACCTGTCTGTAACTTGAAGGAAAGGCAGTCTGATTGGTAGGTGTTTCCTCCCTCTGGGACTGCTAGATGAGCTGCAATTAGCTCAGAGCCAGCTTCCAGTGGGATACCACTCCCTATTTTTCTGGCAGCCCTACACAGTTTCTATTGGCTGCAGTCATAGAAGCTGGGGTTTTCCAAATGGGCAGACCCCACTGCCGGTTATACATGTGCGCTGGTCCTAGGGCTTGCTAGATCTTTTGCGCAGGTGGCTGACCGGGGCTCTCCTCTTCTTTAGGAAGCACGGGATAGTAACCAATAGCTGGAGTTATTGCTGCTGCTTCCAAGGAAGCATCAGCTATCTACTCCAACCACATCTGAATTGACCCCAGTGTCAGTTAATTCTTACCTTGAACAGGTCATGGTGTCTCACTGTATGCTTGGCATGAAAACTAGACAGTAAGTTTTAAACTGTGTCTAAAATGCTGTGTACAGCGATATAAAAATAGTACAAAAAAATAAACAAAACAAAAAAAGGCAGATTGGCCTAGCAAAAAAACAGAAATGAAGAAAGGAAATAAATTTCCATCCAAACCTGAAAAGCAATGTTTTCCCGTTAGCACATTACCTGTAGACAGGCAGTAGAGCTGGGACAGCTGGGAGGGAAGGATGTGGTTTCTGCTTTTGCAAACTATCAAGTAAAAGCAATATTGACAGTAACGGAGGACTTTTAACTGCTAGCCAAACCTCACAGGCATGCACCTTGAAAAATATTTCTCTCAAGAAGTGATTACTAGCTTTATTAGAGAAGGAGAAGACCACCTGACATCTTACCCATAACAGCAAAAAAAAAAATGTCAGCTTTAATGCAAGAGCCAAGAGAAATCATAAACTATTAGGTTCAACTTCCTCTTTATCTGTAAGGAATGATCAGAGAAACACAACAAAGTTAGGGACCATACACATACATAGGTGTTCCCGGCCACTGGAGGGCGGCACTGAGCCGCCGAGGAGAGGTACCAGAGGGTAGCGGGCGGCGGGGGGGGGGAGGGGGAATTTGCCTGGGGCGGGCGGGGGACTTGCACCGGCCCTGTTCCTGGTTGATCCATATTTTGTACATTGTGACTCCAGCCAGTACTTGGGGAGGGGAGTTACAGTAGAACACATTGGTACTAGGTTAGGCCTAGTATTTCCACAGGGGAAAAAATTAACTTTCCATGTAAAAGATGGTAATTATATCTGTGGGCACAGCCCTGAAAATTACAGAGACAGTAAACGCAATGTTAATCAGAATGAAAATCAGCTTTATTGGCCAGCTATACTTGCATATACCATGAATTTGCTTTCTGTTTACTGTGCAACAGCCAGGAGGGTAACAAGTAAACAGGTAAACAGTATACAATAAAAAAAATAAACATTATAAACAGGTGGGGAAACACATACACGTCATACAGAAAGATATTCCATGGGGACACAGTGTTACATTATGTGCAGAGGGTTATGGCGCGATTAGACAGTGAGGTGTTTAGGAGTTCATGTGTCAGTAGGTGAACCGCTTGAGGGATGAAACTTTTTAGGCTTCTGGTGGACCTGGTGGGAATGACCTTGTAGCGTCTGCCTGATGGCAGCAGGTTAAACAAGCCATGGCCAGGATGTAGTTATTCCTTGACTATCTTCGTTGCCTGCTTTTTTGCTCTGGACAGGTACAGGTCCTAGACAGAGGGAAGGTCCACCCTAGATGATCTCCTCCACAGTTATGACTACCTTTTGAAGTCTGCATTTGTATCTCACTGGCGGAGCAGTACTATACCAGTATCGGGGAGCACAGACTCCACAAACACGGAGTAGAAGAGGATCAAAAGCTTCTGTGGGATGTTGAACTTCCTCAGTTGCCTAAGGAAGAACAGCCTCTGCTGTGCTTTTCCAACAATAGTATCAGCGTTCGCCCCCATTTAAGGTCCTGGGAGATTGTGGTCCCCAGGAACTTGAATGAGTCTACTAGCAACACGACACTGTCAGCAATTGTTAGTGGAGGAACACCAACAGACTTATTCCTAAAGTCCACTACCATGTCAACGGTTTTGAGTGGGTTGAGCTCTAGATGGTTGCTGCTGCACCATCGGACCAATCGCTCCACTTCTCATTTATAGGCCGATTCGTCCCCGTCCTTGATGAGGCCAGTGTCATTGGTGAATTTGATTATCTTTTCTGATTGCGCCTCTGAGGTGCAGTCATTGGTGCAAAGGGTGAAGAGCAGGGGTGAGAGTACACAGCCCTGGGGGGGGGCTTCTGTGCTGAAGGACCGCACTTGGGAAGTTAATTTCCCCACTTTCACAACCTGTTTTCTATCAGTTAGGAAGTCCACAATCCATAAACAGGTAGCTTCAGGGACTCCTAGGCAGATCGTTTGGGGTGGATGATGCTGGGGATGATTGTATTGAAGGCTGAGATGAACTGGATAAACACGACCTTTGCATAGGTACCAGGTATATCCAGGTGCTGCAGAATGTAGTGCAGGCCCAGGTTGACTGCATCCTCAACACATCGATTTGATGTGGCAAACTGGAGGGGGTCTAGCTGGTGGCCAGTCACAGCTTTCAGGTGGTTCAGTACCAGGCGCTCAAACGTTTTCATGAACATGTCAGAGCTATGAGCCGGTAGTCTTCAGATTTGTGATAATGGATTTCTTAGGAACCAGAACAATAGTGGAGCTTTTGAGGCAGGAGGGAACCTTGTGTCAATAATTTGTTGAAGATCCTGGTGAATATGGGGGCAAGCTGACCCTGCGCATAATGGACCTTATTCTGGTTGATTTAGTTCGCATGCACATTCGTACATACTCGTACGAATGGTGGTTGCATGCATGCAGACATGCGAATTTACGCCCATAACACATGTGAACGTGAGCATTCACAACGGGACCCAAAGGGGAGTGGACTCAAAGAATTCACACACTTGCGTGCAAACAACCTCTGTGGGTGATTTCATTTGCAACTATAACAATACGCATGCAGTCAACCCATTCTCAACCCATTAGTTAATAAAATGATTTGACTAACTTCATTTGTGTTTATTGGAAGTACTTCACTAATTTTAACATACATAAGAGCCAGTAAAAAGACTGATGCAAGTGTGGTATAAACAAATGAAACATCTGTGGTTTGTGAGAGTGTATAGTTTTAAGATGTTTTGCACAATGATTGACAGTCATTATAGTGATTTAGTAGTCATGTTTCCAAATGAAAGTATCAACATGCACACAGCAACATTTTGTACAGCGAATGATTATAAGGTGTTACATATACGCACACATATATATTAGATATGAAGCATGAATGGGAGAAATGTTTAAACTGCAATAGTGTGCATTGAGTCGATGTGGTTAGTTAATTGCTTAATTAAAAAAAACTTGTATGGTGCATGGGAGAGTATTGTCTGTCGGTGCATGTACTTTAGCTATTGTGCGTGCTGATTGGTGTTTATGAAAGTTGGTCCGCTAAGCTGCAGCCCTGCGAGACCGGAGAGTCACTTTTGGTACTTATGTATTATCTGGGCTCCCATGTTAAATGCACCCCATTTTTTTATACCACTACTATCCAACTACGCATGGAGTTGATTATATATAGTGAGGCGAGCGCAGCGAGCCACCGTGCCCGAAGCGTGGCGAGCGCAGCGAGCCCCGCGAGGGGACGCGGTCTCATAAGAAAAACGGGAGCCCAGATATTACATAAGTACCTCAATTTTCCTGCGAATGATTTGAGGTGTACATGCAAGGTTGCAAACTTTGTAGCATAGCATGTAGAAATTACTACAAATCATCAAGACACTCAAAATTAATATTTATTTGATGAAACAACATATAAACAAGGTAAACTTTTGACATGTATTGCTTTAAAAATTAACTGGGAATCTATCCAAGTCACTGTGAAGAAAGTGCACTTTTATGCTCATAGTTGCCCCTATCTTCTGCACATTTTTTAGCATGTTGTCAACCACACTTGGTAAATCTCTGCTTTGTGATTTCCCAAAAATGTCTTAATGACAGAAACATACCTGCTCCAGGTAGAAGATTAAACACATACCTATTACCTCCCAACAGTCCCGAAAACCGTGGGAATGTCCCGGTTTTCGGGGACATTCCCGCGTCCCTCCTGCAGCTGGCAGTGTCCCGCGGCAAGGGCGGGGGCTGTTGGGAGTCCCCCTGTCGGTTGCTAAGCAGCAGGGAATAAACGCATGCACACAGCGTCTATTCCCACAGCCAGGGGTCTGGGGGCATGGCTAGAGGCTCACAGAGCCTCTGGGTCATGCCCCCATAGCGTCAAAAAGGGGCCGTGGCCTCACGGGAGAGCCGCGAGTATAGGCAACGCCCCTTTAATTAGGCCACACCCCCAACATTTTTCGGCAACTGAAAGTTGGGAGGTATGAAACAGGATTCATAGATTTATATAAAATTAGAATCATCCACAAGTTTTTGAATTCGTGGACCATTAAAGACACCAGCTTTTATTTCTAATTAAAAATAACAATTAGTGTAATAGCTGTAATAGCAGAGGGGCTGTGAGTTTTGTAATTGTACTGCTTTACTTATTATTTCATTGTAATGAATCATACTCAGCTATGTAAACAATCCTCCCCTGTATAATGTGCTCATGGCTAGAGGTAAACGTGTCCTGCTTCGGCCTAACATCATGTTCAAAATACACCATCTGAGCACGTGCTGGAAATCTCCACAACAATAAAACAGCCAAGTACCATAACCTCAGGCAATGTGTGTCACACAGGTAACAAATGAGAAAGGAATGATAATTACCGGGATGAATTGGAGTTGTCACCTCAGTTTGGTTTTATGTAATAAGGAAGCAATACCAGAAAATACAGAAGAACATCATTCTCATTTAATAGTTGTAATGTTATCAGTGTCTTAATTTAGCACATTTTTTTCCATAAGCAGAGGTATGTACAGGCCTGTTCTCATCCTGTGCATGATAATTAGATATATGTCATTCTTCAACTATACAGTAGTGGGGAAACTAATACACTAGTAACATACCCTCCAACATCTGGAGGACCAAAACCGGTACACACGGAGAAAAGGGCGTGGCCATACGTAAAGGGGGCGTGGTCATACGTAAAGGGGGCGTGGTCACCCACTTTCCGGTCATTGCAAATTAAAAGTAAGCGCTTATAATATAAATATTTAAATATTACATCTCCACACTTCTCTTGACTCTTATCCATCGTGACGCACCGGCTGCAGCTCATGTCACTTGGTGGCTGCTGGCATATTAAAATAATTATATTTAATATACTTATTTAATAAATAAGTATATTAAATATACTTATTTAACATACCAGCAGCCACCAAGTGACATGAGCTGCAGCTGTGACATGAGCTGCAGCCGGTGCGTCACGATGGATAAGAGTCAAGAGAAGTGTGAAGATGTAATATTTAAAGTCTTAGTACAGCCAGTCCTGAGTTGTTGCCGTGCACTTACAGTGTGCTGTGGCAGGCTCCTCCGATGTGCTATCCCAGCCCAGTCAGTGTCACACACGCCGGGGCTCCAAGTCCT